>NW_027139319.1:0-330000 GCF_035084215.1 Heptranchias perlo | reverse complement strand
CTTGCCCACCTCCTGCTCCTTGTCCACCTCCTGCTCCATGTCCACCACCTGCTCCTTCTCCTTCTGCTGCTCCTTTTCCACCTCCGTCTCCTTTTCCACCTCCTGCTGCTTCTCCACCTCCTGCTGTTCCTCCACCTCCTGCTCCTTCTTCTTCTCCTGCTCCTTCTCCACTCCTGCTCCATCTCCACCTCCTGCTCATTCGCCTCCTCCTGCTCCATCTCCTCCTCCTGTTCCTTCTCCTCCTCCTGTTCCTTCTCCTCCTCCTGCTACTTCTCCACCTCCTTCTTCTTCTCCACCTCCTTCTCCTCCTCCTGCTTCTTGTCCACCTCCTGCTCCTTGTCCACCTCCTGCTCCTTGTCCACATCCTGCTACTTGTCCACTTCCTGCTCCTTGCCTACTTCCTGCTCCTTCTCGCCTGACTGCTCCTTCCTCCCTCCTGCTCCTTCTCCACCTCCTGCTCCTTCTCCACCTACTGCTCCTTCTCCACCTCCTGCTCCTTCTCCTTCTCCTGCTCCTTCTCCACCTCCTGCTCCTTCTCCTCATCTTGCGCCTTCTCCACCTCCTGCTCCATCTCCACCTCCTGCTCCTTCTCCACTCCTGCTCCTTCTCCCCCTCCTGCTCCTTCTCCGTCTCCTGCTCCTTCTCAACCTCCTGCTCCTTCTTCTCCTCATGCTCCTGCTCCTTCTCCTGCTTTATCTTCAACTCATTCTCCTACTCCCCCTCCTGGTCCTTCTCCGTCTCCTGCTCCTTCTCCACCTAATGATTCATCTCCACCTCCTGTTCCTTTTCCTCCTCCTGCTCCTTGTCCACCTCCTGCTCCTTGTCGACCTCCTGCTCTTTGTCCACCTCCTGCTCCTTGTCCAACTTTTGCTCATTGTCCACCTCCTGCTCCTTGTCCACCTCCTGCTCAATCTCTCCCTACTGCTCCTTCCTGCCCTCCTGCTCCTTCTCCACCTCCTATTCATTTACCACTCCTGCTCATTCACCACCTCCTGCTCCTTCTTCTCCTCCTTCTCCTCCTCCTGCTTCTTCTCCACCTCCTGCTCCTTGTCTTCCTCCTGCTCCTTTTGTCCCTCCTGCTCCTTCTCCAACTGCTGCTCCTTCTCCTCATCTTGCGCCTTGTCCAACTCCTGCTCCTTCTCCTCCTCCTGCTCCTCCTCCTCCTCCTGCTCCTTCTTCTTCTCCTGCTCCTTCTCCACTCCTGCTCCTTCTCCACCTCCTGCTCCTTCTCCTCATCCTACTCGTACTCCTCCTCCTGCTCCTTCTTCTCCTCCTGCTCCTGCTCCTTCTCCTGCTTCTCCTCCAACTCCATTTCCTACTCGCCCTCCTGTTCCTTTCTACTCCTCCTGCTCCATCTCGACCTCCATTCTCCTCCTCCAATTCCTTCTCCTCCTCCTGCTCCTTGCCCACCTCCTGCTCCTTGCCCACCTCCTGCTCATTGTCCACCTCCTGCTCCTTGTCCACCTCCTGCTCCTTGTCAACCTCCTGCTCCTTGTCCACATAGTGCTCCATCTCGCCCTCCTGCTTCTTCTCGCCCTACTGCTCCTTCTCTCCCTCCTGCTCCTTCTCGCCCTCCTGCTCCTTCTCGCCCTCCTGCTCCTTCTCGCCCTCCTGCTCCTTCTCGCCCTCCTGCTCCTTCTCGCCCTCCTGCTCCTTATCCACCACCGTCTCCTTCTCCACCTGCTGCTCCTTCTCCGCTCCTGCTCATTCATCACCTCCTTCTCCTTCTTCCCCTCCTTCTCGTCCTTCTGCTCCTTCTCCACCTCCCGCTCCTTTTCTCCCTCATGCTCCTTCTCCATCTCCTCCTCCTTCTAAACCTCCTGCTCCTTCTCCACATCCTGCTACTTCACCTACTGCTCCTTCTCCACCTCCTGTTCCTTCTCCACCTCCTGCTCCTTCTCCTCATCTTGCGCCTTCTCCACCTCCTGCTCCTTCTCCTCCCCCTGCTCCTCCTCCGGCTCTTCTTCTCCTGCTCCTTCTCCTTCTCGTGCTCCTTCTCCTTCTCCTGCTCCTTCTTATCCGCCTGCCCTTTCTTCCCCTCCTGCTCCTTCTCAATTCCTGCTCCATCTCCAGCTCCTTCTCCTTCTGCTAATCGTTCTTCTCCTCCCCCTCCTGCTCCTTGTCCATCACCTGCCCCTTCTACCCCTCCTGCTCCTTCTCCCCCTCCTGCTCCATCTCCCCTTCCTGCTCTTTCTCCCCCTCCTTCTCCTCATCCACCTCATTCTCCTCCTGCTGCTCCTTGTCCACCTCCTGCTCCTTATCCACCTCCTGCTCCTTGTCCACCTTCTGCTCCTTGTCCACCTACTGCTTCGTGTCCACCTCCTGCTTAGTGTCCACCTCGTGATCCTTGTCTACATCCTGCTTCTTGTCCACCTCCTGCTCTTTGTCCGCATAGTGCTCCATCTTGCCCTCCTGCTCCTCCTCTCCCTCCTGCTCCTTCTCGCCCTCCTGCTGCTTCTCGCCCTCCTGCTCCTTCTCGCCCTCCTGCCCCTTATCCACCACCTTCTCCTTCTCCACCTGCTACACTTTCTCCACTCCTGGTCATTCATCACCTCCTGCTCCTTCTCCTCATCTTGCGCCTTCTGCACCTCCTGCTCCTTCTCCTCCTGCTCCTACTCCACCCCTGCTCCTCCTCCTGCTCCTTCTTCTTCTCCTGCTCCTTCTCCACTCCTGCTCCATCTCCACCTCCTGCTCCTTTTCCTCCTCTTGCTCCATCTCCTCCTCCTGTTCCTTCTCCTCATCATGCGCCTTCTCCACCTCCTGCTGCTTCTCCTCCTCCTGCTCCTACTCCACCCCCTGCACCTCCTCCTGCTCCTTCTTCCCCTCCTTCTCCTTCTCAATTCCTGCTCCATCTCCAGCTCTTGCTCCTTCTCCTCATCGTCCTCCCCCTCCTGATCCTTGGCCACCTCCTACCCCTTCTCCCCCTACTGCTCCTTCTCCCCCTTCTGCTCCATCTACCCTCCTGCTCTTTCAGCCCCTCCTTCTCCTCATCCACCTCATTCTCCTCCTGCTGCTCCTTGTCCACCTCCTGCTGCTTTTCCACCTCCTGCTGCTTTTCCACCTCCTGCTGCTTTTCCACCTCCTGCTGCTTTTCCACCTCCTGCTCCTTGTCCAGCTCCTGCTCCTTGTCAACCTCCTGCTCCTTGTCCACATCCTGCTCCTTCTCGCCCTCCTGCTCCTTCTCCTGCTCCTGCTCCTTCTCCACTCCTGCTCATTCACCACCTCCTGCTCCTTCTACTCCTCCTTCTCCTCCTCCTGCTCCTTCTCCACCTCATGTTCCTTGTTTTCCTCCTGCTCCTTTTCTCCCTCTTGCACCTTCTCGACCTCCTGCTCCTTCTCCACCTCCTGCTCCTTCTCCACCTCCTGTTCCTTCTCCACCTCCTGTTCCTTCTCTTCCTCCTGCTCCTTCTCCACCTCCTTCTCCTCCTCCACCTCCTTCTCCTCCTCCTGCTCCTTGTCAGCCTCCTGCTCCTTGTCCAACTCCTGCTCCTTGTCCACTTACTCTTCCGTGTCCACCTCCTGCTCCTTCTCCTCCTCCTGCTCCTACTCCACCCCTGCTCCTCCTCCTGCTCCTTCTTCTTCTCCTGCTCCTTCTCCACTCCTGCTCCATCTCCACCTCCTGCTCCTTTTCCTCCTCTTGCTCCATCTCCTCCTCCTGCTCCTTCTCCTCATCATGCGCCTTCTCCACCTCCTGCTGCTTCTCCTCCTCCTGCTCCTACTCCACCCCCTGCACCTCCTCCTGCTCCTTCTTCCCCTCCTTCTCCTTCTCAATTCCTGCTCCATCTCCAGCTCTTGCTCCTTCTCCTCATCGTCCTCCCCCTCCTGATCCTTGGCCACCTCCTACCCCTTCTCCCCCTACTGCTCCTTCTCCCCCTTCTGCTCCATCTACCCTCCTGCTCTTTCACCCCCTCCTTCTCCTCATCCACCTCATTCTCCTCCTGCTGCTCCTTGTCCACCTCCTGCTGCTTTTCCACCTCCTGCTGCTTTTCCACCTCCTGCTGCTTTTCCACCTCCTGCTGCTTTTCCACCTCCTGCTCCTTGTCCACCTCCTGCTCCTTGTCAACCTCCTGCTCCTTGTCCACATCCTGCTCCTTCTCGCCCTCCTGCTCCTTCTCCTGCTCCTGCTCCTTCTCCACTCCTGCTCATTCACCACCTCCTGCTCCTTCTACTCCTCCTTCTCCTCCTCCTGCTCCTTCTCCACCTCATGTTCCTTGTTTTCCTCCTGCTCCTTTTCTCCCTCTTGCACCTTCTCGACCTCCTGCTCCTTCTCCACCTCCTGCTCCTTCTCCACCTCCTGTTCCTTCTCCACCTCCTGTTCCTTCTCTTCCTCCTGCTCCTTCTCCACCTCCTTCTCCTCCTCCACCTCCTTCTCCTCCTCCTGCTCCTTGTCAGCCTCCTGCTCCTTGTCCAACTCCTGCTCCTTGTCCACTTACTCTTCCGTGTCCACCTCCTGCTCCTTGTCCACCTCCTGCTCCTTGTCCACCTCCTGCTCCTTGTCCACCTTCTGCTCCTTCTCGCCCTCCTGCTCCTTCTCGCCCTCCTGCTCCTTCTCGCCCTCCTGCTCCTTCTCGCTCTCCTGCTCCTTCTCGCCCTACTGCTTCTTCTCGGCCTCCTGCTCCTTCTCGCCCACCTGCTCCAACTCCACCTACTGCTCCATCTCCTTCTCCTGCTCCTTCTCCACCTCCTGCTCCATCTCCACCTCCTGCTCCTTCCCCTCATCTTGCGCCTTCTCCACCTCCTGCACCTTCTCCACTCCTGCTACTTTTCTCTTCCTGTTCCTTCTCCACCTCCTGCTCCTTCTCCACCTCCTGCTCATTCTTCTCCTCCTGTTACTGCTCCTCCTCCTTCTTCTTCTCCAACTCCTTCACCTACTCCCCCTCCTGCTCTTTCTCCACCTCCTTCTTCTCCTCCTGCTCCTTCTTCTCCTCCTGCTCCTTGTCCACCTTCTGCTCTTTGTCCACCGACTGATCCTTGTCCACATCCTGCTCCTTGTCCACCTCCTGCTCCATCTCGCCATCCTGCTCCTTCTCGCCCGCCTGCTCCTTCTCGCGCTCCTGCTCCTTCTCGCGCTCCTGCACCTTCTCGCCCTCCTGCGTCGTCTCGCCCTCCTGCTCCTTCTCGCCCTCCTGCTCCTTCTCTACCTCCTGCTCCTTCTCTTTATCCTGCTCCTTGTCCACCTACTGTTCCTTGTCCACCTCCTGCTTCTTGTCTACCTCCTGCTCCGTTCCCACCTGCTGATCCTTGTCCACCTCCTGCTCCATCTCCACCTCCTGCTCCTTGTCCACCTACTGCTCCTTGTCCACCTCCTGCTCCTTGTCCACCTCCAGCTCCTTCTCCACCTCCTGCTCCTTCTCTTTCTCCTGCTCCTTGTCCACCTGCTGTTCCTTGTCCACCTCCTGCTACTTGTCCACCTACAGCTCCTTCTCCACATCCTGCTCCGTGTCCACCTCCTGATCCTTGTCCACCTCATGCTCCTTCTCGCCCTCCTGCTGCTTCTCGCCCTCGTGCTCCTTCTCGGCCTCCTGCTCCTTCTCGCCCTCCTGCTTCTTCTCGGCCTCCTGCTCTTTCTCGCCCACCTGCTCCTTCTCCACCTCCTGCTCCTTCTCCTTCTCCTCATCTTGCGCCTTCTCCACCTCCTGCTCCTTCTCGCCCTCCTGCTGCTTCTCGCCCTCGTGCTCCTTCTCGGCCTCCTGCTCCTTCTCGCCCTACTGCTTCTTCTCGGCCTCCTGCTCCTTCTCGCCCACCTGCTCCTACTCCTCCTCCTGCTCCTCCTCCTGCTCCTTCTTCTCCTGCTCCTTCTCCACTCATGCTCCTTGTCCTCCTCCTGCTCCTTCTCCACTCCTGCTCCTTGTCCTCCTCCTGCTTCTTCTCCACCTCCTGCTTCTTCTCCAACTAATTCTCCTGCTCCCCATACTGGTCATTCTCCGCCTCCTGGTCCTTTTCCACCTGTTGCTTCTTCGCCACCTCCTGTAAATCTTTCTCCTCCTCCTGCTCCTTGTCCACATCCTGCTCTTTGTCCACCTCGTGATCCTTGTCCACCTCATGCTCCATCTCGCCCTCCTGCTCCTTCTCGCCCTCCTGCTCCTTCTCGCCCTCCTGCTCCTTCTCCACCTCCTGATCCTTCTCCACCTCCTGCTCCTTGTCCACCTCCTGCTCCTTCTCCACCTGCTGCTCATTGTCCACCTCCTGCTTCTTGTCCACCTCCTGCTCCTTGTCCACATAGTGCTCCATCTCGCCCTCCTGCTCCTTCTCGCCCTCCTGCTCCTTCTCGCCCTCCTTCTTCTTCTCGCCCTCATGCTCCTTCTCGCCCTCCTGCTCCTGATACAACACCCTTTCCTTCTCCACCTGCTGTTCCTTCTCCTCTCCTGCTCATTCATCACCTTCTGCTCCTTCTTCTCCTCCTTCTCCTCCTCCTGCTCCTTCACCACCTCCCGCTCCATTTCTCCCTCCTGCTCCTTCTCCACCTCCTTCTCCTTCTCCACCTCCTGCTTCTGCTCCACCTCCTGTAATTCTCCACCTCCTGCAGCCTTCTCCACCTCCACCTCCTGCTCCTTCTCCTCATCTTGAGCCTTCTCCACTTCCTGCTCCTTCTCCACTTCCTGCTCCTTCTCCTCCTCCTGCTCCTTCTCCTCCTCCTGCTCATTCTCCTCCTCCTGCTCATTCTCCACCTACTGCTCCTTCTCCTTCTCCTGCTCCTTCTCATTCTCCTGCTCCTTCTTCTCCGCCTGCTCCATCTTCCCCTCCTGCTCCTTCTCAATTGCTGCTCCATCTCCAACTCCTGCTCCTTCTCCTTATCGTCCTCTTCCTCACCTCCTGCTCCTTGTCCACCTCCTGCTCCTTCTCCCCCTCATGCTCCTTCTCCCCCTCCTGCTCCATCTCACCCTCCTGCCCTTTCTCCACCTCCTTCTCCTCATCCACCTCATTCTCCTCCTGCTGCTCCTTGTCCACCTCCTGCTCCTAATCCACCTCCTGCTACTTGTCCACCTCCTGTTCCTTGTCCACCTCCTGCTCCTTGTCCACCGCCTGCTCCTTGTCGACGTCCTGCTCCTTCTCACCCTCCTGCACCTTCCTGCCCTCCTGCTCCTTCTCGCCTCCTGCTCCTTCTCCTCCTCCTGCTCCTTCTCCACTCCTGCTCATTCACCACCTCCTGCTACTTCTACTCCTCCTTCTCCTCCTCCTGCTCCTTCTTCACCTCCTGCTCCTTGTGTTCCTCCTGCTCCTTCTCCACCTCCTGCTCCTTCTCCACCTCCTGCTCCTTCTCCTTCTCCTGCTCCGTCTACACCTTCAGCACCTTCTCCTCCTCCTGCTCCTACTCTTCCTCTTGCTCCTTTGTCTTCTCCTGCTCCTTCTCCACTCCTGATCCTTCTCCTACTCCTCCCCCTCCTTCTCCACCTGCTGCTCCTTATCCACATCCTGCTCCTTCTCCTCCTGCTCCTGCTCCTCCTCCTGCTTCTTCTACAACTCCATCTCCTACTCCACCTCCTGGGCCTTCTCCGCGCCTGCTCCTTCTCCACCTGTTGCTTCTTCTCCACCTCCTGTTCCTTCTCTTCCTCCTGTTCCTTCTCCACCTCCTTCTCCTCCTCCACCTCCTTCTCCTCCTCCTGCTCCTTGTCCGCCTCCTGCTCCTTGTCCAACTCCTGCTCCTTGTCCACTTACTCTTCCGTGTCCACCTCCTGATTCTTGTCCACCTCCTGCTCCTTGTCCACCTCCTGCTCCTTGTCCACCTCCTGCTCCTTGTCCACCTTCTGCTCCTTCTCGCCCTCCTGCTCCTTCTCGCTCTCCTGCTCCTTCTCGCCCTACTGCTTCTTCTCGGCCTCCTGCTCCTTCTCGCCCACCTGCTCCAACTCCACCTACTGCTCCATCTCCTTCTCCTGCTCCTTCTCCACCACCTGCTCCATCTCCACCTCCTGCTCCTTCCCCTCATCTTGCGCCTTCTCCACCTCCTGCACCTTCTCCACTCCTGCTACTTTTCTCTTCCTGTTCCTTCTCCACCTCCTGCTCCTTCTCATTCTCCTGCTCCTTCTTCTCCGCCTGCTCCTCCTTCCCCTCCTGCTCCTTCTCAATTGCTGCTCCATCCCCAGCCTCTGCTCGTTCTCCATATCGTCCTCCTCCTCCCCTCCTGCTCCTTGTCCACCTCCTGCCCCTTCTCCTCCTCCTGCTCCTCCTCCCCCTCCTGCTCCATCTCACCCTCCTGCTCTTTCTCCCCCTTCTTCTCCTCATCCACCTCATTCTCCTCCTGCTGCTCCTTGTCCACCTCCTGCTCCTTATCCACCGCCTGCTCCTTGTCCATCTCGTGCTCCAAGTCCACCTCCTGCTCCTTGTCCACCGCCTGCTCCTTGTCGACGTCCAGCTCCTTCTCGCCCTCCTGCAACTTCCTGCCCTCTTGCTCCTTCTCGCCCTCCTGCTCCTTCTCCTCCTCCTGCTCCTTCTCCTTCTCCTGCTCCTTCTCATTCTCCTGCTCCTTCTTCTCCGCCTGCTCCATCTTCCCCTCCTGCTCCTTCTCAATTGCTGCTCCATCTCTAACTCCTGCTCCTTCTCCTTATCGTCCTCCTCCTCCCCTCCTGCTCCTTGTCCACCTCCTGCTCCTTCTCCCCCTCCTGCTCCTTCTCCCTATCCTGCTCCATCTCACCCTCCTGCTCTTTCTCCCCCTCCTTCTCCTCATCCACCTCATTCTCCTCCTGCTGCTCCTTGTCCACCTGCTGCTCCTTGTCCACCTCCTGCTCCTTATCCACCTCCTGCTCCTTATCCACCTCCTGTTCCTTGTCCACCTCCTGCTCCTTCTCCCCCTCCTGCTCCTTCTCCCTATCCTGCTCCATCTCACCATCCTGCTCTTTTTCCCCCTCCTTCTCCTCATCCACCTCATTCTCCTCCTGCTGCTCCTTGTCCACCTCCTGCTCCTTATCCACCTCTTGTTCCTTGTCCACCTCCTGTTCCTTGTCCACCTCCTGCTCCTTCTCCACCGCCTGCTCCTTGTCGACGTCGTGCTCCTTCTCACCCTCCTGCACCTTAATGCCCTCCTGCTCCTTCTCGCCTCCTGTTCCTTCTCCTCCTCCTGCTCCATCTCCACTCCTGCTCATTCACCACCTCCTGCTCCTTCTACTCCTCCTTCTGCTCCTCCTGCTCCTTCTTCACCTCCTGCTCCTTGTGTTCCTCCTGCTCCTTCTCCACCTCCTGCTCCTTCTCCACCTCCTGCTGCTTCTCCTTCTCCTGCTCCGTCTCCACCTTCAGCACCTTGTCCACCTCCTGCTCCTTCGCCTCATCTTGCGCATTCTCCACCTCCTGCTCGTTCTCCTCCTCCTGCTCCTACTCCACCTCTTGCTCCTTCGTCTTCTCCTGCACCTTCTCCTCTCCTGATCCTTCTCCTCCCCCTCCTCCTTCTCCACCTCCTGCTCCTTATCCACCTCCTGCTCCTTCTTCTCCTCCTGCTCCTGCTCCTCCTCCTGCTTCTTCTCCAACTCCTTCTCCTACTCCCCGTCCTGGTCCTTCTCCGCCGCCTGCTCCATCTCCACCTGTTGCTTCTTCTGCACCTGCTGTTCCATCTCTTCCTCCTGCTCCTTCTGCAACTCCTTCTCCTCCTCCACCTCCTTCTCCTGCTCCTGCCCCTTGTCCGCCTCCTGCTCCTTGTCCACCTCCTGCTCCTTGTCCACCTCCTCCTCCGTGTCCACCACCTGCTCCTTATCCACCTCCTGTTACTTGTCCACCTCCTGCTCCTTGTCCACCGCCTGCTCCTTGTCGAAATCCTGCTCCTTCTTGCACTCCTGCACCTTCCTGCCCTCCTGCTCCTTCTCGCCCTCCTGCTCCTTCTCCTCCTCCTGCTCCTTCTCCTCCTCCTGCTCATTCTCCTCCTCCTGCTCCTTCTCCACCTCCTGCTCCATCTCCTTCTCCTGCTCCTTCTCATTCTCCTTCTCCTTCTTCTCCGCCTGCTCCATCTTCCCCTCCTGCTCCTTCTCAATTGCTGCTCCATCTCCAACTCCTGCTCCTTCTCCTTATCGTCCTCCTCCTCCCCTCCTGCTCCTTGTCCACCTCCTGCTCCTTCTCCCCCTCCTGCTCCTTGTCCACATCCTGCTCCTTCCCCCCTCCTGCTCCTACTCTTCCTCTTGCTCCTTCGTCTTCTCCTGCTCCATCTCCACCTCCTGCTCCATCTCCACCTCCTGCTCCTTCTCCTCATCTTGCGCCTTCTCCACCTCCTGCTCCTTCTCATTCTCTTGCTCCTACTACTCCTCCTCCTCCTTCTTCTCCTGCTCCTTCTCCACTCCTGATCCTTCTGCTCCTCCCGTTCCTTCTCCACCTCCTGCTCCTTCTCCACCTCCTGCTCATTCTTCTCCTCCTGTTACTGCTCCTCCTCCTGCTTCTTCTCCAACTCCTTCTCCTGCTCCCCCTTCTGGTCCTTCTCCGCCTCCTGGTCCTTCTCCACCTGTTGCTCCTTCTCCACCTACTGTTCCTTCCCTTGCTCCTGCTCTTTGTCCACCTCCAGCTCCTTGTCCAACTCCTGCTCCGTGTCCACCTCCTGATCCGTGTCCACCTCCTGCTCCATCTCCACCTCCTGCTCCATCTCCACCTCCTGCTCCATCCCCACCTCCTGCTCCTTGTCCACCTCCTGCTCCTTGTCCACCTCCTGCTCCTGGTCCACCTCCTGCTCCTGGTCCACCTCCTGCTCCTTGTTCAAATCCTGCTCCTTCTCGCCCTCGTGCTCCTTCTCGCCCTCGTGCTCCTTCTCGCCCTCCTGCTCCTTCTCGCCCTCCTGCTCCTTCTCGCCCTCCTGCTCCTTCTCGCCCTCCTGCTCCTTCTCGCCCTCCTGCTCCTTCTCGCCCTCCTGCTCCTTCTCGCCCTCCTGCTCCTTCTCGCCCTCCTGCTTCTTCTCGGCCTCCTGCTCCTTCTCGCGCACCTGCTCCTTCTCCATCTCCTGGTCCTTCTCCACCTCCTGCTCCTTCTCCACCTACTGCTCCTTGTCCACCTCCTGCTCCTTGCCCACCTCCTGCTCCTGGTCCACCTCCTGCTCCTTGTCCACAACCTGCTCCTTCTCGCCCTCGTGCTCCTTCTCGCCCTCCTGCTCCTTCTCGCCCTCCTGCTTCTTCTCGCCCTCCTGCTTCTTCTCGGCCTCCTGCTCCTTCTCACGCACCTGCTCCTTCTCCATCTCCTGCTCCTTCTCCTTCTCCTCATCTTGCGCCTTCTCATCCTCCTGCTACAATCCCACTTCTGCTCCTTCTTCTCCTGCTCCTTCTCCACTCCTGCTCCTTCTCCTACTCCTGCTTCTTCTCCACCTCCTGCTCCTTCCCAACCTCCTGCTCCTTCTTCTCCTCCTGTTCCTGCTCCTCCTCCTGCTTCTTCTGCAACTCCTTCTCCGACTCGCCCTCCTGGTCCTTCTCCACCTCCTGGTCCTTCTCCACCTGTTGCTTGTTCTCCACCTCCTGTTCCTTCTCTTCCTCCTGCTCCTTCTCAACCTCCTTCTCCTCCTCCTGCTCATTGTCCACCTTCTGCGCTTTGTCCACCTCCTGCTCCTTTTCCACCTCCTGCTCCTTGTCCATCTCCTGCTCCTTGCCCACATCCTTCTCCTTGTCCACCTCCTGCTCCATCTCGCCCTCCTGTTCCTTCTCGCCCTCCTGCTCCTTCTCGGCCTCCAGCTCCTTCTCCACCTAATGCTCCTTATCCACTTCCTGCTCCTTCTCATCCTCCTGCTCCTACTACTCCTCATGCTCCTTCTTCTCCTGCTCCTTCTCCACTCCTGGTCCTTCTCCTCCTCCTGTTCCTTCTCCACCTCCTGTTCCTTCTCCACCTCCTGCTCATTCGTCTCCTCCTGTTACTGCTCCCCCACCTGCTTCTTCTCCAACTCCTTCTCCTGCTCCCCCTTCTGGTCATTCTCCGCCTCCTGGTCCTTCTCCACCTGTTGCTCCTTCTCCACCTACTGTTCCTTCTCTTCCTCCTGCTCTTTGTCCACCTCCTGCTCCTTGTCCACCGCCTGCTCCGTGTCCACCTCCTGATCCGTGTCCACCTCCTGATCCGTGTCCACCTCCTGATCCTTGTCCACCTACTGCTCCTTGTCCACCTCCTGCTCCTTGTCCACCTCCTGCTCCGTGTCCACCTCCTGCTCCGTGTCCACCTCCTGCTCCTTGTCCACATCCTTCTCCGTGTCCACCTCCTGATCCTTGTCCACATCCTGCTCCTTCTCGCCCTCGTGCTCCTTCTCGCCCTCCTGCTTCTTCTCGGCCTCCTGCTCCTTCTCGCGCACCTGCTCCTTCTCCATCTCCTGCTCCTTCTCCTTCTCCTCATCTTGCGCCTTCTCATCCTCCTGCTCCAATCCCACTTCTGCTCCTTCTTCTCCTGCTCCTTCTCCAATCCTGCTCCTTCTCCAATCCTGCTCCTTCTCCAATCCTGCTCCTTCTCCGACTCCTGCTTCTTCTCCACCTCCTGCTCCTTCCCAACCTCCTGCTCCTTCTTCTCCTCCTGTTCCTGCTCCTTCTCCTGCTTCTTCTGCAACTCCTTCTCCGACTCGCCCTCCTGGTCCTTCTGCGCCTCCTGGTCCTTCTCAACCTCCTTCTCCTCCTCCTGCTCATTGTCCACCTTCTGCTCTTTGTCCACCTCCTGCTCCTTGCCCACATCCTTCTCCTTATCCACCTCCTGCTCCATCTCGCCCTCCTGCTCCTTCTCGCCCTCCTGCTCCTTCTCGCCCTCCTGCTCCTTCTCGGCCGCCTGCTCCTTCTGCACCTCCTGCTCCTTCTCCACCTCCTGCTCCTTCTCCACCTCCTAGAATCATGGAATCATAGAAGTTTACAACATGGAAACAGGCCCTTCGGCCCAACATGTCCATGTCGCCCAGTTTATACCACTAAGTTAGTCCCAATTGCCTGCACTTGGCCCATATCCCTCTATACCCATCTTACCCATGTAACTGTCCAAATGCTTTTTAAAAGACAAAATTGTACCCGCCTCTACTACTGCCTCTGGCAGCTCGTTCCAGACACTCACCACCCTTTGAGTGAAAAAATTGACCCTCTGGACCTTTTGTTTCTCTCCCCTCTCACCTTAAATCTATGCCCCCTCGTTATCGACTCCCCTACCTTTGGGAAAAGATTTTGACTATCTACCTTATCTATGCCCCTCATTATTTTATAGACTTCCATAAGATTACCCCTAACCCTCCTACTCTCCAGGGAAAAAAGTCTCAGTCCATCCAACCTCTCCCTATAAGTCAAACCATCAAGTCCCGGTAGCATCCTAGTCAATCTTTTCTGCACTCTTTCTAGTTTAATAATATCCTTTCCATAATAGGGTGACCAGAACAGTACACAGTATTCCAAGTGTGGACTTACTAATGTCTTGTACAACTTCAACAAGACATCCCAACTCCTGTATTCAATGTTCTGACCAATGAAACCAAGCATGCTGAATGCCTTCTTCACCACCCTATCCACCTGTGACTCCACTTTCAAGGAGCTATGAACCTGTACTCCTAGATCTCTTTGTTCTATAACTCTCCCCAACGCCCTCCCATTAACGGAGTCGGTCCTGGCCCGATTCGATCTTCCAAAATGCATCAACTCACATTTATCTAAATTAAACTCCATCTGCCATTCGTCGGCCCACTGGCCCAATTTATCAAGATCCCGTTGCAATCCCAGATAACCTTCTTCACTGTTCACAATGCCACCAATCTTGGTGTCATCTGCAAACTTGCTAACCATGCCTCCGAAATTCTCATCCAAATCATTAATATAAATAACAAATAACAGCGGACCCAGCACCGATCCCTGAGGCACACCGCTGGTCACAGGCCTCCAGTCCGAAAAACAACCCTCCACAACCACCCTCTGTCTTCTGTCGTCACGTCAATTTTGTATCCAATTGGCTCCCTCACCTTGGATCCCGTGAGATTTAACCTTATGTAACAACCTGCCATGCGGTACCTTGTCAAATGCTTTGCTGAAGTCCATGTAGACCACATCTACTGCACAGCCCTCATCTATCTTCTTGGTTACCCCTTCAAAAAACTCAATCAAATTCGTGAGACATGATTTTCCTCTCACAAAACCATGCTGACTGTTCCTAATTAGTCCCTGCCTCTCCAAATGCCTGTTGATCCTGTCCCTCAGAATACCCTCTAACAACTTACCCACTACAGATGTCAGGCTCACTGGTCTGTAGTTCCCAGGCTTTTCCCTGCCGCCCTTCTTAAACAAAGGCACAACATTTGCTACCCTCCAATCTTCAGGCACCTCACCTGTCGCGGTAGATGATTCAAATATCTCTGCTAGGGGACCCGCAATTTCCTCCCTAACCTCCCATAACGTCCTGGGATACATTTCATCAGGTCCCGGAGATTTATCTACCTTGATGCGCGTTAAGACTTCCAGCACCTCCCTCTCTGTAATATGTACACTCCTCAAGACATCACTATTTATTTCCCCAAGTTCCCTAACATCCATGCCTTTCTCAACCGTAAATACCGATGTGAAATATTCATTCAGGATCTCACCCATTTCTTGTGGTTCCGCACATAGATGACCTTGTTGATCCTTAAGAGGCCCTACTCTCTCCCTAGTTACCCTTTTGCCCTTTATGTATTTGTAGAAGCTCTTTGGATTCACCTTTGCCTGATCTGCCAAAGCAATCTCATATCCCCTTTTTGCCCTCCTGATTTCTCTCTTAACTCTACTCCGGCAATCTCTATACTCTTCAAGGGATCCACTTGATCCCAGCTGTCTATGCATGTCATATGCCTCTTTCTTCTTTTTGACTAGGGCCTCAATCTCCCGAGTCATCCAAGGTTCCCTACTTCTACCAGCCTTGCCCTTCACTTTATAAGGAATGTGCTTGCCCTGAACGCTGTTGAACACACTTTTGAAAGCTTCCCACTTACCAGCCGTCCTTTTGCCTGCCAACAGACTCTCCCAATCAACTTCTGAAACTTCCTGTCTAATACCATCAAAATTGGCCTTTCCCCAATTTAGAATTTTAACTTTTGGGCCAGACCTATCATTCTCCACAGCTATCTTAAAACTAATGGAATTATGATCACTGGTCCCAAAGTGATCCCTCACGAACACTTCTGTCACCTGCCCTTCCTTATTTCCTGCTCCTTCTCCTCATGTTGCGCCTTCTCCACCTCCTGCTCCTTCTCCACCTCCTGCTCCTTCTCCAAATCCTGCTCCGTCTCGTCATCTTGCGCCTCCTCCACCTCCTGCTCCTTCAACTACTCCTGCTCCTACTTTTCCTTCAGCTCCTACTCCTGCTCCTTCTTCTTCTCCTGCTCATTCTCCACTCCTGCTCCTTCTCCTCCTACTGATCCTTCTCCTCCTCCTGCTCTTTCACCTCCTCCTGCTCCATCTCCAGCTCCTGCTCCTTCTCCTTCTCCAGCTCCATCTGCTTATCATGCTCCTTCTTCTCCGCCTGCCCCTTCTTCTCCTTCTACTCCTTCGCAATTCCTGCTCCATCTCCAGCTCCTGCTCCTTCTCCTCCTCGACCTCCACCACCCCCTCCTGCTCCTTCTCCTCCTACTGCGCATTCTCCCTCTCCAGCTCCTTCTCCCCCTCCTGCTCCTTCTCCCCCTCGGGCTCTTTCTCCCCCTCCGTTTCTTCATCCACCTCGTACTCCTCCTGCTGCTCCTTGTCCAACTACTCGTCCTTGTCCACCTGCTGCTCCTTGTCCACCTCCTGCTCCTTGTCCACCTCCTGCTCCTTGTCCACCTCCTGCTCCATGTCCACCTCCTGCTCCTTCACGCCGTCCTGCTCCTTCCTGCCCTCCTGCTCCTTCTCCACCTCCTGCTCCTTCTTCACTCCTGCACATTCACCACCTCCTGCTCCTTCTTCTCCTCCTTCTCCTCCTCCTGCTCCTTCTCCACTCTTGCTCCTTGTCTTCCACCTGCTCCTTTTTTCCCTCCTGCTCCTTCGCCACCTCCTGCTCTTTCTCCACCTCCTGCTCCTTATCCTTCTCCTGCTCCTTCTCCACCTGCTGCTCCTTCTCCACCTCCTGCTCCTTCTACTCATCTTGCGCCTTCTCCACCTCCTGCTCCTTCTACTCGTCCTGCTCCTACTCCTCCTCCTGCTCCTTCTCCTCCTTCTGCTCCTTGAACACTTCCCGCTCCTTCTCCTACTCCTGCTCCTTGTCCACCTCCTGCTACGTGTCCACCTTCTGCTCCGAGTCCACCTCCTGATTCTTGTCCACCTCCTGATTCTTGTCCACCTCCTGCTCCTTGTCCACCTCCTGCTCCTTGTCCACCTCCTTCTCCTTCTCCACCTCCTGCTCCTTCTCCACATCCTGCTCCTTCTCCTCATCTTGTGCCTTCTCCACCTCCTGCCCCTTCTCCTCCTCCTGCTCCGACTTTTCCTCCTGCTCCTGCTCCTACCTCTGCTGCTGCTCCTTCTCCACTCCTGCTCCATCTCCACCTCCTGCTACTTCTCCTCCTCCTGCTGCTACTCCTCCTCCTGCTCCTTCTCCTCCTCCTGCTCCTTCTCCTCCTCCTGCTCCTTCTCCTCCTCCTGCTCCTTCTCCTCCTCCTGCTCCTTCTACACCTGTTGCTCCTTCTCCTCCTCCTGCTCCTTCTCCACCTCCTGCTCCACCTTCTCCTCCTGCTCCTGCTCCTCCTCCTGCTTCTTCTCAAACACCTTCTCCTCCTCCTCCTCCTGGCCCTTCACCGCCTCCTGCTCCTTCTCCGCCTCCTTCTCCTCCTCCACCTCCTTCTCCATTTCCCGCTCCTTGTCAACCTCCTGCTCCTTGTCCACTATCTGCTCCTTGTGCACCTCCTGCTCCTTGTCCACATCCTGCTCCGTGTCCACCTCCTGCTCCGTGTCCACCTCCTGATTCTTGTCCACTTCCTGATTCTTGTCCACCTCCTGCTCCTTGTCCACCTCCTTTTCTTGTCCACCTCCTGTTAATTCTCGCCCTCCCTCTACTTCTCGCCCTCCTGCTCCATCTCCACCTCCGACTCCTTCTCCACCTCCGACTCCTTCTCCACCTCCTGCTCCTTCTCCACCTCCTGCTCCTTCTCCACCTCCTGCTCCTCTCCACCGCCTGCTCCTTCCCCTCATCTTGTGCCTTCTCCACCTCCTGCCCCTTCTACTCCTCCTGCTCCTTCTCCTCGTCCTGCTCCTTCTCCACCTCCTGCTCCTTCTCCACCTCCTGCTCCTTCTTCTCCTCCTGCTCCTGCTCCCCGTCCTGCTTCTTCTCCAACTCCTTCTCCTACTCACCCTCCTGGTCCTTCTCCGTCTCCTGTCCTTTTCCACCTATTGCTTCTTCTCCACCCTCTGTTCCTTCTCCTCCTCCTGCTCCTTCTCTACCTACTTCTCCTCCTCCACATCCTTCTCCTCCTTCTGCTCCTTGAACACCTCCCGCTCTTTCTCATACTCCTGCTCCTTGTCCACCTCCTGCTCCTTGTCCACCTCCTGCTCCTTGTCAACCTCCTGCTCCGTGTCCACCTCCTGCTCCGAGTCCACCTCCTGATTCTTGTCCACCTCCTGATTCTTGTCCATCTCCTGATTCTTGTCCACCTCCTGCTCCTTGTCCACCTCCTGCTCCTTCTCCACCTCCTGCTCCTTCTCCACCTCCTGCTCCTTCTCCTCATCTTGCGCCTTCTCCACCACCTGCCCCTTCTCCTCCTCCTGCTCCTACTTCTCCTCCTGCTTCGGCTCCTGCTCCTACTCCGACTTCTGCTGCTGCTCCTTCTCCACCCCTGCTCCATTTCCAACTCCTGCTCCTTCTCCTCCTGCTGCTCCTCCTGCTCCTTCTCCTCCTCCTGCTCCTTCTCCAGTCCTGATCCTTCTCCTCCTCCTACTCCTTCTCCTACTCCTGCTCCTTCTCCACCTCCTGCTCCTTCTTCTCCTCCTGCTCCTGCTCCTGCTCCTGCTTCTTCTCCAACTCCTTCTCCTACTCCCCCTCCTCGTCCTTCTCCGCCTCCTGCTCCTTCTCCACCGATTGCTTATTCTCCACCTTCTGTTCCTTCTCCTCCTCCTGCTCCTTGTGCACCTCCTGCTCCTTCTTCACCTCCTGCTCCTTCTCCACCTCCTGCTCCTTCTCCTCATCTTGCGCCTTCTCCTCCTCCTGCTCCTACTTCTCCTCCTGCTTCTGCTCCTGCTCCTGCTCCTACTTCTGCTGCTGCTCCTTCTCCACTCCTTCTCCATCTCCACCTCCTGCTACTTCTCCTCATCTTGCGCCTTCTCCTCCTCCTGCTCCTACTTCTCCTCCTGCTTCTGCTCCTGCTCCTGCTCCTACTTCTGCTGATGCTCCTTCTCCACTCCTGCTCCATCTCCACCTCCTGCTCCTTCTCCACTCCTGAACCTTCTCCTCCTCCTGCTCCTTCTCCGACTCCTGCTCCTTCTCCACCTCCAGCTCCTTCTTCTCCTCCTGTTCCTGCTCCATCTCCTGCTTCTTCTCCAACTCCTTCTCCTACTCCCCCTCCTGGTCCTTCTCCGCCTCCTGCTCCTTCTCCACCGATTGCTTATTCTCCACTTTCTGTTCCTTCTCCTCCTCCTGCTCCTTCTCCACCACCTTCTCCTCCTCCACCTCCTGCTCCTCCTTCTGCTCCGTGACCACCTCCTGCTCCTTCTCCTTCTCCTGCTCCTTGTCCACCTCCTGCTGCTTGTCCACCTCCTGCTCCTTGTCAAACTCCTGCTCCTTGTCAAACTCCTGCTCCGTGTCCACCTCCTGCTCCGTGTCCACCTCCTGATTCTTGTCCACCTCCTGATTCTTGTCCACTTCCTGCTCCTTGTCCACCTCCTGATTTCTGTCCACCTCCCGATTCTTGTCCACCTCCTGCTCCTTGTCCACCACCTGCTCCTTGTCCACCTCCTGCTCCTTCTTCTCTTCCTGCTCCTGCTCCTACTCCTGCTTCTTCTCCAACTCCTTCTCCTACTCCCCCTCCTGGTCCTTCTCCGCCTCCTGCTCCTTCTCCACCGATTGCTTATTCTCCACCTTTTTTTCCTTCTCCTCCTCCTGCTCCTTCTCCTCCTTCTGCTCCTTGACCACCTCCTGCTCCTGCTCCTACTCCTGCTTCTTCTCCAACTCCTTCTCCTACTCCCCCTCCTGTTCCTTCTCCGCCTCCTGCTCCTTCTCCACCGATTGCTTATTCTCCACCTTTTTTTCCTTCTCCTCCTCCAGCTCCTTCTCCTCCTGCTCCTTGACCACCTCCTGCTCCTTCTCCTAATCCTGCTCCTTGGCCACCTCCTGCTCCTTGTCAAGCTCATGCTCCGTGCCCACGTCCTGCTCCGTGTCCACGTCCTGATTCTTGTCCACCTCCTGCTCCTTGTCTACCTCCAGCTCCGTGTCCCCCTCCTGCTCCGTGTCCATCTCCTGATTCTTGTCCACCTCCCGATTCTTGTTCACCTCCTGCTCCTTCTCCACCTCCTGCTCCTTCTCCACCTCCTGCTCCTTCTCCACCTCCTCCTTCTTCTTCTCTACCTCCTGCTCCTGCTCCTCATCTTGCGCCTTCTCCACCTCCTGCTCCTTCTCCTCCTCCTGCTCCTGCTCCTCCTCCTGCTCCTGCTCCTCCTCCTGCTCCTTCTCCTCCTCCTGCTCCTTCTCCTCCTCCTGCTCCTTCTCCACCTCCTGCTCGTTCTCCTCCGGCTGCTCCTTCTCCACCTACTGCTCCTTGTCCACCTCCTGCTCCATCTTCTCCTCCTACTCCTGCTCCTCCTCCTGCTTCGTCTCCAACTCCTTCTCCTACTCCTGCTCCTGTCCCTTCTCCGCCTCCCGCTCCTTCTCCACCTATTGCTTCTTCTCCACCTCCTGTTCCTTCTCCTCCTCCTGCTCCTTCTCCACCTCCTTCTCCTCCTCCACCTCCTTCTCCAACTCCTGCTCCATGACCACCTCCTGCTCCTTCTCCTACTCCTGCTCCTTGTCCACCTCCTGCTGCTTGTCCACCTCCTGCTCCTTATCAAATTCCTGCTCCGTGTCCACCTCCTGCTCCGTGTCCACCTTCTGATTCTTGTCCACCTCCTGATTCTTGTCCACCTCCTGATTCTTGTCCACTTCCTGCTCCTTGTCCACCTCCTGCACCTTGTCCACCTCCTGCTCCTTGTCAAACTCCTGCTCCGTGTCCACCTCCTGCTCCGTGTCCACCTCCTGCTCCGTGTCCACCTCCTGCTCCGTGTCCACCTCCTGCTCCGTGTCCACCTCCTGCTCCGTGTCCACCTCCTGCTCCGTGTCCACCTCCTGCTCCGTGTCCACCTCCTGCTCCGTGTCCACCTCCTGATTCTTGTCCACCTCCTGATTCTTGTCCACTTCCTGCTCCTTGTCCACCTCCTGCTCCATGTCCATCTCCTGATTTCTGTCCAGCTCCCGATTCTTCTCCGCCTCCTGCTCCTTGTCCACCTCCTGCTCCTTGTCCACCTCCTGCTCCTTCTTCTCCTACTGCTCCTGCTCCTACTCCTGCTTCTTCTCCAACTCCTTCTCCTACTCCCCCTCCGGGTCATTCTCCGCCTCCTGCTCCTTCTCCACCGATTGCTTATTCTCCACCTTTTTTTCCTTCTCCTCCTCCTGCTCCTTCTCCTCCTTCTGCTCCTTGACCACCTCCTGCTCCTGCTCCTACTCCTGCTTCTTCTCCAACTCCTTCTCCTACTCCCCCTCCTGCTCCTGCTCCCCGTCTTGCTTCTTCTCCAATTCCTTCTCCTTCTTCTCCTCCTGCTCATGCTCCCCGTCCTGCTTCTTATCCAACTCCTTCTCCTTCTCCCCCTCCTGCTCCTGCTCCCCGTCCTGCTTCTTCTCCAAATCCTTCTCCTACTCCCCGTCCTGTTCCTTCTCCGCCTCCTGCTCCTTCTCCACCTATTGCTTCTTCTCCACTTTCTTTTTCTTCTCGCCCTCCTGCTCCATCTCGCCATCCTGCTCCTTCTCCACCTCCTGCTCCTTCTCCACCTGGTGCTGGGTCTCCACTCCAGCTCATTCACCATCTCCTGCTCTCTCTTCTCCTCCTTCTCCTCCTCCTGCTCCTTGTCTCCCTCATGCTCCTTCTCCACCTCCTGCTCCTTCTCCACCTCCTGCCCCTTCTCCACCTCCTCCTTCTTCTTCTCTACATCCTGCTCCTCATCTTGCGCCTTCTCCACCACCTGCTCCTTCTCCTCCTCCTGCTCCTGCTCCTCCTCCTGCTCCTTCTTCTTCTGCTACTCCTTCTCCACCTCCTGCTCCTTCTCCAACTACTCCTTCTACTCCACCTCCTGCTCCTTCACCTCCTCCTGCTCCTGCTCCTCTTCCTGTTCCTTCTCCTCCTCCTGCTCCTTCTTCTTCTGCTGCTCCTTCTCCCCATCTTGCGACTTCTCCACCTCCTGCTCCCTCTCCACCTCTTGCTCCTACTCCTCTTCCGGCTCCTTCTTCTTCTCCTGCTCCTTCTCCCTCCTGCTCCTTCTCTTCCTCCTGTTCCTTCTCCTCCTCCTGCTCCTTCTCCTCCTGCTGCTCCTTCTCGAGCTCTTCCTCCTTCTCCCCCTCCTGTTCCTGCTCCTCCTCCTGCTTCTCCTCCAACTCCTTCTCCGATTCTTGCTCCTGGTCCTTCTCCGCCTCCGGCTCATTCTCCACCTATTGCTTCTTCTCCACCTCCTGTTCCTTCTCCTCCTCCTGCTCCTGGTCCACCTCCTGATTCTTGTCCACCTCCTGCTCCTTGTCCAACTCCTTATCCTTGTCCACCTCCTGCTAATTCTCGCCCTCCCGCTCCTTCTCGCCCTCCTGCACCTTCTCGCCCTCCTGCTCCTCGCCCTCCTGCTTCTTCTCGCCCTCCTGCTCCTTCCCGCCCTCCTGCTCCTTCTCCTCCTCCTGCTCCTACTTCTCCTCCTGCTTCTGCTCCTGCTCCTACTTCTGCTGCTGCTCCTTCTCCACCAACTTCTCCTCCTCCACATCCTTCTCCTCTTTCTGCTCCTGGACCACCTCCTTCTCCTTCTCCTACTCCTGCTCCTTCGCCACCTCCTGCTCCTTCTCCTCCTTCTGCTCCTTGACCACCTCCTGCTCCTTCTCCTACTCCTGCTCCTTGTCCACCTCCTGCTCCTTGTCCACCTCCTGCTCCTTGTCCACCTCCTGCTCCTTGTCCTCCTCCTGCTCCTTCTCCACCTCCTGCACCTTCTCCTCATCTTGCACCTTCTCCACCTCCTGCCCCTTCTCCTCCTCCTGCTCCTACTTCTCCTCCTGCTTCTGCTCCTGCTCCTTCTCCTACTTCTGCTGCTGCTCCTTAAACACTCCTGCTCCATCTCCACGTCCTGCTCCTTCTCCACCTCCTGCTCCTTCTCCTCGTCCTGCTCCTACTTCTCCTCCTGCTTCTGCTCCTCTCCTGCTCCTACTTCTGCTGCTGCTCCTTCTCCACCAACTTCTCCTCCTCCACATCCTTCTGCTCCTGGACCACCTCCTGCTCCTTCTCCTACTCCTGCTCCTTCGCCACCTCCTGCTCCTTCTCCTCCTTCTGCTCCTTGACCACCTCCTGCTCCTTTTCCACCTCCTGCTCCTTGTCCACCTCCTGCTCCTTCTCCACCTCCTGCTCCATCTCCACCTCCTGCTCCTACTCCTCATCTTGCACCTTCTCCACCTCCTGCCCCTACTCCTCCTCCTGCTCCTACTTCTCCTCCTGCTTCTGCTCCTGCTCCTTCTCCTACTTCTGCTGCTGCTCCTTCAACACTCCTGCTCCATCTCCACCTCCCGCTCCTTCTCCACCTCCTGCTCCATCTTCTCCTCCTGCTCCTGCTCCTCCTCCTGCTTCGTCTCCAACTCCTTCTCCTACTCCTGCTCCTGGCCCTTCTCCACCTCCTGCTGCTTCTCCACCTATTGCTTCTTCTCCACCTCCTGTTCCTTCTCCTCCTCCTGCTCCTTCTCCACCTCCTTCTCCTCCTCCACCTCCATCTCCACCTCCTGCTCCTTCTCCACCTCCTGCTCCTTCTCCACCTCCTACTTCTTCTTCTCTACCTCCTGCTCCTGCTCCTCAACTTCCGCCTTCTCCACCTCCTGCTCCTTCTCCTCCTCCTGCTCCTACTCCTCCTCCTGTTCCTTCTCCTCCTCCTGCTCCTTCTCCACCTCCTTCTCCTCCTCCACCTCCTTCTCCAACTCCTGCTCCGTGACCACCTCCTGCTCCTTCTCCTGCTCTTGCTCCTTGTCCACCTCCTGCTGCTTGTCCACCTCCTGCTCCTTGTCAAACCACTGCTCCGTGTCCACCTCCTGCTCCGTGTCCACCTCCTGATTCTTGTCCACCTCCTGATTCTTGTCCACTTCCTGCTCCTTGTCCACCTCCTGCACCTTGTCCACCTCCTGCTCCTTGTCAAACTCCTGCTCCGTGTCCACCTCCTGCTCCGTGTCCACCTCCTGATTCTTGTCCACCTCCTGATTCTTGTCCACCTCCTGATTCTTGTCCACTTCCTGCTCCTTGTCCACCTCCTGCTCCATGTCCACCTCCTGATTTCTGTCCAGCTCCCGATTCTGCTCCGCCTCCTGCTCCTTGTCCACCTCCTGCTCCTTGTCCACCTCCTGCTCCTTCTTCTCCTACTGCTCCTGCTCCTACTCCTGCTTCTTCTCCAACTCCTTCTCCTACTCCCCCTCCTGGTCCTTCTCCGCCTCCTGCTCCTTCTCCACCGATTGCTTATTCTCCACCTTTTTTTCCTTCTCCTCCTCCTGCTCCTTCTGCTCCTTGACCACCTCCTGCTCCTGCTCCTACTCCTGCTTCTTCTCCAACTCCTTCTCCTACTCCCCCTCCTGTTCCTTCTCCGCCTCCTGCTCCTTCTCCTCCTTCTGCTCCTTGACCACCTCCTGCTCCTTCTCCTAATCCTGCTCCTTGTCCACCTCCTGCTCCTTGTCAAGCTCATGCTCCGTGTCCACCTCCTGCTCCGTGTCCACGTCCTGATTCTTGTCCACCTCCTGATTCTTGTCCACCTCCTGCTCCTTGTCTACCTCCAGCTCCGTGTCCCCCTCCTGCTCCGCGTCCATCTCCTGATTCTTGTCCACCTCCCGATTCTTGTCCACCTCCTGCTCCTTCTCCACCTCCTCCTTCTTTTTCTCTACCTCCTGCTCCCGCTCCTCATCTTGCGCCTTCTCCTCCTCCTGCTCCTGCTCCTCCTCCTGCTCCTGCTCCTCCTCCTGCTCCTTCTTCTTCTCCTGCTCCTTCTCCCTCCTGCTCCTTCTCTTCCTCCTGCTCCTTCTCCTCCTCCTGCTCCTTCTCCACCTCCTGTTCGTTCTCCTCCGGCTGCTCCTTCTACACCTGTTGCTCCTTCTCCTCCTCCTGCTCCGTCTCCACCTACTGCTCCTTCTCCACCTCCTGCTCCATCTTCTCCTCCGACTCCTGCTCCTCCTCCTGCTTCGTCTCCAACTCCTTCTCCTACTCATCCTCCTCTTCCTTCTCCTCCTCCTGCTCCTTCTCCACCCCCTTCTACTCTTCCACCTCCTTCTCCAACTCCTGCTCCTTGTCCACCGCCTGCTCCTTGTCCACCTCCTGCTCCTTGTCCACCTACTGCTCCTTGTGCACCTCCTGCTCCGTGTCCACCTCCTGCTCCGTGTCCACCTCCTGCTCCGTGTCCACCTCCTGCTCCGTGTCCACCTCCTGATTCTTGTCCACCTCGTGACTCTTGTCCACCTCCTGCTCCTTGTCCACCTCCTTATCCTTGTCCACCTCCTGATAATTCTCGCCCGCCCGCTCCTTCTCGCCCTCCTGCTCCTTCTCGCCCTCCTGCTCCTTCTCCACCTCCTGCTCCTTCTCAACCTGCTGCTCCTTCTCCTGCTCCTTGTCTCCCTCCTGCTCCATCTCCACCTCCTACTCCTTCTCCACCTCCTGCTCCTTCTCCACGTCCTGCTCCTCCTCCTCATCCTGTGCCTCCTCCCCCTCCTGCCCCTTCTCCTCCTCTTGCTACTACTTCTCCTCCTGCTCCTTCTTCTTCTCCTGCTCCTTCTCCCTCCTGTTCCTTCTCTTCCTCCTGCTACTTCTCCTCCTCCTGCTCCTTCTCCTACTCCTGCTTCTTCTCCACCTCCTGCTCCTTCTCCTACTCCTGCTTCTTCTCCAACTCCTTCTCCTTCTCCCCCTCCTGCTCCTGCTCCCCGTCCTGCTTCTTCTCCAACTCCTTCTCCTACTCCCAGTCCTGGTCCTTCTCCGCCTCCTGCTCCTTCTCCACCTATTGCTTCTTCTCCACCTTCTGTTCCTTCTCCTCCTCCTGCTCCTTGTCCACCTCCTGCTCCTTGTCCACATCCTGCTCCTTGTCAACCTCCTGCTCCGTGTCCACCTCCTGCTCCGAGTCCACCTCCTGATTCTTGTCCACCTCCTGATTCTTGTCCTCATCTTGCGCCTTCTCCACCTCCTTCCCCTTCTCCTCCTCCTGCTCCTACTTCTCCTCCTGCTTCTGCTCCTGCTCCTGCTCCTACTTCTGCTGCTGCTCCTTCTCCTCCTACTTCTCCTCCTCCACATCCTTGTAATCCTTCTGCTCCTTGACCACCTCCTGCTCCTTCTCCAACTCCTGCTCCTTGGCCACCTCCTGCTCCTTCTCCTCCTTCTGCTCCTTGGCCACCTCCTGCTCCTTCTCCTACTCCTGCTCCTTCTCCACCTCCTGCTCCTTCTCCACCTCCTGCTCCTTCTCCTCATCTTGCGCCTTCTCCACCTCCTGCCCCTCTCCTCCTCCTGCTCCAACTTCTCCTCCTGCTTCTGCTCCTGCTCCTGCTCCTCCGTCTGCTGCTGCTCCTTCTCCACCCCTGCTCCTACTCCTTCTCCTGCTCCTACTTCTCCTCCTGCTCCTTCTCTTCCTCCTGCTCCTTCTCTTCCTCCTGCTCCTTCTCCTCCTCCTGCTCCTTCTCCTCCTCCTGCTCGTTCTCCTCCGGCTGCTCCTTCTACACCTGTTGCTCCTTCAACTCCTCCTGCTCCGTCTCCACCTACTGCTCCTTCTCCACCTCCTGCTCCATCTTCTCCTCCTACTCCTGCTCCTCCTCCTGCTTCGTCTCCAACTCCTTCTCCTACTCCTCCTCCTGTCCCTTCTCCGCCTCCCGCTCCTTCTCCACCTATTGCTTCTTCTCCACCTCCTGCTCCTCCTCCTACTCCTGCTCCTTGTCCACCTCCTGCTCCTTGTCCACCTCCTGCTCCTTGTCCACCCACTGCTCCTTTTGCACCTCGTGCTCCTTGTCCACCTCCTGCTCCTTTTGCACCTCGTGCTCCTTGTCCACCTCCTGCTCCGTGTCCACCTCCTGCTCCTTGTCCACCTCCTTATCCTTGTCCACCTCCTGATAATTCTCGCCCGCCCGCTCCATCTCGCCCTCCTGCTCCTTCTCCACCTCCTGCTCCTTCTCCACGTCCTGCTCCTCCTCCTCCACCTTGTGCCTCCTCCCCCTCCTGCCCCTTCTCCTCCTCCTGCTCCGACTTCTCCTCCTGCTCCTTCTTCTTCTCCTGCTCCTTCTCCCTCCTGCTGCTTCTCTTCCTCCTGCTACTTCTCCTCCTCCTGCTCCTTCTCATACTCCAGCTCCTTCTCCACATCCTGCTCCTTCTCCTACTCCTGCTTCTTCTCCAACTCCTTCTCCTTCTCCCCCTCCTGCTCCTGCTCCCCGTCCTGCTTCTTCTCCAACTCCTTCTCCTACTCCCCGTCCTGGTCCTTCTCCGCCTCCTGCTCCTTCTCCACCTATTGCTTCTTCTCCACCTTCTGTTCCTTCTCCTCCTCCTGCTCCTTGTCCACCTCCTGCTCCTTGTCCACATCCTGCTACTTGTCAACCTCCTATTCCGTGTTCACCTCCTGCTCCGAGTCCACCTCCTGATTCTTGTCCACCTCCTGATTCTTGTCCTCATCTTGCGCCTTCTCCACCTCCTTCCCCTTCTCCTCCTCCTGCTCCTACTTCTCCTCCTGCTTCTGCTCCTGCTCCTGCTCCGACTTCTGCTGCTGCTCCTTCTCCACCTACTTCTCCTCATCCACATCCCTGTCCTCCTTCTGCTCCTTGACCACCTACTGCTCCTTCTCCTACTCCTGCTCCTTGGCCACCTCCTGCTCCTTCTCCTCCTTCTGCTCCTTGGCCACCTCCTGCTCCTTCTCCTACTCCTGCTCCTTCTCCACCTCCTGCTCCTTCTCCACCTCCTGCTCCTTCTCCTCATCTTGCGCCTTCTCCACCTCCTGCCCCTCTCCTCCTCCTGCTCCAACTTCTCCTCCTGCTTCTGCTCCTGCTCCTGCTCCTCCGTCTGCTGCTGCTCCTTCTCCACCCCTGCTCCATCTCCACCTCCTGCTCCTTCTCCACCTCCTGCTCCTTCTCCCCCTCCTGCTCCTACTCCTTCTCCTGCTCCTACTTCTCCTCCTGCTGCTTCTTCTTCTCCTGCTCCTTCTCCTCCTCCTGCTCCATCTCCACCTTCTGCTCCTTCTCCACCTCCTGCTCCTTCTTCTCCTCCTGCTCATGCTCCCCGTCCTGCTTCTTCTCCAACTCCTTCTCCTTCTCCCCCTCCTGCTCCTGCTCCCCGTCCTGCTTCTTCTCCAAATCCTTCTCCTACTCCCCGTCCTGTTCCTTCTCCGCCTCCTGCTCCTTCTCCACCTATTGCTTCTTCTCCACCTTCTTTTCCTTCTCGCCCTTCTGCTCCTTCTCGCCCTCCTGCTCCGACTCGCTCTCCTGTTTCTTCTCGCCCTCCTGCTCCATCTCGCCATCCTGCTACTTCTACACCTGGTGCTGGGTCTCCACTCCAGCTCATTCACCATCTCCTGCTCTCTCTTCTCATCCTTCTCCTCCTCCTGCTCCTTGTCTTCCTCCTGCTCCTTCTCCACCTCCTGCTCCTTCGCCACCTCCTGCTCCTTCTCCACCTCCTCCTTCTTCTTCGCTACCTCCTGCTCCTGCTCCCCATCTTCCGCCTTCTCCACCTCCTGCTCCTCCTCCTCCTCCTGCTCCTACTCCTCCTCCTGCTTCTTCTACTTCTCCTGCTCCTTCTCTACTCCTGATCCATCTCTTCCTCATGCTCCTTCTCCTCCTCCTGCTCCTTCGCCTACTACTGATCCTTCTCCTCCTCCTGCTCCTTCTCCTCCTCCTGCTCCTTCTCCACCTCCGTCTCCATCTTCTCCTCCTGCTCCTGCTCCTCCTCCTGCTTCGTCTCCAACTCCTTCTCCTACTCCTCCTCCTGGCCCTTCTCCACCTCCTGCTCCTTCTCCACCTCCTGCTCCTTCTCCACCTCCTGCCCCTTCTCAACCTCCTCCTTCTTCTTCTCTACATCCTGCTCCTCATCTTGCGCCTTCTCCACCTCCTGCTCCTTCTCCTCCTCCTGCTCCTGCTCCTCCTCCTGCTCCTTCTTCTTCTGCTACTCCTTCTCCACCTCCTGCTCCTTCTCCTCCTCCTGCTCCTGCTCCTCTTCCTGCTCCTTCTTCTTCTCCTGCTCCTTCTTCTTCTCCTGCTCCTTCTCCACCTCCTGCTCCTTCTCTTCCTCCTGCTCCTTCTTCTCCTCCTGCCCCTGCACCTCCTCCTTTTCCTTCTTCTTCTGCTGCTCCTTCTCCCCATCTTGCGGCTTCTCCACCTCCTGCTCCTTCTCCACCTCCTGCTCCTACCTCTCTTCCGGCTCCTTCTTCTTCTCCTGCTCCTTCTCCCTCCTGCTCCTTCTCTTCCTCCTGCTCCTTCTTCTCCTCCTGCTCCCTCTGCTCCTCCTGCTCCTTCTCCTCCTGCTGCTCCTTCTCCAGCTCTTCCTCCTTCTCCCCCTCTTGCTCCTACTCCTCTTCCGGCTCCTTCTTCTTTTCCTGCTCCTTCTCCCTCCTGCTCCTTCTCTTCCTCCTGTTCCTTCGTCTCCTCCTGCTCCTTCTCCTCCTGCTGCTCCTTCTCCTCCTGCTGCTCCTTCTCCAGCTCTTCCTCCTTCTCCCACTCCTGTTCCTGCTCCTCCTCCTGCTTCTTCTCCAACTCCTTCTCCGATTCTTCGGCCTGGTCCTTCTCCGCCTCCGGCTCATTCTCCACCTATTGCTTCATCTCCACCTCCTGTTCCTTCTCCTCCTCCTGCTCCTGGTCCACCTCCTGATTCTTGTCCACCTCCTGCTCCTTGTCCACCTCCTTATCCTTGTCCACCTCCTGCTAATTCTCGCCCTCCCGCTCATTCTCGCCCTCCCGCTCATTCTCGCCCTCCTGCTCCTTCTCGCCCTCCTGCTCCTCGCCTTCCTGCTCCTTCTCCACTTCCTGCTCCTTCTCCACCTGCTGCAACTTCTCCTCCTCCTGCTCCGTCTCCCCCTCCTGCTCCTTCTCCACCTCCTGCTCCATCTTCTCCTCCTGCTCCTGCTCCTCCTCCAGCTTCGTCTCCAACTCCTTCTCCTACTCCTCCACCTGGCCCTTCTCCACCTCCTGCTCCTTCTCCACCTATTGCTTCTTCTCCACCTCCTGTTCCTTCTCCTCCTCCTGCTACTTGTCGACCTCCTGATTCTTGTCCACCTAATGATTCTTGTCCTCATCTTGCGCCTTCTCCACCTCCTTCCCCTTCTCCTCCTCCTGCTCCTAATTCTCCTCCTGCTCCTTCTCCTACTCCTGCTCCTTCGCCACCTCCTACTCCTTCTCCTCCTTCTGCTCCTTGACCACCTCCTGCTCCTTCTCCACCTCCTGCACCTTGTCCACCTCCTGCACCTTGTCCACCTCCTGCTCCTTGTCCACCTCCTGCTCCTTCTCCACCTCCTCCTTCTTCTTCTCTACCTCCTGCTCCTGCTCCTCAACTTCCGCCTTCTCCTCCTCCTGGTCCTTCTCCACCTCCTGCTCCTTCTCCACCTATTGCTTCTTCTCCACCTCCTGTTCCTTCTCCTCCTCCTGGTCCTTCTCCACCTCCTGCTCCTTCTCCACCTATTGCTTCTTCTCCACCTGCTGTTCCTTCTCCTCCTCCTGCTCCTTCTCCACCTCCTTCTCCTCCTCCACCTCCATCTCCACCTCCTGCTCCTTCGCCACCTCCTGCTCCTTCTCCACCTCCTCCTTCTTCTTCGCTACCTCCTGCTCCTGCTCCCCATCTTCCGCCTTCTCCTCCTCCTGCTCCTACTCCTCCTCCTGATTCTTCTACTTCTCCTGCTCCTTCTCTACTCCTGATCCATCTCTTCCTCATGCTCCTTCTCCTCCTCCTGCTCCTTCGCCTACTACTGATCCTTCTCCTCCTCCTGCTCCTTCTCCTCCTCCTGCTCCTTCTCCCACTCCTGCTCCTTCTCCACCTCCTGCTCCATCTTCTCCTCCTGCTCCGTCTCCCCCTCCTGCTCCTTCTCCACCTCCGTCTCCATCTTCTCCTCCTGCTCCTGCTCCTCCTCCTGCTTCGTCTCCAACTCCTTCTCCTACTCCTCCTCCTGGCCCTTCTCCACCTCCTGCTCCTTCTCCACCTCCTGCTCCTTCTCCACCTCCTGCCCCTTCTCCACCTCCTCCTTCTTCTTCTCTACATCCTGCTCCTCATCTTGCGCCTTCTCCACCTCCTGCTCCTTCTCCTCCTCCTCCTGCTCCTGCTCCTCTTCCTGCTCCTTCTTCTTCTCCTGCTCCTTCTCCACCTCCTGCTCCTTCTCTTCCTCCTGCTCCTTCTTCTCCTCCTGCCCCTGCACCTCCTCCTTTTCCTTCTTCTTCTGCTGCTCCTTCTCCCCATCTTGCGCCTTCTCCACCTCCTGCTCCTTCTCCACCTCCTGCTCCTACCTCTCTTCCGGCTCCTTCTTCTTCTCCTGCTCCTTCTCCCTCCTGCTCCTTCTCTTCCTCCTGCTCCTTCTCCTCCTGCTGCTCCTTCTCCAGCTCTTCCTCCTTCTCCCCCTCCTGTTCCTGCTCGTCCTCCTGCTTCTTCTCCAACTCCTTCTCCGATTCTTCGGCCTGGTCCTTCTCCGCCTCCGGCTCATTCTCCACCTATTGCTTCATCTCAACCTCCTGTTCCTTCTCCTCCTACTGCTCCTGGTCCACCTCCTGATTCTTGTCCACCTCCTGCTCCTTGTCCACCTCCTTATCCTTGTCAACCTCCTGCTAATTCTCGCCCGCCCGCTCCTTCTCGCCCTCCTGCTCCTTCTCCACCTCCTGCTCCTTCTCAACCTGCTGCTCCTTCTCCTGCTCCTTGTCTCCCTCCTGCTCCATCTCCACCTCCTACTCCTTCACCACCTCCTGCTCCTTCTCCACGTCCTGCTCCTCCTCCTCATCCTGTGCCTCCTCCCCCTCCTGCCCCTTCTCCTCCTCTTGCTACTACTTCTCCTCCTGCTCCTTCTTCTTCTCCTGCTCCTTCTCCCTCCTGTTCCTTCTCTTCCTCCTGCTACTTCTCCTCCTCCTGCTCCTTCTCCTACTCCTGCTTCTTCTCCACCTCCTGCTCCATCTTCTCCTCCTACTCCTGCTCCTCCTCCTGCTTCGTCTCCAACTCCTTCTCCTCCTCCTGTTCCTTCTCCTCCTCCTGCTCCTTCTCCACCCCCTTCTACTCCTCCACCTCCTTCTCCAACTCCTGCTCCTTGTCCACCTCCTGCTCCTTGTCCACCTCCTGCTCCTTGTCCACCTACTGCTCCTTGTGCACCTCCTGCTCCTTGTCCACCTCCTGCTCCGTGTCCACCTCCTGCTCCGTGTCCACCTCCTGATTCTTGTCCACCTCGTGACTCTTGTCCACCTCCTGCTCCTTGTCCACCTCCTTATCCTTGTCCACCTCCTGATAATTCTCGCCCGCCCGCTCCTTCTCGCCCTCCTGCTCCTTCTCCACCTCCTGCTCCTTCTCAACCTGCTGCTCCTTCTCCTGCTCCTTGTCTCCCTCCTGCTCCATCTCCACCTCCTACTCCTTCTCCACCTCCTGCTCCTTCTCCACGTCCTGCTCCTCCTCCTCATCCTGTGCCTCCTCCCCCTCCTGCCCCTTCTCCTCCTCTTGCTACTACTTCTCCTCCTGCTCCTTCTTCTTCTCCTGCTCCTTCTCCCTCCTGTTCCTTCTCTTCCTCCTGCTACTTCTCCTCCTCCTGCTCCTTCTCCTACTCCTGCTTCTTCTCCACCTCCTGCTCCTTCTCCTGCTCCTGCTTCTTCTCCAACTCCTTCTCCTTCTCCCCCTCCTGCTCCTGCTCCCCGTCCTGCTTCTTCTCCAACTCCTTCTCCTACTCCCCGTCCTGGTCCTTCTCCGCCTCCTGCTCCTTCTCCACCTATTGCTTCTTCTCCACCTTCTGTTCCTTCTCCTCCTCCTGCTCCTTGTCCACCTCCTGCTCCTTGTCCACATCCTGCTCCTTGTCAACCTCCTGCTCCGTGTCCACCTCCTGCTCCGAGTCCACCTCCTGATTCTTGTCCACCTCCTGATTCTTGTCCTCATCTTGCGCCTTCTCCACCTCCTTCCCCTTCTCCTCCTCCTGCTCGTACTTCTCCTCCTGCTGCTGCTCCTGCTCCTGCTCCTACTTCTGCTGCTGCTCCTTCTCCACCTACTTCTCCTCCTCCACATCCTTGTCATCCTTCTGCTCCTTGACCACCTCCTGCTCCTTCTCCAACTCCTGCTCCTTGGCCACCTCCTGCTCCTTCTCCTCCTTCTGCTCCTTGGCCACCTCCTGCTCCTTCTCCTACTCCTGCTCCTTCTCCACCTCCTGCTCCTTCTCCACCTCCTGCTCCTTCTCCTCATCTTGCGCCTTCTCCACCTCCTGCCCCTCTCCTCCTCCTGCTCCAACTTCTCCTCCTGCTTCTGCTCCTGCTCCTCCGTCTGCTGCTGCTCCTTCTCCACCCCTGCTCCATCTCCACCTCCTGCTCCTTCTCCACCTCCTGCTCCTTCTTCTTCTGCTACTCCTTCTCCACCTCCTGCTCCTTCTCCACCTACTCCTTCTACTCCACCTCCGGCTCCTTCTCCTCCTCCTGCTCCTGCTCCTCTTCCTGCTCCTTCTTCTTCTCCTGCTCCTTCTCCACCTCCTGCTCCTTCTCTTCCTCCTGCTCCTTCTTCTCCTCCTGCCCCTGCACCTCCTCCTTTTCCTTCTTCTTCTGCTGCTCCTTCTCCCCATCTTGCGGCTTCTCCACCTCCTGCTCCTTCTCCACCTCCTGCTCCTACCTCTCTTCCGGCTCCTTCTTCTCCCTCCTGCTCCTTCTCCCTCCTGCTCCTTCTCTTCCTCCTGCTCCTTCTTCTCCTCCTGCTCCCTCTGCTCCTCCTGCTCCTTCTCCTCCTGCTGCTCCTTCTCCAGCTCTTCCTCCTTCTACCCCCTCTTGCTCCTACTCCTCTTCCGGCTCCTTCTTCTTTTCCTGCTCCTTCTCCCTCCTGCTCCTTCTCTTCCTCCTGTTCCTTCGTCTCCTCCTGCTCCTTCTCCTCCTCCTGCTCCTTCTCCTCCTGCTGCTCCTTCTCCAGCTCTTCCTCCTTCTCCCCCTCCTGTTCCTGCTCCTCCTCCTGCTTCTTCTCCAACTCCTTCTCCGATTCTTCGGCCTGGTCCTTCTCCGCCTCCGGCTCATTCTCCACCTATTGCTTCATCTCCACCTCCTGTTCCTTCTCCTCCTCCTGCTCCTGGTCCACCTCCTGATTCTTGTCCACCTCCTGCTCCTTGTCCACCTCCTTATCCTTGTCCACCTCCTGCTAATTCTCGCCCTCCCGCTCATTCTCGCCCTCCTGCTCCTTCTCGCCCTCCTGCTCCTCGCCTTCCTGCTTCTTCTCGCCCTACTGCTCCTTCCCGCCCTCCTGCTCCTTCTCCACTTCCTGCTCCTTCTCCACCTGCTGCAACTTCTCCTCCTCCTGCTCCGTCTCCCCCTCCTGCTCCTTCTCCACCTCCTGCTCCATCTTCTCCTCCTGCTCCTGCTCCTCCTCCAGCTTCGTCTCCAACTCCTTCTCCTACTCCTCCACCTCCTGCTCCTTCTCCACCTATTGCTTCTTCTCCACCTCCTGTTCCTTCTCCTCCTCCTGCTCCTTCTCCACAACTTCTCCTCCTCCACATCCTTCTCCTAGTCCTGCTCCTTGTCCACCTCCTGATTCTTGTCCACCTAATGATTCTTGTCCTCATCTTGCGCCTTCTCCACCTCCTTCCCCTTCTCCTCCTCCTGCTCCTAATTCTCCTCCTGCTTCTGCTCCTGCTCCTGCTCCTACTTCTGCTGCTGCTCCTTCTCCACCAACTTCTCCACCTCCACATCCTTCTGCTCCTTCTGCTCCTGGACCACCTCCTGCTCCTTCTCCTACTCCTGCTCCTTCGCCACCTCCTACTCCTTCTCCTCCTTCTGCTCCTTGACCACCTCCTGCTCCTTCTCCTACTCCTGCTCCTTGTCCACCTCCTGCTCCTTGTCCACCTCCTGCTCCTTGTCCACCTCCTGCTCCTTCTCCACCTCCTCCTTCTTCTTCTCTACCTCCTGCTCCTGCTCCTCAACTTCCGCCTTCTCCTCCTCCTGGTCCTTCTCCACCTCCTGCTCCTTCTCCACCTATTGCTTCTTCTCCACCTCCTGTTCCTTCTCCTCCTCCTGCTCCTTCTCCACCTCCTTCTCCTCCTCCACCTCCATCTCCACCTCCTGCTCCTTCGCCACCTCCTGCTCCTTCTCCACCTCCTCCTTCTTCTTCGCTACCTCCTGCTCCTGCTCCCCATCTTCCGCCTTCTCCACCTCCTGCTCCTTCTCCTCCACCTGCTCCTACTCCTCCTCCTGCTTCTTCTACTTCTCCTGCTCCTTCTCTACTCCTGATCCATCTCTTCCTCATGCTCCTTCTCCTCCTCCTGCTCCTTCGCCTACTACTGATCCTTCTCCTCCTCCTGCTCCTTCTCCTCCGCCTGCTCCTTCTCCTCCTCCTGCTCCTTCTCCCACTCCTGCTCCTTCTCCACCTCCTGCTCCATCTTCTCCTCCTGCTCCGTCTCCCCCTCCTGCTCCTTCTCCACCTCCGTCTCCATCTTCTCCTCCTGCTCCTTCTCCACCTCCTGCTCCTTCTCTTCCTCCTGCTCCTTCTTCTCCTCCTGCCCCTGCACCTCCTCCTTTTCCTTCTTCTTCTGCTGCTCCTTCTCCCCATCTTGCGCCTTCTCCACCTCCTGCTCCTTCTCCACCTCCTGCTCCTACCTCTCTTCCGGCTCCTTCTTCTTCTCCTGCTCCTTCTCCCTCCTGCTCCTTCTCTTCCTCCTGCTCCTTCTTCTCCTCCTGCTCCTTCTCCTCCTCCTGCTCCTTCTCCTCCTCCTGCTCCTTCTCCAGCTCTTCCTCCTTCTCCCCCTCCTGTTCCTGCTCCTCCTCCTGCTTCTTCTCCAACTCCTTCTCCGATTCTTCGGCCTGGTCCTTCTCCGCCTCCGGCTCATTCTCCACCTATTGCTTCATCTCAACCTCCTGTTCCTTCTCCTCCTCCTGCTCCTGGTCCACCTCCTGATTCTTGTCCACCTCCTGCTCCTTGTCCACCTCCTTATCCTTGTCAACCTCCTGCTAATTCTCGCCCTCCCGCTCATTCTCGCCCTCCTGCTCCTTCTCGCCCTCCTGCTCCTCGCCTTCCTGCTTCTTCTCGCCCTACTGCTCCTTCCCGCCCTCCTGCTCCTTCTCCACTTCCTGCTCCTTCTCCACCTGCTGCTACTTCTCCTCCTCCTGCTCCGTCTCCCCCTCCTGCTCCGTCTCCCCCTCCTGCTCCTTCTCCACCTCCTGCTCCATCTTCTCCTCCTGCTCCTGCTCCTCCTCCAGCTTCGTCTCCAACTCCTTCTCCTACTCCTCCACCTGGCCCTTCTCCACCTCCTGCTCCTTCTCCACCTATTGCTTCTTCTCCACCTCCTGTTCCTTCTCCTCCTCCTGCTCCTTCTCCTACTCCTGCTCCTTGTCCACCTCCTGATCCTTGTCCACCTCCTGATCCTTGTCCACCTCCTGATTCTTGTCCACCTCATGATTCTTGTCCTCATCTTGCGCCTTCTCCACCTCCTTCCCCTTCTCCTCCTCCTGCTCCTAATTCTCCTCCTGCTTCTGCTCCTGCTCCTGCTCCTACTTCTGCTGCTGCTCCTTCTCCACCAACTTCTCCTCCTCCACATCCTTCTGCTCCTTCTGCTCCTGGACCACCTCCTGCTCCTTCTCCTACTGCTGCTCCTTCGCCACCTCCTACTCCTTCTCCTCCTTCTGCTCCTTGACCACCTCCTGCTCCTTGTCCTACTCCTGCTCCTTGTCCACCTCCTGCTCCTTGTCCACCTCCTGCTCCTTGTCCACCTCCTGCTCCTTGTCCACCTCCTGCTCCTTCTCCACCTCCTCCTTCTTCTTCTCTACCTCCCGCTCCTGCTCCTCAACTTCCGCCTTCTCCAGCTCCTGCTCCTTCTCCTCCTCCTGCTCCGACTCCTCCTCCTGCTTCTTCTACTTCTCCTGCTCCTTCTCTACTCCTGATCCTTCTCCTCCTCATGCTCCTTCTCCTCCTCCTGATCCTTCTCCTCCTCCTGCTCCTTCTCCTCCTCCTGCTCCTTCTCCTCCCCCTGCTCCTTCTCCTACTCGTGCTCCTTCTCCATCTCCTGCTCCATCTTCTCCTCCTGCTCCTGCTCCTCCTCCTGCTTCGTCTCCAACTCCTTCTCCTACTCCTCCTCCTGGCCCTTCTCCACCTCCTGTTCCTTCTCCACCTATTGCTTCTTCTCCACCTCCTGTTCCTTGTCCTCCTCCTGCTCCTTCTCCACCTCCTTCTCCTCCTCCACCTCCATTTCCACCTCCTGCTCCTTCTCCTCCTCCTGCTCCTTCTCCTCCTGCTGCTCCTTCTCCAGCTCTTCCTCGTTCTCCCCCTCCTGTTCCTGCTCCTCCTCCTGCTTCTTCTCCAACTCCTTCTCCGATTCTTCGGCCTGGTCCTTCTCCGCCTCCGGCTCATTCTCCACCTATTGCTTCATCTCCACCTCCTGTTCCTTCTCCTCCTCCTGCTCCTGGTCCACCTCCTGATTCTTGTCCACCTCCTGCTCCTTGTCCACCTCCTTATCCTTGTCCGCCTCCTGCTAATTCTCGCCCTCCCGCTCATTCTCGCCCTCCTGCTCCTTCTCGCCCTCCTGCTCCTCGCCTTCCTGCTTCTTCTCGCCCTCCTGCTCCTTCCCGCCCTCCTGCTCCTTCTCCACCTCCTGCTCCTTCTCCACCTGCTGCTACTTCTCCTCCTCCTGCTCCGTCTTCCCCTCCTGCTCCTTCTCCACCTCCTGCTCCATCTTCTCCTCCTGCTCCTGCTCCTCCTCCAGCTTCGTCTCCAACTCCTTCTCCTACTCCTCCACCTGGCCCTTCTCCACCTCCTGCTCCTTCTCCACCTATTGCTTCTTCTCCACCTCCTGTTCCTTCTCCTCCTCCTGCTCCTTCTCCACAACTTCTCCTCCTCCACATCCTTCTCCTACTCCTGCTCCTTGTCCACCTCCTGATCCTTGTCCACCTCCTGATTCTTGTCCACCTCATGATTCTTGTCCTCATCTTGCGCCTTCTCCACCTCCTTCCCCTTCTCCTCCTCCTGCTCCTAATTCTCCTCCTGCTTCTGCTCCTGCTCCTGCTCCTACTTCTGCTGCTGCTCCTTCTCCACCAACTTCTCCTCCTCCACATCCTTCTGCTCCTTCTGCTCCTGGACCACCTCCTGCTCCTTCTCCTACTCCTGCTCCATCGCCACCTCCTGCTCCTTCTCCTCCTTCTGCTCCTTGACCACCTCCTGCTCCTTCTCCTACTCCTGCTCCTTGTCCACCTCCTGCTCCTTGTCCACCTCCTGCTCCTTGTCCACCTCCTGCTCCTTGTCCACCTCCTGCTCCTTGTCCACCTCCTGCTCCTTCTCCACCTCCTGCTCCTACTCCTCATCTTGCACCTTCTCCACCTTCTGCCCCTTCTCCTCCTCCTGCTCCTACTTCTCCTCCTGCTTCTGCTCCTGCTCCTTCTCCTACTTCTGCTGCTGCTCCGTCAACACTCCTGCTCCATCTCCACCTCCTGCTCATCTTCTCTCTGCTCTGTCCTCCTCCTGCTTCCGTCTCCAATCCTTCTCTACTCTCTCTCCTGGCCTTCTCTCTGCTCCTTCTCCAACTATAGCTTCTTCTCCACCCTCCTGTTCCTTCTCTTCCTCCTAGAGCTCCTTCTCACCTCCTTCTTCTTCCACTCCTCCTGCTCCTTCTCCTGCCTGCTCTGCACCTCCTCCTCCTCTGCACCTCCTCCTTCTTCTTCTCTACCTCCTGCTCCTGCTCCTCAACTTCCGCCTTCTCCACCTCCTGCTCCTTCTCCTCCTCCTGCTCCTACTCCTCCTCCTGCTTCTTCTACTTCTCCTGCTCCTTCTCTACTCCTGATCCTTCTCCTCCTCATGCTCCTTCGCCTACTCCTGCTCCTTCGCCTACTCCTGATCCTTCTCCTCCTCCTGCTCCTTCTCCTCCTCCTGCTCCTTCTCCTACTCCTGCTCCTTCTCCACCTCCTGCTACAGCTTCTCCTCCTGCTCCTGCTCCTCCTCCTGCTTCGTCTCCAAATCCTTCTCCTACTCCTCCTCCAGGCCCTTCTCCACCTCCTGATCCTTCTCCACCTATTGCTTCTTCTCCACCTCCTGTTCCTTCTCCTCCTCCTGCTCCTTCTCCACCTCCTGCTCCTCCTCCACCTCCATCTCCACCTCCTTCTCCTTCTCCTCGTCCTGCTCCTACTCCTCCTCCTGCTCCTTCTACTTCTCCTGCTCCTTCTCCACTCCTGATCCTTCTCCTCCTCATGCTCCTTCTCCTCCTCCTGCTCCTTCGCCTACTCCTGCTCCTTCTCCTCCTCCTGCTCCTTCTCCACCTCCATCTCCACCTCCTGCTCCTTCTGGACCTCCTGCTCCACCTCCACAACCTTCTCCAACTGCTCCATCACAACCTGATCCGCCTGCTCCTTCTTCTTCTCCTGCTCCTGCTCCTTATCCACCTCCTGCTCCTTCTCCTCTCCCTACTCCTTCTCCACCTCCAGCTGCTTCTCCTCCTCCTGCTCCTTCTCCACCGCCTGCTCCTTCTCCACCTCGTGCTCCTTCTCCTCCTCCTGCTCCTACTTCTCTTCCTGCTCCTTCTTCTTCTTCTGCTCCATCTCCACTCCTGCTCCTTCTCCTCATCCTGCTCCTTCTCCTCCTCCTGCTCCTTCTCCTCCTTCTGCTCCTTCTTCTCCTGCAGCTCCTTCAGCACCGGCTGCTCCTTCTCCTCCTCCTGCTCCTGCTCCTCCTCCTGCTTCTTCTAGAACTCCTTCTCCTACTCCCCCTCGTGGTCCTTCTCCGTCTCCTGCTCCTTCTCCACCTATTGCTTCTTCTCCACCTCCTGTTCCTTCTCATCCTCCTGCACCTTCTCCAAATCCTTCTCTTCCTCCACCTACTTCTCCACCTCCTGCTCCTTGCCCACCTCCTGCTACTTGTCCACCTCCTGCTCCTTGTCCACCTCCTGCTCAGTGTCCACCTTCTCATTCTTGTCCACCTCCTGCTCCTTGCCCACCTCCTGCTGATTTTCCACCTACTGCTCCTTCTCGCCCTCCTGCACCTTCTCGCCCTCCTGCTCCTTCTCGCCCTCCTGCTCCTTCTCGCCCTCCTGCTCCTTCTCGCCCTCCTGCTCCTTCTCCTCTTCCTTCTCCGTATCCACTTCCCGCTCCTTGTCTCCCTCCTGCTCCTTCTCCACCTCCTGCTCGTTCTCCACCTCCGGCTCATTCTCCACCTCCTGCTCCTTCTCCTCATCTTGCGCCTTCTCCAACTCCTGCTCATTCTCCGCCTCCTGCTCCTACTCCTCCTCCTCCCCCTGCTCCTCCTCCTCTTTCTCCTGCACCTTCTCCACTCCTGTTCCACCTCCAGCTCCTGCTCTTTCTCCTCCTCCTACTCCTTCTCCTCCTCCTGCTCCTTCTCCACCTCCTTCTCTTTCTCCTTCTCCTGATCCTTCTCCTTCTCCTGCTCCATCTTCTCCACGTACACATTCTTCTCCTCCTGCTCCTTCGCAATTCCTGCTCCATCTGCAGCTCCTGCTCCATCTCCTCCTCCTGCTCCTCCTCCAACTCTTGCTCCTTGTCCACCTCCTGCTCCTTCTCCACCTTCTGCTCCTTCTCCACCTCCTGCTCCTTCTCCACCTCCTGCTCATTCTCCTCCTCCTGCTCCTTCTCCACCTCCTGGTCCTTCTGCACCTCCTGATACTTGTTCTCCTCCTTCTGCTCCTCCTGCTCCTTGTCTCCCTCCTGCTCCTTCTCCACCTTCTGCTCCTTCACCACCTCCTGCTCCTTCTCCACCTCCTGCTCCTCCTCCACGTCCTGCATCATCTCCACCTCATGCGCCTTCTCCTCATCTTGCGTCTCTCCACCTCCTGCTCCATCTCCTCCTCCTGCTCCTACTCCTCCTCCTGCTCCTGCTCCTCCTCCTGCTCCTTCATCTTCTGCTGCTCCTTCTCCAAACCTGCTCCATCTCCACCTCCTGCTCCTGCTCCTCCTGCTCCTACGCATCCTCCTGCTACTTCTTCTTCTCCTCCTCCTTCTCCACTCCTGATCATTCTCCTCCTTCTGCTCCTTCTCCTCCTCCTGCTCCTTCTCCTCCTCCTGCTCCTTCTCCACCTCCTGCCCAACTCCTCCTCCTTCTCCTTCTCCACTTCATGCTCCTTCTCCCGCTTCTGCTCCTTCTCCCGCTTCTGCTCCTTCTCCTCCTGCTGCTACTTCTCCTCCTGCTCCTTCTTCTCCTCCTGCTCATGCTCCCCGTCCTGCTTCTTCTCCAACTCCTTCTCATTCTCCCCCTCCTGCTCCTGCTCCCCGTCCTGCTTCTTCTCCAAATCCTTCTCCTACTCCCCGTCCTGGTCCTTCTCCGCCTCCTGCTCCTTCTCCACCTATTGCTTCTTCTCCACCTTCTTTTCCTTCACGCCCTCCTGCTCCTTCTCGCCCTCCTGCTCCTACTCGCTCTCCTGCTCCTTCTCGCCCTCCTGCTCCTTCTCCACCTCCTGCTCCTTCTCCACCTGGTGCTCCGTCTCCACTCCAGCTCATTCACCATCTCCTGCTCTCTCTTCTCCTCCTTCTCCTCCTCCTGCTCCTTGTCTCCCTCCTGCTCCTTCTCCACCTCCTGCTCCTTCTCCACCTCCTGCTCCTTCTTCTCTACATCCTGCTCCTCATCTTGCGCCTTCTCCACCTCCTGCTCCTGCTCCTCCTCCTGCTCCTTCTTCTTCTGCTACTCCTTCTCCACCTCCTGCTCCTTCTCCACCTACTCCTTCCACTCCACCTCCTGCTCCTTCTCCTCCTCCTGCTCCTGCTCCTCTTCCTGCTCCTTCTTCTTCTCCTGCTCCTTCACCACCTCCTGCTCCTTCTCTTCCTCCTGCTGCTTCTTCTCCTCCTGCTCCTGCACCTCCTCCTGCTCCTTCTTCTTCTGCTGCTCCTTCTCCCCATCTTGCGCCTTCTCCACCTCCTGCTCCTTCTCCACCTTACATAAGAACATAAGAACATAAGAAATTGGAGCAGGAGTAGGCCAATCGGCCCCTCGAGCCTGCTCCGCCATTCAATAAGATCATGGCTGATCTGATCCCAACCACAAATCTAAAGAACACAAGAAGTCGGAGCAGGACCCGGCCACATAGCCCCTGGGCCCTCTCCGCCACCCACAGGGCATTGACCGATGCGAACTCAGCTTCATGTCCAATTTCCTGCCTGCTCCCCATAACCCCTAATTCCCTTTACTTCTAGGAAACTGTCTATTTCTGTTTTAAATTTATCTAATGATGTAGCTTCCACAGCTTCCTGGGGCAGCAAATTCCACAGACCTACCACCCTCTGAGTGAAGAAGTTTCTCCTCATCTCAGTTTTGAAAGAGCAGCCCCTTATTCTAAGATTATGCCCCCTAGTTCTAGTTTCACCCATCTTTGGGAACATCCTTACTGCATCCACCCGATCAAGACCCTTCACAATCTTATATGTTTCAATAAGATCGCCTCTCATTCTTCTGAACTCCAATGAGCAGAGTCCCAATCTACACAACCTCTCCTCATATGTCCGCCCCCTCATCCCCGGGATTAACCGAGTGAACCTTATTTGTACTGCCTCGAGAGAAAGTATGTCTTTTCTTAACTATGGAGACCAAAACTGTATGCAGTATTCCAGGTGCGGTCTCACCAATACCTTATATAACTGCAGCAATAACTCCTTGTTTTTGTATTCTATCCCCCTAGCAATAAAAGCCAACATTCCGTTGGCTTTCTTGATCACCTGCTGCACCTGCATACCAACTTTTTGATTTTCTTGCACTAGGACCCCCAGATCCCTTTGTACTGCAGTACTTTCCAGTCTCTCGCCATTAAGAAAATAACTTGCTCTCTGATTTTTCCTGCCAAAGTGCATAACCTCACATTTTCCAATATTATATTGCATCTGCCAAATCTCCGCCCACTCACCCAGCCTGTCTATATCCCCTTGCAGGTTTTTTATGTCCTCCTCACTCTCTACTTTCCCTCCCATCCTTGTATCATCTGCAAATTTTGATATGTTGCACTCGGTCCCCTCCTCCAAATCGTTAATATAGATTGTAAAGAGTTGGGGACCCAGCACCGACCCCTGTGGAACACCTTCTGCTCCTACTCCTCTTCCGGCTCCTTCTTCTTCTCCTGCTTCTTGTCCCTCCTGCTCCTTCTCTTCCTCCTGCTCCTTCTTCTCCTCCTGCTCCTTCTCCTCCTGCTGCTCCTTCTCCAGCTCTTCCTCCTGCTCCCCCTCCTGTTCCTGCTCCTCCTCCTGCTTCATCTCCAACTCCTTCTCCGATTCTTCCTCCTGGTCCTTCTCCGCCTCCAGCTCATTCTCCACCTATTGCTTCTTCTCCACCTCCTGTTCCTTCTCCTCCTCCTGCTCCTGGTCCACCTCCTGATTCTTGTCCACCTCCTGCTCCTTGTCCACCTCCTTATCCTTGTCCACCTCCTGCTAATTCTCGCCCTCCCGCTCCTTCTCGCCCTCCTGCTCCTTCTCGCCCTCCTGCTCCTCGCCCTCCTGCTTCTTCTCGCCCTCCTGCTCCTTCCCGCCCTCCTGCTCCTTCTCCACCTCCTGCTCCTTCTCCACCTGCTGCTACTTCTCCTCCTCCTGCTCCGTCTTCCCCTCCTGCTCCTTCTCCACCTCCTGCTGCATCTTCTCCTCCTGCTCCTGCTCCTCCTCCGGCTTCGTCTCCAACTCCTTCTCCTACTCCTCCTCCTGGCCCTTCTCCACCTCCTGTTCCTTCTCCTCCTCCTGCTCCTTCTCCACCTACTTCTCCTCCTCCACATCCTTCTCCTCCTTCTGCTCCTTGACCACCTCCTGCTCCTTCTCCTACTCCTGCTCCTTGTCCACCTCCTGATTCTTGTCCACCTCCTGATTCTTGTCCTCATCTTGCGCCTTCTCCACCTCCTTCCCCTTCTCCTCCTCCTGCTCGTACTTCTCCTCCTGCTTCTGCTCCTGCTCCTGCTCCTACTTCTGCTGCTGCTCCTTCTCCACCAACTTCTCTTCCTCCACATCCTTCTCCTCCTTCTGCTCTTGGACCACCTCCTGCTCCTTCTCCTACTCCTGCTCCTTCGCCACCTCCTGCTCCTTCTCCTCCTTCTGCTCCTTGACCACCTCCTGCTCCTTCTCCTACTCCTGCTCCTTGTCCACCTCCTGATCCTTGTGGTGAGTGTCTGGAACGAGCTGCCGGAGGCAGTAGTAGAGGCGGGTACAATTTTGTCTTTTAAAAAGCATTTGGACAGTAACATGGGGAAGATGGGTATCGAGGGATATGGGCCAAGTGCAGGCAATTGGGACTAGCTTAGTGGTATAAACTGGGCGACATGGACATGTTGGGCCGAAGGGCCTGTTTCCATGTTGTAACTTCTATGATTCTATGATTCTATGATTCTACCTCCTGCTCCTTGTCCACCTCCTGCTCCTTCTCCACCTCCTGCTCCTTCTCCACCTCCTGCTCCTTCTCCACCTCCTGCTCCTTCTCCACCTCCTGCCCCTTCTCCTCCTCCTGCTCCTACTTCTCCTCCTGCTTCTGCTCCTGCTCCTGCTCCTTCTTCTGCTGCTGCTCCTTCAACACTCCTGCTCCATCTCCACCTCCTGCTCCTTCTCCACCTCCTGCTCCTTCTCCTCCTCCTGCTCCTGCTCCTCCTCCTGCCCCTTCTACTTCCCCTGCTCCTTCTCCACTCCTGATCCTTCTCCTCCTCCTGCTCCTTCTCCTCCTCCTGCTCCTTCTCCTACTCCTGCTCCTTCTCCACCTCCTGCTCCATCTTCTCCTCCTGCTCCGTCTCCCCCTCCTGCTCCTTCTCCACCTCCTACTCCATCTTCTCCTCCTGCTCCTGCTCCTCCTCCTGCTTTGTCTCCAACTCATTCTCCTACTCCTCCTCCTGGCCCTTCTCCACCTCCTGCTCCTTCTCCACCTATTGCTTCTTCTCCACCTTCTGTTCCTTCTCCTCCTCCTGCTCCTTCTCCACCCCCTTCTCCTCCTCCACCTCCATCTCCACCTCCTGCTCCTTCTCCACCTCCTGCTCCTTCTCCACCTCCTCCTTCTTCTTCTCTACCTCCTGCTCCTGCTCCTCATCTTCCGCCTTCTCCACCTCCTGCTCCTTCTCCTCCTCCTGCTCCTACTCCTCCTCCTGCTCCTTCTACTTCTCCTGCTCCTTCTCTCCTCCTGATCCTTCTCCTCCTCATGTTCGTTCTCCTCCTCCTGCTCCTTCGCCTACTCCTGATCCTTCTCCTCCTCCTGCTCCTTCTCCTCCTCCTGCTCCTTCTCCTACTCCTGCTCCTTCTCCACCTCCTGCTCCATCTTCTCCTCCTGCTCCGTCTCCCCCTCCTGCTCCTTCTCCACCTCCTGCTCCATCTTCTCCTCCTGCTCCTGCTCCTCCTCCTGCTTCGTCTCCAACTCCTTCCCCTACTCCTCCTCCTGGCCCTTCTCCACGTCCTGCTCCTTCTCCACCGATTGCTTCTTCTCCACCTCCTGTTCCTTCTCCTCCTCCTGCTCCTTCTCCACCTCCTTCTCCTCCTCCACCTCCATCTCCACCTCCTGCTCCTTCTGGACCTCCTGCTCCACCTCCACAACCTTCTCCAACTGCTCCATCACAACCTGATCCGCCTGCTCCTTCTTCTCCTCCTGCTCCTGCTCCTTCTCCACCTCCTGCTCCTTATCCTCTCCCTACTCCTTCTCCACCTCCAGCTGCTTCTCCTCCTCCTGCTCCTTCTCCACCGCCAGCTCCTTCTCCACCTCGTGCTCCTTCTCCTCCTCCTGCTCCTACTTCTCTTCCTGCTCCTTCTTCTTCTTCTGCTCCATCTCCACTCCTGCTCCTTCTCCTCATCCTGCTCCTTCTCCTCCTCCTGCTCCTTCTCCTCCTTCTGCTCCTTCTCCTCCTGCAGCTCCTTCAGCACCGGCTGCTCCTTCTCCTCCTCCTGCTCCTTCTGCACCTCCTGCTCCTTCTCCACCTCCTGCTCCTTCTCCTCCTCCTGCTCCTGCTCCTCCTCCTGCTCCTTCTACTTCCCCTGCTCCTTCTCCACTCCTGATCCTTCTCCTCCTCCTGCTCCTTCTCCTCCTCCTGCTCCTTCTCCTACTCCTGCTCCTTCTCCACCTCCTGCTCCATCTTCTCCTCCTGCTCCGTCTCCCCCTCCTGCTCCTTCTCCACCTCCTGCTCCATCTTCTCCTCCTGCTCCTGCTCCTCCTCCTGCTTTGTCTCCAACTCATTCTCCTACTCCTCCTCCTGGCCCTTCTCCACCTCCTGCTCCTTCTCAACCTATTGCTTCTTCTCCACATTCTGTTCCTTCTCCTCCTCCTGCTCCTTCTCCACCCCCTTCTCCTCCTCCACCTCCATCTCCACCTCCTGCTCCTTCTCCACCTCCTGCTCCTTCTCCACCTCCTCCTTCTTCTTCTCTACCTCCTGCTCCTGCTCCTCATCTTCCGCCTTCTCCACCTCCTGCTCCTTCTCCTCCTCCTGCTCCTACTCCTCTTCCTGCTCCTTCTACTTCTCCTGCTCCTTCTCCACTCCTGATCCTTCTCCTCCTCATGTTCCTTCTCCTCCTCCTGCTCCTTCGCCTACTCCTGCTCCTTCTCCTCCTCCTGCTCCTTCTCCTACTCCTGCTCCTTCTCCACCTCCTGCTCCATCTTCTCCTCCTGCTCCGTCTCCCCCTCCTGCTCCTTCTCCACCTCCTGCTCCATCTTCTCCTCCTGCTCCTGCTCCTCCTCCTGCTTCGTCTCCAACTCCTTCCCCTACTCCTCCTCCTGACCCTTCTCCACGTCCTGCTCCTTCTCCACCTATTGCTTCTTCTCCACCTCCTGTTCCTTCTCCTCCTCCTGCTCCTTCTCCACCTCCATCTCCACCTCCTGCTCCTTCTGGACCTCCTGCTCCACCTCCACAACCTTCTCCAACTGCTCCATCACAACCTGATCCGCCTGCTCCTTCTTCTCCTCCTGCTCCTGCTCCTTATCCACCTCCTGCTCCTTCTCCTCTCCCTACTCCTTCTCCACCTCCAGCTGCTTCTCCTCCTCCTGCTCCTTCTCCACCGCCTGCTCCTTCTCCACCTCGTGCTCCTTCTCCTCCTCCTGCTCCTACTTCTCTTCCTGCTCCTTCTTCTTCTTCTGCTCCATCTCCACTCCTGCTCCTTCTCCTCATCCTGCTCCTTCTCCTCCTCCTGCTCCTTCTCCTCCTTCTGCTCCTTCTCCTCCTGCAGCTCCTTCAGCACCGGCTGCTCCTTCTCCTCCTCCTGCTCCTGCTCCTCCTCCTGCTTCTTCTAGAACTCCTTCTCCTACTCCCCCTCGTGGTCCTTCTCCGTCTCCTGCTCCTTCTCCACCTATTGCTTCTTCTCCACCTCCTGTTCCTTCTCATCCTCCTGCACCTTCTCCAAATCCTTCTCTTCCTCCACCTCCTTCTCCACCTCCTGCTCCTTGCCCACCTCCTGCTACTTGTCCACCTCCTGCTCCTTGTCCACCTCCTGCTCAGTGTCCACCTTCTCATTCTTGTCCACCTCCTGCTCCTTGCCCACCTCCTGCTGATTTTCCACCTACTGCTCCTTCTCGCCCTCCTGCACCTTCTCGCCCTCCTGCACCTTCTCGCCCTCCTGCTCCTTCTCGCCCTCCTGCTCCTTCTCGCCCTCCTGCTCCTTCTCGCCCTCCTGCTCCTTCTCGCCCTCCTGCTCCTTCTCGCCCTCCTGCTCCTTCTCGCCCTCCTGCTCCTTCTCGCCCTTCTGCTCCTTCTCCTTCTCGCCCTCCTGCTCCTTCTCGCCCTCCTGTTTGTTCTCGCCCTCCTGCTCCTTCTCGCCCTTCTGCTCCTTCTCCACCGCCTGCTCCTTCTCCACCTGCTGCTACTTCTCCACTCCTGCTCATTCACCACCTCCTGCTCCTTCATCTCCTCCTCTTGCACCTTGTCTCCCTCCTTCTCCTTCTCCACCTCCTGCTCCTTCTCCACCTCCTGCTCCTTCTCCTCATCTTGCGCCTTCTCCTCATCTTGCGCCTTCTCCACCTCCTGCTCCCTCTCCACCTCCTTCTCCTTCTCCACCTGCTGCTCCTTCTCCACTCCTGCTCATTCATCACCTCCTGCTCCTTCTTCGCCTCCTTCTCCTCCTCCTGCTCCTTGTCTCCCTCGTGCTCCTTCTCCAACTCCTGCTCCTTCTCCACCTCCTGCTCCTTCTCCACCTCATGCTCCTTCTCCACCTCCTGCTCCTTCTCCATCTCCTGCTCCATCTCCTCAACTTGCGCCTTCTTCACCTCCTGCTCATTCTCCTCCTCGTGCTACTACTCCTCCTCCTGCTCCTGCTCCTCCGACTGCTCCTTCTTCTGCTGCTGCTCCTTCTCCTCCTCCTGCTGCTTCTCCACCTCCTGCTCCTTCTCCTTCACCTGCTCCTTCTCCTTCTCCTCCTCCTTCTTCTCCGCCTGCTCCTTCTTCTCCTCCTGCTCCTTCTCAATTCCTGCTCCATCTCCAGCTCCTGCTCCTTCTCCTCCTCCTCCTCCTCCTCCTCCTCCTCCTCAACATCCTGCTCCATCTTCACCTCTTGCTCCTTCCCCCCTCCTGCTCCTTCTCCTACTCCTGCTCAAACTCCTCCTCCTGCTCCTTCTCCTCCTCTGCCTCCTGCTCCTTCAGCTGCTCCAACTCACCCTCCTGCTGCTGCTCCTACCCGATATCCTGCTCAATCTCCTCCTCCTTCTTGTTCTCCATCCCTGCTCCTTCTCCACCACCTCATCATTCTCCACCTCCTGCTCCTTCTCCACCTCCTGCCCAACTCCTCCTCCTTCTCCTTCTCCACTTCATGCTCCTTCTCCCGCTCCTGCTCCTACTCCCACATTTGCTCCATCTCCCGCTTCTGCTCCTTCTCCCGCTTCTGCTCCTTCTCCTCCTGCTGCTACTTCTCCTCCTGCTGCTTCTTCTCCTCCTGCTGCAACCTTTCCACCTCCTCCTCCTGCTCCTTCTCCTCCCCATGCTTCTTCTTCACCTCCTGCTCCTTCTCCTCCCCCTGCTCCTTCTCCACCTTCTGCTCCTTCTCTACCTGCTGCTCCTTCTCCACTCCTGCTCATTCACCACCTCCTGCTCCTTCATCTCACCCTTTTCCTCCTCCTGCTCCTTCTTCACCTCCTGCACCATCTCCTTCTCCCGCTTCTGCTCCTTCTCCTCCTGCTGCTACTTCTCCTCCTGCTGCTTCTTCTCCTCCTGCTGCAACCTCTCCACCTCCTCCTCCTGCTCCTTCTCCTCCCCGTGCTCCTTCTTCTCCTCCTGCTCCTTCTCCTCCCCCTGCTCCTTCTCCACCTTCTGCTCCTTCTCCACCTGCTGCTCCTTCTCCACTCCGGCTCATTCACCACCTCCTGCTCCTTCATCTCACCCTTTTCCTCCCCGTGCTCCTTCTTCACCTCCTGCTCCTTCTCCTCCCCCTGCTCCTTCTCCACCTTCTGCTCCTTCTCCATCTGCTCCTCCTTCTCCACCTCCTGCTCCTTCTCCACCTCCTGCTTAACCTCCTTCTGCTACTTCTCCTCCTCCTGATCAACCTCCTCCTACTGCTTCTCCACATTCAGCTCCTAATCGACCTCCTGATCCTTCTCCTCCACCTGCTCCTTCTCCACCTCCTGCTCAACCTCCTCCAACTGCTCCTTCACCACCTGCTCCTCCTGCTCCCTCTTCTGCTCCTGCTCCTACTCCTTCTCCACCTCCTGCTCCTTCTCCTACTCCTGCTCCTTCTCCACCTCCTGCTCCTTCTCCACCTCCTGCTCCTTCTCCTTCTCCTGCTCATTCTTCTCCGCCTGCTCCTTCTACTCCTCCTTCTTCTTCTCAATTCCTGCTCCATCTCCAGCTCCTGCTCCTTCTCACCCTCCTGCTCTTTCTCCCCCTCCTGCTCCTTCTCCCCCTCCTGCTCCTCCTCCCCCTCCTGCTGTTTCTCCCCCTCCTTCTCTTCATCCACCTCCTTGTCCACCTCCTGCTCCTTGTCCACCTCCTGCTCCTTGTCCATCTCATGCTCCTTGTCCACATCCTACTCCTTGTACACCTCCTGTTCCTTCTCGCCCTCCTGCTCCTTCCAGCCCTGCTGCTCCTTCTCCAACTCCTGCTACTTCTCCACTCCTGCTCATTCACCACCTCCTGCTCCTTCTTCTCCTCCTGCTCCTCCTCCTGCTCCGACTCCACCTCCTGCCCCTTGTCTTCCTCCTGCACCTTTTCTCCCTCCTGCTCCTTCTAAACCTCCTGCTCCTTCTACTTCTCCTGCTCCTTCTACTTCTCCTGCTCCTTCTCCACCTCCTGCTCCTTTTCCACCTCCTGCTCCTGCTCCTCATCTTGCGCTTTCACCACCTCCTGCTCCTCCTCCTGCTCCCACTCCTCGCCCTGCCCCTTCTTCTTCTCCTGATCCTCCTCCACTCCTGATCCTTCTCCTCCTCCTGCTCCTTCTCCTCTTCCTGCTCCTTCACCTCCTCTTGCTACTTCTCCACTCGTGCTCCATCTCCACCTCCTGCTCCATCTCCACCTCCTGCTCCTTCTCCACCTCCTGCTCCTTCTCCTTCTCCTGCTCCTTCTCCTTGTCCTGCTCCTTCTTCTTTTCCTGCTCCTTCCAAATTCCTGCTCCATCTCCAGCTCCAGCTCCTTCTCCCCCTCTGCTCCTTCTCCCTATCCTGCTCCTTCTCCCCCTCCTGCTCCTTCTCCACCTCCTGCTCCTTCTCCCGCTCCTGCTGTTTCTCCCCCTCCTTCTCCTCATCAACCTCCTTCTCCACCTCCTGCTCCTTGTCTACCTCCTGCTCCTTCTCGCCCTCCTGCTCTTTCTCGCCCTCCTGCTCCTTCCTGCCCTCCTGCTCCATCTCCACCTCCTGCTACTTCTCCTCATCTTGCGCTTCCTCCACCTCCTGCTCCTTCTCCACCTCCTGCTCCTTGTCTTCCTCCTGCTCCTTGTCTTCCTCCTGCTCCTTTTCTCCCTCCTGCTCCTTCTCCACCTCCTGCTCCTTCTCCACCTCCTGCTCCTTCTCCACCTCCTGCTCCTTCTCCACCTCCTGCTCCTTCTCCTCATCTTGCGCCTTCTCCACATCCTGCTTCTTCTCCTCATCGTGCTCCTACTCCTCCTCCTGCTCCTGCTCCTCCTCCTGCTCCGTGTTCTTCTGCTGCTCCTTCTCCTACACCTGCTCCTTCTCCTTCTCCTCCTCCTCCCCCTCCTGCTCCTTTTTCACCTCCTTCTCCTTCTCCCCCTCCTGCTCCTTCTCCCCTCCTGCTCCGTCTCCACCTCCTCATCATTCTCCACCTCCTGCTCCTTCTCCCGCTCCTGCTCCTACTCCCTCTTCTGCTCCATCTCCCGCTTCTGCTCCTTCTCCCGCTTCTGCTCCTTCTCCTCCTGCTACTACTGAACCTCCTGCTGCTTCTTCACCTCCTGCTGCAACGTCTCCACCTCCTCCTCCTGCTCCTTCTCCTCCCCATGCTCCTTCTCCACATCCTGCTCCTTCTCATCCTACTGCTCCTTCTCCACCTCCTGCTCCTTCTCCACCTCCTGCTCAACCTCCTTCTGCTACTTCTCCTCCTCCTGATCAACCTCCTCCTACTGCTTCTCCACATTCAGCTCCTAATCGACCTCCTGATCCTTCTCCTCCACCTGCTCGTTCTCCACCTCCGACTCCTGCTCCTTCTCCACCTCCTGCTCAACCTCCTCCAACTGCTCCTTCACCACCTGCTCCTCCTGCTCCCTCTTCTCCTCCTGCTCCTACTCCTTCTCCACCTCCTGCTCCTTCTCCTCCTCCTGCTCCTACTCCTGCTCCTGCTCTTCCTCCTGCTCCATCTTCTTCTCCTGCTCCTTCTCCACCTCCTGCTCCTTCTCCTTCTCATTCTTCTCCGCCTGCTCCTTCTACTCCTCCTTCTCCTTCTCAGTTCCTGCTCCATCTCCAGCTCCTGCTCCTTCACCCCCTCCTGCCCCTCCTCCCCCTCCTGATGTTTCTCCCCCTCCTTCTCTTCATCCACCTCCTTCTCTTCATCCACCTCCTTCTTCTCCTCCTGCTCCTTGTCCACCTCCTGCTCCTTGTCCACCTCATGCTCCTTGTCCACATCCTGCTCCTTGTACACCTCCTGTTCCTTCTCGCCCTCCTGCTCCTTCCAGCCCTGCTGCTCCTTCTCCAACTCCTGCTACTTCTCCACTCCTGCTCATTCACCACCTCCTTCTCCTTCTTCTCCTCCTGCTCCTCCTACTGCTCCGACTCCACCTCCTGCCGCTTGTCTTCCTCCTGCTCCTTTTCTCCCTCCTGCTCCTTCTACATCTCCTGCTCCTTCTACTTCTCCTGCTCCTTCTACTTCTCCTGCTCCTTCTCCACCTCCTGCTACTTTTCCACCTCCTGCTCCTGCTCCTCATCTTGCGCTTTCACCACCTCCTTCTCCTCCTCCTGCTCCCACTCCTCGCCCTGCCCCTTCTTCTTCTCCTGATCCTTCTCCACTCCTGATCCTTCTCCTCCTCCTGCTCCTTCTCCTCTTCCTGCTACTTCTCCTCCTCCTGCTCCTTCTCCACTCGTGCTCCATCTCCACCTCCTGCTCCTTCTCCACCTCCTGCTCCTTCTCCTTCTCCTGCTCCTTCTCCTTCTCCTGCTCCTTCTTCTCTGCCTGCTCCTTCTTCTCTTCCTGCTCCTTCCAAATTCCTGCTCCATCTCCAGCTCCAGCTCCTTCTCCACCTCTGCTCCTTCTCCCTATCCTGCTCCTTCTCCCCCTCCTGCTGTTTCTCCCCCTCCTTCTCCTCATCAACCTCCTTCTCCTCCTCCTGCTCCTTCTCGCCCTCCTGCTCTTTCTCGCCCTCCTGCTCCTTTCTGCCCTCCTGCTCCATCTCCACTTCCTTCTACTTCTCCACTCCTGCTCATTCACCACCTCCTGCTCCTTTTCCCCCTCCTGCTGTTTCTCCCCCTCCTTCTCCTCATCAACCTCCTTCTCCAACTCCTTCTCCTTGTCTACCTCCTGCTCCTTCTCGCCCTCCTGCTCTTTCTCGCCCTTCTGCTCCTTCCTGCCCTCCTGCTCCATCTCCACTTCCTGCTACTTCTCCACTCCTGCTCATTCACCACCTCCTGCTCCTTCTCCACCTGCTGCTACTTCTCCTCATCTTGCGATTCCTCCACCTCCTGCTCCTTCTCCACCTCCTGCTCCTTGTCTTCCTCCTGCTCCTTGTCTTACTCCTGCTCCTTTTCTCCCTCCTGCTCCTTCTCCAGCTCCTGCTCCTTCTCCACCTCCTGCTCCTTATGCACCTCCAGGTCCTTCTCCACCTCCTGCTCCTACTCCTCCTCCTGCTACTTCTTCTTCTCCTGCTCCTTCTCCACTCCTGCTCCATCTCATCCTCCTGCTCCTTCTTCTCCACCGTCTCCTCGTCCTGCTCCTTCTCCACCTCCCGCTCCTTGTCACCCTCCTGCTCCTTCTGCACCTCCTGTTCATTCTCCACCTGCTGCTTCTTCTGCACCTCCTGCACCTTCTCCGCCTCCTGCTCCTTCTCCTCATCTTGCGCCTTCTCCACCTCCTGCTACTTCTCCTCCGCCTGCTCCTACTTCTCCTCCTGCTCCTCCTGCTCCTGCTCCTTCTTCTTCGCCTGCTCCTTTTCCAGTCCTGCTGCATCTCCACCTCCTGTTCCTTCTCCTCCTCCTGCTCCTTCTCCTCCTCCTGCTCCTTCTCCTCCTCCTGCTCCGACTACACCTCCTGCTCCTTCTCCATCTCCTGCTCCTTCTCCTTCACCTGTTCCTTCTCATCCGCCTGCTCCTTCTCCACCTCCTGTTCCTTGTCTCCCTCCTGCTCCTTGTCTCCCTCCTGCTCCTTCTTTTCCTCCTGCTCCTGCTCCTCTTCCTGCTTCTTCTCCAACTCCTTCTCCTACTCCCCCTCCTGGTCCTTCTCCGCCTCCTGCTCCTTCTCCACCGATTTCTTCTACTCTTCCTCCTGTTCCTTCTCCTCCTGCTCCTTACCCACCTCCTGCTCCTTGTCCACCTCCTGCTAATTCTCCACTTCTGCTCATTCACCACCTCGTGCTCCTTCTTCTCCTCCTCCAGCTCCTTGTCTCCTTCCCGCTCCTTCTCCACCTCCTGCTCCTTCTCCACCTCCTGCTCCTTCTCCACCTCCTGCTGCTTCTCCACCTCCTGCTGCTTCTCCACCTCCTGCTCCTTCTCCTCCTCTTGCGCCTTCTCCACCTGCTGCTCCTTTTCCTCCTCCTGCTCCTACTCCTCCTCCTGCTCTTTCTTCTTCTCCTGCTCCTTCTCCACTCCTGCTCCTTCTCATCCTCCTGCTCCTTCTCCTCCTCCTGCTCCTTCTCCTCCTCCTGCTCCTTCTCCAACCCCTGCTCCTTCTCCACCTCCTGCTCCATCTTCTCCTCCTGCTCCTGCTCCTCCTCCTGCTTCTTCTTTACTCCTTCTCCTGCTCCCCCTCCTGGTCCTTCTCCGCCTCTTGCTCCTTCTCCACCGATTGCTTCTTCTCCACCTCCTATTCCTTCTCCTCCTCCACCTCCTTCTCCTCCTGCTCCTTGCCCACCTCCTGCTCCTTGTCCACCTCCTGCTCCTTGTCCACCTCATGTTCCTTGTCCATCTCTTGCTCCTTGTCCACCTCGTGCTCCTTCTCGCCCTCCTGCACCTTCTCGCCCTCATGCTGCTTCTCGCCCTCCGGCTCCATCTCGCCCCTTCTGCTCCAACTCCACCTTCTGCTCCTTCTCCACCTGCTGCTTCTCCACTCCTGCTCATTCACCACCTCCTGTTTCTTCTCCTCCTGCTCTTCCTCCTGCTCCTTCTTTTTCTCATGCTCCTTCTCCACTCCTGCTCCTTCTCCTCCTCCTGCTCCGACTACAGCTCCTGCTCCTTCTCCATTTCCAGCTCCTTCTCCTTCTTCACCTCCTGTTCCTTGTCTGCCTCCTGCTCCTTGTCTCCCTCCCGCTCCTTCTGCACCTCCTGCTGCTCCTCCACCTCCTGCTCCTTCTCCTTCTCCTGCTCCTTCTCCACCTCCTGCTCCTTGTCAACCTCCAGCTCCGTGTCCACCTCCTGCTCCTTGTCCACCTCCTGCTCCTTCTCGCCCTCATGTTCCTTCTCGCCCTCCTGCTCATTCTCGCCCTCCTGCTCCTACTCGCTCTCCTGCTTCTTCAAGCCCTCCTGCTCCTTCTGGCCCTCCTGCTCCTTCTCCACCTCCTGCTCCTTCTCCACCTGCTGCTCCGTGTCCACTACTGCTCATTCAGCATCTCCTGCTCCTTCTTCTCCTCGTTCTCCTCCTCCTGCTCCTTCTCCTCCTCCTGCTCCTTCTCTCCCTCCTGCTCCTTCTCCACCTCCTGCTCCTTCTCCACCTCCTGCTCCTTCTCCACCTCCTGCTCCGTCTCCACCTCCACCTTCTTCTTCTCTGCCTCCTGCTCCTGCTCCTCATCTTGCGCCTTCTCCACCTCCTGCTCCTTCGCATCCTCCTGCTCCTGCTCCTCCTACTGCTCCTCCTCCTGCTCCTTCTCCTCCTCCTGCTCCTACTCCTCCTCCTGCTCCTTCTCCTCCTCCTGCTCCATCTCCTCCTCCTGCTCCTACTCCTCTTCCTGCTACATCTTCTTCTCCTGTTCCTTCTCCCTTCTGCTCCTTCTCCGCCTCCTGCTCCTTCTCCTCCTCCTGCTCCTTCTCCTCCTCCTGCTCCTTCTCCTCCTGCTGCTCCTTCTACACCTTTTGCTCCTTCTCCTCCTCCTGCTCCTTCTCCACCTCCTGCTCCATCTTCTCCTCCTGCTCCTGCTCCTCCTCCTGCTTCTTCTCCAGCTCCTTCTCCTACTCCTCCTCCTGGCCCTTCACCGTCTCCTGCTCCTTCTCCACCTCCTTCTCCTCCTCCCTCTCCTTCCCACCCTCCTGCTCCTTCTCCACCTCCTGCTCCTTCTCCACCTGCTCCTCCTTCTCCTGCTCCTTGTCTCCCGCCTGCTCCATCTCCACCTCCTACTCCTTCTCCACCTCCTGCTCCTTCTCCACCTCCTGCTCCTTTTCCACCTCCTGCTCCTGCTCCTCATCTTGCGCTTTCACCACCTCCTGCTCCTCCTCCTGCTCCCACTCCTCGCCCTGCCCCTTCTTCTTCTCCTGATCCTCCTCCACTCCTGATCCTTCTCCTCCTCCTGCTCCTTCTCCTCTTCCTGCTCCTTCACCTCCTCCTGCTACTTCTCCACTCGTGCTCCATCTCCACCTCCTGCTCCTTCTCCACCTCCTGCTACTTCTCCTTCTCCTGCTCCTTCTCCTTGTCCTGCTCCTTCTTCTTTTCCTGCTCCTTCCAAATTCCTGCTCCATCTCCAGCTCCAGCTCCTTCTCCCCCTCTGCTCCTTCTCCCTATCCTGCTCCTTCTCCCCCTCCTGCTCCTTCTCCACCTCCTGCTCCTTCTCCCGCTCCTGCTGTTTCTCCCCCTCCTTCTCCTCATCAACCTCCTTCTCCACCTCCTGCTCCTTGTCTACCTCCTGCTCCTTCTCGCCCTCCTGCTCTTTCTCGCCCTCCTGCTCCTTCCTGCCCTCCTGCTCCATCTCCACCTCCTGCTACTTCTCCTCATCTTGCGCTTCCTCCACCTCCTGCTCCTTCTCCACCTCCTGCTCCTTGTCTTCCTCCTGCTCCTTGTCTTCCTCCTGCTCCTTTTCTCCCTCCTGCTCCTTCTCCAGCTGCTGCTCCTTCTCCACCTCCTGCTCCTTATGCACCTCTTGCTCCTTCTCCACCTCCTGCTCCTTCTCCTCATCTTGCGCCTTCTCCACATCCTGCTTCTTCTCCTCATCGTGCTCCTACTCCTCCTCCTGCTCCTGCTCCTCCTCCTGCTCCGTGTTCTTCTGCTGCTCCTTCTCCTACACCTGCTCCTTCTCCTTCTCCTCCTCCTCCCCCTCCTGCTCCTTTTTCACCTCCTTCTCCTTCTCCCCCTCCTGCTCCTTCTCCCCTCCTGCTCCTTCTCCATCTCCTCATCATTCTCCACCTCCTGCTCCTTCTCCCGCTCCTGCTCCTACTCCCTCTTCTGCTCCATCTCCCGCTTCTGCTCCTTCTCCCGCTTCTGCTCCTTCTCCTCCTGCTACTACTGAACCTCCTGCTGCTTCTTCACCTCCTGCTGCAACGTCTCCACCTCCTCCTCCTGCTCCTTCTCCTCCCCCTGCTCCCTCTTTACCTCCTGCTCCTTCTCCTCCCCATGCTCCTTCTCCACCTCCTGCTCCTTCTCCACCTCCTGCTCAACCTCCTTCTGCTACTTCTCCTCCTCCTGATCAACCTCCTCCTACTGCTTCTCCACATTCAGCTCCTAATCGACCTCCTGATCCTTCTCCTCCACCTGCTCGTTCTCCACCTCCGACTCCTGCTCCTTCTCCACCTCCTGCTCAACCTCCTCCAACTGCTCCTTCACCACCTGCTCCTCCTGCTCCCTCTTCTCCTCCTGCTCCGACTCCTTCTCCACCTCCTGCTCCATCTCCTCCTCCTGCTCCTACTCCTGCTCCTGCTCTTCCTCCTGCTCCATCTTCTTCTCCTGCTCCTTCTCCACCTCCTGCTCCTTCTCCTTCTCCTGCTCATTCTTCTCCGCCTGCTCCTTCTACTCCTCCTTCTCCTTCTCAGTTCCTGCTCCATCTCCAGCTCCTGCTCCTTCACCCCCTCCTGCTCCTCCTCCCCCTCCTGATGTTTCTCCCCCTCCTTCTCTTCATCCACCTCCTTCTTCTCCTCCTGCTCCTTGTCCACCTCCTGCTCCTTGTCCACCTCATGCTCCTTGTCCACATCCTGCTCCTTGTACACCTCCTGTTCCTTCTCGCCCTCCTGCTCCTTCCAGCCCTGCTGCTCCTTCTCCAACTCCTGCTACTTCTCCACTCCTGCTCATTCACCACCTCCTTCTCCTTCTTCTCCTCCTGCTTCTCCTCCTGCTCCGACTCCACCTCCTGCCGCTTGTCTTCCTCCTGCTCCTTTTCTCCCTCCTGCTCCTTCTACATCTCCTGCTCCTTCTACTTCTCCTGCTCCTTCTACTTCTCCTGCTCCTTCTCCACCTCCTGCTCCTTTTCCACCTCCTGCTCCTGCTCCTCATCTTGCGCTTTCACCACCTCCTTCTCCTCCTCCTGCTCCCACTCCTCGCCCTGCCCCTTCTTCTTCTCCTGATACTTCTCCACTCCTGATCCTTCTCCTCCTCCTGCTCCTTCTCCTCTTCCTGCTCCTTCTCCTCCTCCTGCTCCTTCTCCACTCGTGCTCCATCTCCACGTCCTGCTCCTTCTCCACGTCCTGCTCCTTCTCCACCTCCTGCTCCTTCTCCTTCTCCTGCTCCTTCTTCTCTGCCTGCTCCTTCTTCTCTTCCTGCTCCTTCCAAATTCCTGCTCCATCTCCAGCTCCAGCTCCTTCTCCCCCTCTGCTCCTTCTCCCTATCCTGCTCCTTCTCCCCCTCCTGCTCCTTCTCCCCCTCCTGCTGTTTCTCCCCCTCCTTCTCCTCATCAACCTCCTTCTCCTCCTCCTGCTCCTTCTCGCCCTCCTGCTCTTTATCGCCCTCCTGCTCCTTCCTGCCCTCCTGCTCCATCTCCACTTCCTTCTACTTCTCCACTCCTGCTCATTCACCACCTCCTGCTCCTTCTCCCCCTCCTGCTGTTTCTCCCCCTCCTTCTCCTCATCAACCTCCTTCTCCAACTCCTGCTCCTTGTCTACCTCCTGCTCCTTCTCGCCCTCCTGCTCTTTCTCGCCCTTCTGCTCCTTCCTGCCCTCCTGCTCCATCTCCACTTCCTGCTACTTCTCCACTGCTGCTCATTCACCACCTCCTGCTCCTTCTCCACCTGCTGCTACTTCTCCTCATCTTGCGATTCCTCCACCTCCTGCTCCTTCTCCACCTCCTGCTCCTTCTCTTCCTCCTGCTCCTTGTCTTACTCCTGCTCCTTTTCTCCCTCCTGCTCCTTCTCCAGCTCCTGCTCCTTCTCCACCTCCTGCTCCTTATGCACCTCCAGGTCCTTCTCCACCTCCTGCTCCTACTCCTCCTCCTGCTACTTCTTCTTCTCCTGCTCCTTCTCCACTCCTGCTCCATCTCATCCTCCTGCTCCTTCTTCTCCACCGTCTCCTCGTCCTGCTCCTTCTCCACCTCCCGCTCCTTGTCACCCTCCTGCTCCTTCTGCACCTCCTGTTCATTCTCCACCTGCTGCTTCTTCTGCACCTCCTGCACCTTCTCCGCCTCCTGCTCCTTCTCCTCATCTTGCGCCTTCTCCACCTCCTGCTACTTCTCCTCCGCCTGCTCCTACTTCTCCTCCTGCTCCTCCTGCTCCTTCTTCTTCGCCTGCTCCTTTTCCAGTCCTGCTGCATCTCCACCTCCTGCTCCTTCTCCTCCTCCTGCTCCTTCTCCTCCTCCTGCTCCGACTACATCTCCTGCTCCTTCTCCACCTCCTGCTCCTTCTCCTCCTCCTGCTCCTTCTCCTCCTCCTGCTCCGACTACACCTCCTGCTCCTTCTCCATCTCCTGCTCCTTCTCCTTCACCTGTTCCTTCTCATCCGCCTGCTCCTTCTCCACCTCCTGCTCCTTGTCTCCCTCCTGCTCCTTGTCTCCCTCCTGCTCCTTCTTTTCCTCCTGCTCCTGTTCCTCTTCCTGCTTCTTCTCCAACTCCTTCTCCTACTCCCCCTCCTGGTCCTTCTCCGCCTCCTGCTCCTTCTCCACCGATTTCTTCTACTCTTCCTCCTGTTCCTTCTCCTCCTGCTCCTTACCCACCTCCTGCTCCTTGTCCACCTCCTGCTAATTCTCCACTTCTGCTCATTCACCACCTCGTGCTCCTTCTTCTCCTCCTCCAGCTCCTTGTCTTCCTCCTGCTCCTTGTCTTCCTCCTTCTCCTTGTCTCCTTCCCGCTCCTTCTCCACCTCCTGCTCCTTCTCCACCTCCTGCTCCTTCTCCACCTCCTGCTGCTTCTCCACCTCCTGCTCCTTCTCCACCTCATAGAATCATAGAATCATAGAATCATAGAAGTTACAACATGGAAACAGGCCCTTCGGCCCAACATGTCCATGTCGCCCAGTTTATACCACTAAGCTAGTCCCAATTGCCTGCACTTGGCCCATATCCCTCGATACCCATCTTCCCCATGTAACTGTCCAAATGCTTTTTAAAAGACAAAATTGTACCCGCCTCTACTACTGCCTCTGGCAGCTCGTTCCAGACACTCACCACCCTTTGAGTGAAAAAACTGCCCCTCTGGATCCTTTTGTATCTCTCCCCTCTCACCTTAAATCTGTGCCCCCTCGTTATAGACTCCCCTACCTTTGGGAAAAGATTTTGACTATCGACCTTATCTATGCCCCTCATTATTTTATAGACTTCTATAAGATCACCCCTTAACCTCCTACTCTCCAGGGAATAAAGTCCCAGTCTGTCTAACCTCTCCCTGTAAGTCAAACCATCAAGTCCCGGTAGCATCCTAGTAAATCTTTTCTGCACTCTTTCTAGTTTAATAATATCCTTTCTATAATAGGGTGACCAGAACTGTACACAGTACTCCAAGTGTGGCCTCACCAATGCCCTGTACAACTTCAACAAGACATCCCAACTCCTGCATTCAATGTTCTGACCCATGAAACCAAGCATGCTGAATGCCTTCTTCACCACCCTATCCACCTGTGACTCCACTTTCAAGGAGCTATGAATCTGTACTCCTAGATCTCTTTGTTCTATAACTCTCCCCAACGCCCTACCATTAACGGAGTAGGTCCTGGCCCGATTCGATCTACCAAAATGCATCACCTCACATTTATCTAAATTAAACTCCATCTGCCATTCATCGGCCCACTGGCCCAATTTATCAAGATCCCGTTGCAATCCTAGATAACCTTCTTCACTGTCCACAATGCCACCAATCTTGGTGTCATCTGCAAACTTACTAACCATGCCTCCTAAATTCTCATCCAAATCATTAATATAAATAACAAATAACAGCGGACCCAGCACCGATCCCTGAGGCACACCGCTGGACACAGGCATCCAGTTTGAAAAACAACCCTCGACAACCACCCTCTGTCTTCTGTCGTCAAGCCAATTTTGTATCCAATTGGCTACCTCACCTTGGATCCCATGAGATTTAACCTTATGTAACAACCTACCATGCGGTACCTTGTCAAATGCTTTGCTGAAGTCCATGTAGACCACGTCTACTGCACAGCCCTCATCTATCTTCTTGGTTACCCCTTCAAAAAACTCAATCAAATTCGTGAGACATGATTTTCCTCTCACAAAACCACGCTGACTGTTCCTAATTAGTCCCTGCCTCTCCAAATGCCTGTAGATTCTGTCCCTCAGAATACCCTCTAACAACTTACCCACTACAGATGTCAGGCTCACTGGTCTGTAGTTCCCAGGCTTTTCCCTGCCGCCCTTCTTAAACAAAGGCACAACATTTGCGACCCTCCAATCTTCAGGCACCTCACCTGTAGCGGTGGATGATTCAAATATCTCTGCTAGGGGACCCGCAATTTCCTCCCTAACCTCCCATAACGTCCTGGGATACATTTCATCAGGTCCCGGAGATTTATCTACCTTGATGCGCGTTAAGACTTCCAGCACCTCCCTCTCTGTAATATGTACACTCCTCAAGACATCACTATTTATTTCCCCAAGTTCCCTAACATCCATGCCTTTCTCAACCGTAAATACCGATGTGAAATATTCATTCAGGATCTCACCCATCTCTTGTGGTTCCGCACATAGATGACCTTGTTGATCCTTAAGAGGCCCTACTCTCTCCCTAGTTACCCTTTTGCCCTTTATGTATTTGTAGAAGCTCTTTGGATTCACCTTTGCCTGATCTGCCAAAGCAATCTCATACCCCCTTTTTGCCCTCCTGATTTCTCTCTTAACTCTACTCCGGCAATCTCTATACTCTTCAAGGGATCCACTTGATCCCAGCTGCCTATGCATGTCATATGCCTCCTTCTTATTTTTGACTAGTGCCTCAATCTCCCGAGTCATCCAAGGTTCCCTACTTCTACCAGCCTTGCCCTTCACTTTATAAGGAATGTGCTTACACTGAACCCTGGTTAACACACTTTTGAAAGCCTCCCACTTACCAGACGTCCCTTTGCCTGCCAACAGACTCTCCCAATCAACTTCTGAAAGTTCCTGTCTAATACCATCAAAATTGGCCTTTCCCCAATTTAGAATTTTAACTTTTGGGCCAGACCTATCCTTCTCCATAGCTATCTTAAAACTAATGGAATTATGATCACTGGTCCCAAAGTGATCCCTCACTAACACTTCTGTCACCTGCCCTTCCTTATTTCCCAAGAGGAGGTCAAGTTTTGCCCCCTCTCTAGTCGGGCCATCCACATACTGAATGAGAAATTCCTCCTGAATACACTCAACAAATTTCTCTCCATCCAAGCCCCTAATGCTATGGCTGTCCCAGTCAATGTTGGGAAAGTTAAAGTCCCCTACTATTACCACCCTATTTTTCTTGCAGCTGTCTGTAATCTCCTTACATATTTGCTCCTCAATTTCCCGTTGACTATTTGGGGGTCTGTAGTACAATCCTATCAAAGTGATCTCTCCCTTCTTATTTTTCAGTTCTACCCATATGGACTCAGTGGGCGAACCCTCGGATATATCCCCTCTCACTACTGCCGTGATGTTCTCCCTAATCAAGAACGCAACTCCCCCTCCTCTCTTACCTCCTGCTCTATCTTTCCTATAGCATCTGTACCCTGGAACATTGAGCTGCCAGTCCTGCCCCTCCCTTAGCCATGTTTCAGTAATAGCTATAACATCCCAGTCCCATGCACCCATCCATGCCCTGAGTTCATCTGCCTTGCCCATCAGACTTCTTGCATTGAAATAAATGCAGTTTAATCTAGACTTCCCTTGGTCTTTGCCCTGCTTTCTCAGACCATCTGTCCGGTCATGTTCTGTACACTCTCCCTTACTGCCTTTTGTTTCTGTCACCACTTTATTTCCCACTGACTTCCTGCATCGGTTCCCATCCCCCTGCCACATTAGTTTAAACCCTCCCCAACAGCACTGGCAAACACTCCCCCTAGGACATTGGTTCCAGTCCTGCCCAGATGCAGACCGTCCAATTTGTACTGGTCCCACCTCCCCCAGAACCGGTTCCAATGGCCCAGGAATTTGAATCCCTCCAGCTTGCACCATCTCTCAAGCCACGTATTCATCTTAGCTATCCTGTCATTCCTACTCTGACTAACCCGTGGCACTGGTAGCAATCCTGAGATTACTACCTTTGAGGTCCTACTCTTTAGTTTAACTCCTAACTCCCTAAATTCAGCTTGTAGGACCTCATCCTGTTTTTTACCTATATCGTTGGTGCCTATATGCACCACGACAACTGGCTGTTCACCCTCCCCCTCCAGAATGTCCTGCAGCCGCTCCGAGACATCCTTGACCCTTGCACCAGGGAGGCAACATACCATCCTGGAGTCTCGGTTGCGTCCGCAGAAACGCCTGTCTATTCCCCTTACAATCGAGTCCCCTATCACTATAGCTCTGCCACTCTTTTTCCTGCCCTCCTGTGCAGAAGAGCCAGCCACGGTGCCATGAACCTGGCCACTGCCACCTTCCCCTGGTGAGCCATCTCCGCCAACAGTATCCAAAACGGTATACCTGTTTTGGAGGGAGATGACCGCAGGGGACCCCTGCACTGCCTTCCTACTCTTCCTCTGTCTGTTGGTCACCCATTCACTATCTCCCTCAGTAATTTTTATCTGCGGTGTGACCAACTCACTGAACGTGCTATCCACGACTTTCTCAGCATCGCGGATGCTCCAAAGTGAGTCCATCCGCAGCTCCAGAGCCGTCAAGCGGTCAAACAATAGCTGCAGCTGGACACACTTCCCGCAGGTGAAGGAATCAGGGATACAGGAAGGAGCCCTGAATTCCCACATCCCACAAGAGGAACATGACACGGTGCTGGGATCTCCTGCCATGACTTAACCCTTAAATTAGCTTAAGAACAACTACAATGTCAAGAGAAAAAAAAAGGAAAGAAAAACTACTTACCACTCCCTTTAAGGAGTTTACTCCTTTAAATTGTTCTCAATTTAGAGAATGTTAACTACACTAGGGACCTTGATTCACTAAAAAATAAACGCTACTTCCTATAAGACCTGCAGACCTTCCCTTTGCTTTTACTTCAGTTACTGCAGATAAGGAGAAATACTCACCTGAACCTACTCACCAATCAGGTGCCTCCCCTGTGTCGCGTCCCGATCTGATTCCTGACGTCACTTCGAACTCGGTCGCAGCTCCGCTCGGCTCCTCTCAGCGCTCTGAAATCCCGCCTTTTATCGGACGCTCCCTCCGCTCGGCTCGGCTCCTCTCAGCTGTTCTCAGCGCTCTGAAATCCCGCCTTTTATCGGACGCTCCCTCCGCTCGGCTCGGCTCCTCTCAGCTGTTCTCAGCGCTCTGCAATCCCGCCTTTTATCGGACGCTCCCTCCGCTCGGCTCCTCTCAGCTGCTCCTCCTCTTGCGCCTTCTCCACCTGCTGCTCCTTTTCCTCCTCCTGCTCCTACTCCTCCTCCTGCTCTTTCTTCTTCTCCTGCTCCTTCTCCAATCCTGCTCCTTCTCATCCTCCTGCTCCTTCTCCTCCTCCTGCTCCTTCTCATCCTCCTGCTCCTTCTCCAACCCCTGCTCCTTCTCCACCTCCTGCTCCATCTTCTCCTCCTGCTCCTGCTCCTCCTCCTGCTTCTTCTTTACTCCTTCTCCTGCTCCCCCTCCTGGTCCTTCTCCGCCTCTTGCTCCTTCTCCACCGATTGCTTCTTCTCCACCTCCTATTCCTTCTCCTCCTCCACCTCCTTCTCCTCCTGCTCCTTGCCCACCTCCTGCTCCTTGTCCACCTCCTGCTCCTTGTCCACCTCATGTTCCTTGTCCATCTCTTGCTCCTTGTCCACCTCGTGCTCCTTCTCGCCCTCCTGCACCTTCTCGCCCTCATGCTGCTTCTCGCCCTCCGGCTCCATCTCGCCCCTTCTGCTCCAACTCCACCTTCTGCTCCTTCTCCACCTGCTGCTTCTCCACTCCTGCTCATTCACCACCTCCTGTTTCTTCTCCTCCTGCTCTTCCTCCTGCTCCTTCTTTTTCTCATGCTCCTTCTCCACTCCTGCTCCTTCTCCTCCTCCTGCTCCGACTACAGCTCCTGCTCCTTCTCCATTTCCAGCACCTTCTCCTTCTTCACCTCCTGTTCCTTGTCTGCCTCCTGCTCCTTGTCTCCCTCCCGCTCCTTCTGCACCTCCTGCTGCTCCTCCACCTCTTGCTCCTTCTCCTTCTCCTGCTCCTTCTCCACCTCCTGCTCCTTGTCAACCTCCAGCTCCGTGTCCACCTCCTGCTCCTTGTCCACCTCCTGCTCCTTCTCGCCCTCATGTTCCTTCTCGCCCTCCTGCTCATTCTCGCCCTCCTGCTCCTACTCGCTCTCCTGCTTCTTCACGCCCTCCTGCTCCTTCTGGCCCTCCTGCTCCTTCTCCACCTCCTGCTCCTTCTCCACCTGCTGCTCCGTGTCCACTACTGCTCATTCAGCATCTCCTGCTCCTTCTTCTCCTCGTTCTCCTCCTCCTGCTCCTTCTCCTCCTCCTGCTCCTTCTCTCCCTCCTGCTCCTTCTCCACCTCCTGCTCCTTCTCCACCTCCTGCTCCTTCTCCACCTCCTGCTCCGTCTCCACCTCCACCTTCTTCTTCTCTGCCTCCTGCTCCTGCTCCTCATCTTGCGCCTTCTCCACCTCCTGCTCCTTCGCCTCCTCCTGCTCCTGCTCCTCCTACTGCTCCTCCTCCTGCTCCTTCTCCTCCTCCTGCTCCTACTCCTCCTCCTGCTCCTTCTCCTCCTCCTGCTCCGTCTCCTCCTCCTGCTCCGACTCCTCTTCCTGCTACATCTTCTTCTCCTGTTCCTTCTCCCTTCTGCTCCTTCTCCGCCTCCTGCTCCTTCTCCTCCTCCTGCTCCTTCTCCTCCTCCTGCTCCTTCTCCTCCTGCTGCTCCTTCTACACCTTTTGCTCCTTCTCCTCCTCCTGCTCCTTCTCCACCACCTGCTCCATCTTCTCCTCCTGCTCCTGCTCCTCCTCCTGCTTCTTCTCCAGCTCCTTCTCCTACTCCTCCTCCTGGCCCTTCTCCGTCTCCTGCTCCTTCTCCACCTCCTTCTCCTCCTCCCTCTCCTTCTCGCCCTCCTGCTCCTTCTCCACCTCCTGCTCCTTCTCCACCTGCTGCTCCTTCTCCTGCTCCTTGTCTCCCGCCTGCTCCATCTCCACCTCCTACTCCTTCTCCACCTCCTGTTCCATGTCCACCTCCTGCTCCTTGTCCACCTCCTGCTCCTTGTCAACCTCCAGCTCCGTGTCCACCTCCTGCTCCATGTCCATCTCCTGATTCTTGTCCACCTCCCGATTCTTGTCCACGTCCTGCTCCTTGTCCACCTCCTGCTCCTTGTCCACCTCCTGCTCCTTCTTCTCCTCCTGCTCCTGCTCCTACTCCTGCTTCTTCTCCAACTCCTTCTCCTACTCACCCTCCTGGTCCTTCTCCGCCTGCTGCTCCTTCTCCACCGATTGCTTATTCTCCACCTTCTTTTTCTTCTCCTCCTCCTGCTCCTCCTCCACCACCTTCTCCTCCTCCAGCTCCTTCTCCTCCTTCTGCTCCTTGACCACCTCCTGCTCCTTCTACTCCTGCTCCTTGTCCACCTCCTGCTCCTTGTCCACCTCCTGCTCCTTGTCAAGCTCCAGCTCCGTGTCCACCTCCTGCTCCGTGTCCACCGCCTGATTCTTGTCCACCGCCTGATTCTTGTCCACCTCCCGATTCTTGTCCACCTCCTGCTCCTTGTCCACCTCCTGCTCCTTGTCCACCTCCTGCTCCTTCTTCACCTCCTGCTCCTTCTCCTCCTCCTGCTCCTACTCCTCCTCCTGCTCCTTCTCCTCCTCCTGCTCCATCTCCTCCTCCTGCTCCTACTCCTCTACCTGCTACATCTTCTTCTCCTGCTCCTTCTCCCTCCTGCTCCTTCTCCTCCTCCTGCTCCTTCTCCTCCTCCTGCTCCTTCTCCTCCTGCTGCTCCTTCTACACCTTTTGCTCCTTCTCCTCCTCCTGCTCCTTCTCCACCTCCTGCTCCATCTTCTCCTCCTGCTCCTGCTCCTCCTCCTGCTTCTTCTCCAACTGCTTCTCCTACTCCTCCTCCTGGCCCTTCACCGCCTCCTGCTCCTTCTCCACCTCCTGCTCCTCCTACACCTCCTTCTCCATCTCCTGCTCCTTCTCCTTCACCTGTTCCTTCTCATCCGCCTGCTCCTTCTCCACCTCCTGTTCCTTGTCTCCCTCCTGCTCCTTGTCTCCCTCCTGCTCCTTCTTTTCCTCCTGCTCCTGCTCCTCTTCCTGCTTCTTCTCCAACTCCATCTCCTACTCCCCCTCCTGGTCCTTCTCCGCCTCCTGCTCCTTCTCCACCGATTTCTTCTACTCTTCCTCCTGTTCCTTCTCCTCCTGCTCCTTACCCACCTCCTGCTCCTTGTCCACCTCCTGCGAATTCTCCACTTCTGCTCATTCACCACCTCGTGCTCCTTCTTCTCCTCCTCCAGCTCCTTGTCTTCCTCCTGCTCCTTGTCTTCCTCCTTCTCCTTGTCTCCCTCCCGCTCCTTCTCCACCTCCTGCTCCTTCTCCACCTCCTGCTCCTTCTCCACCTCCTGCTGCTTCTCCACCTCCTGCTGCTTCTCCACCTCCTGCTCCTTCTCCACCTCCTGCTCCTTCTCCTCCTCTTGCGCCTTCTCCACCTGCTGCTCCTTTTCCTCCTCCTGCTCCTACTCCTCCTCCTGCTCTTTCTTCTTCTCCTGCTCCTTCTCCACTCCTGCTCCTTCTCATCCTCCTGCTCCTTCTCCTCCTCCTGCTCCTTCTCATCCTCCTGCTCCTTCTCCAACTCCTGCTCCTTCTCCACCTCCTGCTCCATCTTCTCCTCCTGCTCCTGCTCCTCCTCCTGCTTCTTCTTTACTCCTTCTCCTGCTCCCCCTCCTGGTCCTTCTCCGCCTCTTGCTCCTTCTCCACCGATTGCTTCTTCTCCACCTCCTATTCCTTCTCCTCCTCCACCTCCTTCACCTCCTGCTCCTTGCCCACCTCCTGCTCCTTGTCCACCTCCTGCTCCTTGTCCACCTCCTGCTCCTTGTCCACCTCTTGCTCCTTGTCCACCTCTTGCTCCTTGTCCACCTCGTGCTCCTTCTCGCCCTCCTGCACCTTCTCGCCCTCATGCTGCTTCTCGCTCTCCTGCTCCATCTCGCCCCTTCTGCTCCAACTCCACCTTCTGCTCCTTCTCCACCTGCTGCTTCTCCACTCCTGCTCATTCACCACCTTCTGTTTCTTCTCCTCCTGCTCTTCCTCCTGCCCCTTCTCCTCCTCCTGCTCCGACTACAGCTCCTGCTCCTTCTCCATTTCCAGCTCCTTCTCCTTCTTCACCTCCTGTTCCTTGTCTGCCTCCTGCTCCTTGTCTCACTCCCGCTCATTCTGCACCTCCTGCTGCTCCTCCACCTCCTGCTGCTTCTCCTTCTCCTGCTCCTTCTCCACCTCCTGCTCCTTGTCAATCTCCAGCTCCGTGTCCACCTCCTGCTCCTTGTCCACCTCCTGCTCCTTGTCCACCTCCTGCTCCTTCTCGCCCTCATGTTCCTTCTCGCCCTCCTGCTCATTCTCGCCCTCCTGCTCCTACTCGCTCTCCTGCTTCTTCACGCCCTCCCGCTCCTTCTGGCCCTCCTGCTCCTTCTCCACCTCCTGCTCCTGCTCCACCTGCTGCTCCGTGTCCACTACTGCTCATTCACCATCTCCTGCTCCTTCTTCTCCTCGTTCTCCTCCTCCTGCTCCTTCTCCTCCTCCTGCTCCTTCTCTCCCTCCTGCTCCTTCTCCACCTCCTGCTCCTTCTCCACCTCCTGCTCCTTCTCCACCTCCTGCTCCGTCTCCACCTCCACCTTCTTCTTCTCTGCCTCCTGCTCCTGCTCCTCATCTTGCGCCTTCTCCACCTCCTGCTCCTTCGCCTCCTCCTGCTCCTGCTCCTCCTACTGCTCCTCCTCCTCCTCCTCCTCCTGCTCCTACTCCTCCTCCTGCTCCTTCTCCTCCTCCTGCTCCATCTCCTCCTCCTGCTCCTACTCCTCTTCCTGCTACATCTTCTTCTCCTGTTCCTTCTCCCTTCTGCTCCTTCTCCGCCTCCTGCTCCTTCTCCTCCTCCTGCTCCTTCTCCTCCTCCTGCTCCTTCTCCTCCTGCTGCTCCTTCTACACCTTTTGCTCCTTCTCCTCCTCCTGCTCCTTCTCCACCTCCTGCTCCATCTTCTCCTCCTGCTCCTGCTCCTCCTCCTGCTTCTTCTCCAGCTCCTTCTCCTACTCCTCCTCCTGGCCCTTCACCGCCTCCTGCTCCTTCTCCACCTACTTCTCCTCCTCCACCTCCTTCTCCAACTCCTGCTCCTTGTCAACCTCCTGCTCCTTGTCCACCTTCTGCTCCTTGTGCACCTCCTGCTCCTTGTCCACCTCCTGCTCCGTGTCCACCTCCTGCTCCGTGTCCACCTCCTGCTCCGTGTCCACCTCCTGATTCTTGTCCACCTCCTGATTCTTGTCCACCTCCTGATTCTTGTCCACCTCCTGCTCCTTATCCACCTCCTTTTCCTTGTCCACCTCCTGTTAATTCTCGCCCTCCCTCTCCTTCTCGCCCTCCTGCTCCTTCTCCACCTCCTGCTCCTTCTCCACCTGCTGCTCCTTCTCCTGCTCCTTGTCTCCCGCCTGCTCCATCTCCACCTCCTACTCCTTCTCCACCTCCTGCTCCTTGTCCACCTCCTGCTCCTTGTCAACCTCCAGCTCCGTGTCCACCTCCTGCTCCATGTCCACCTCCTGATTCTTGTCCACCTCCCGATTCTTGGCCACCTCCTGCTCCTTCTTCTCCTCCTGCTCCTGCTCCTACTCCTGCTTCTTCTCCAACTCCTTCTCCTACTCCCCCTCCTGGTTCTTCTCTGCCTCCTGCTCCTTCTCCACCGATTGCTTATTCTCCACCTTCTGTTCCTTCTCCTCCTCCTGCTCCTTCTCCACCACCTTCTCTTACTCCACCTCCTTCTCCTCCTTCTGCTCCTTGACCACCTCCTGCTCCTCCTCCTACTCCTGCTCCTTGTCCACCTCCTGCTCCTTGTCCACCTCCTGCTCCTTGTCCACCTCCTGCTCCTTGTCCACCTCCTGCTCCTTGTCCACCTCCTGCTCCTTGTCAACCTCCAGCTCCGTGTCCACCTCCTGCTCCATGTCCATCTCCTGATTCTTGTCCACCTCCCGATTCTTGTCCACGTCCTGCTCCTTGTCCACCTCCTGCTCCTTGTCCACCTCCTGCTCCTTGTCCACCTCCTGCTCCTTCTTCTCCTCCTGCTCCTGCTCCTACTCCTGCTTCTTCTCCAACTCCTTCTCCTACTCACCCTACTGGTCCTTCTCCGCCTCCTGCTCCTTCTCCACCGATTGCTTATTCTCCACCTTCTTTTCCTTCTGCTCCTCCTGCTCCTCCTCCACCACCTTCTCCTCCTCCAGCTCCTTCTCCTCCTTCTGCTCCTTGACCACCTCCTGCTCCTTCTCCTACTCCTGCTCCTTGTCCACCTCCTGCTCCTTGTCCACCTCCTGCTCCTTGTCAAGCTCCAGCTCCGTGTCCACCTCCTGCTCCGTGTCCACCGCCTGATTCTTGTCCACCTCCCGATTCTTGTCCACCTCCTGCTCCTTGTCCACCTCCTGCTCCTTCTTCACCTCCTGCTCCTTCTCCTCCTCCTGCTCCTACTCCTCCTCCTGCTCCTTCTCCTCCTCCTGCTCCTTCTCCTCCTCCTGCTCCTTCTCCTCCTCCTGCTCCATCTTCTCCTCCTGCTCCTTCTCCCTCCTGCTCCTTCTCCTCCTCCTGCTCCTTCTCCTCCTCCTGCTCCTTCTCCTCCTGCTGCTCCTTCTACACCTTTTGCTCCTTCTCCTCCTCCTGCTCCTTCTCCACCTCCTGCTCCATCTTCTCCTCCTGCTCCTGCTCCTCCTCCTGCTTCTTCTCCAACTGCTTCTCCTACTCCTCCTCCTGGCCCTTCACCGCATCCTGCTCCTTCTCCACCTCCTTCTCCTCCTCCACCTCCTTCTCAAACTCCTGCTCCTTGTCAACCTCCTGCTCCTTGTCCACCTTCTGCTCCTTGTGCACTTCCTGCTCCTTGTCCACATCCTGCTCCGTGTCCACCTCCTGCTCCGTGTCCACCTCCTGCTCCGTGTCCACCTCCTGATTCTTGTCCACCTCCTGATTCTTGTCCTCATCTTGCGCCTTCTCCACCTCCTTCCCCTTCTCCTCCTCCTGCTCCTACTTCTCCTCCTGCTTCTGCTCCTGCTCCTGCTGCTACTTCTGCTGCTGCTCCTTCTCCACCAACTTCTCCTCCTCCACATCCTTCTCCTCCTTCTTCTCCTGGACCACCTCCTGCTCCTTCTCCTACTCCTGCTCCTTCGCCACCTCCTGCTACTTCTCCTCCTTCTGCTCCTTGACCACCTCCTGCTCCTTCTCCTACTCCTGCTCCTTGTCCACCTCCTGCTCCTTGTCCACCTCCTGCTCCTTGTCCACCTCCTGCTCCTTCTCCACCTCCTGCTCCTTCTCCACCTCCTGCTCCTTCTCCTCATCTTGCGCCTTCTCCACCTCCTGCCCCTTCTCCTCCTCCTGCTCCTACTTCTCCTCCTGCTTCTGCTCCTGCTCCTGCTCCTACTTCTGCTGCTGCTCCTTCAACACTCCTGCTCCATCTCCACCTCTTGCTCCTTCTCCACCTTCTGCTCCTTCTCCTCCTCCTGCTCCTACTCCTCCTCCTGCTCCTTCTACTTCCCCTGCTCCTTCTCCACTCATGATGCTTCTCCTCCTCCTGCTCCTTCTCCTCCTCCTGCTCCTTCTCCTACTCCTGCTCCTTCTCCACCTCCTGCTCCATCTTCTCCTCCTGCTCCATCTTCTCCTCCTGCTCCGTCTCCCCCTCCTGCTCCTTCTCCAACTCCTGCTCCATCTTCTCCTCCTGCTCCTGCTCCTCCTCCTGCTTTGTCTCCTACTCGTTCTCCTACTCCTCCTCCTGCCCCTTCTCCACCTCCTGCTCCTTCTCCACCTATTGCTTCTTCTCCACCTCCTGTTCCTTCTCCTCCTCCTGCTCCTTCTCCACCTCCTCCTTCTTCTCTAACTCCTGCTCCTGCTCCTCATCTTCCGCCTTCTCCACCTCCTGCTCCTTCTCCTCCTGCTGCTCCTACTCCTCCTCCTGCTCCTACTCCTCCTCCTGCTCCTTCTACTTCTCCTGCTCCTTCTCCTCCTCATGTTCCTTCTCCTCCTGCTCCTTCGCCTACTCCTGATCCTTCTCCTCCTCCTGCTCCTTCTCCTCCTCCTGCTCCTTCTCCTACTCCTGCTCCTTCTCCACCTCCTGCTCCATCTTCTCCTCCTGCTCCGTCTCCCCCTCCTGCTCCTTCTCCACCTCCTGCTCCATCTTCTCCTCCTGCTCCTGCTCCTCCTCCTGCTTCGTCTCCAACTCCTTCCCCTACTCCTCCTCCTGGCCCTTCTCCACGTCCTGCTCCTTCTCCACCGATTGCTTCTTCTCCACCTGCTGTTCCTTCTCCTCCTCCTGCTCCTTCTCCACCTCCTTCTCCTCCTCCACCTCCATCTCCACCTCCTGCTCCTTCTGGACCTCCTGCTCCACCTCCACAACCTTCTCCAACTGCTCCATCACAACCTGATCCGCCTGCTCCTTCTTCTCCTCCTGCTCCTGCTCCTTCTCCACCTCCTGCTCCTTCTCCTCTCCCTGCTCCTTCTCCACCTCCAGCTGCTTCTCCTCCTCCTGCTCCTTCTCCACCGCCTACTCCTTCTCCACCTCGTGCTCCTTCTCCTCCTCCTGCTCCTACTTCTCTTCCTGCTCCTACTTCTTCTTCTGCTCCATCTCCACTCCTGCTACTTCTCCTCATCCTGCTCCTTCTCCTCCTCCTGCTCCTTCTCCTCCTTCTGCTCCTTCTCCTCCTGCAGCTCCTTCAGCACCGGCTGCTCCTTCTCCTCCTCCTGCTCCTTCTGCACCTCCTGCTCCTTCTGCACCTCCTGCGCCTTCTCCTCCTGCTCCTGCTCCTCCTCCTGCTTCTTCTAGAACTCCTTCTCCTACTCCCCCTCGTGGTCCTTCTCCGTCTCCTGCTCCTTCTCCTCCTTCTGCTCCTTCTCCTCCTGCAGCTCCTTCAGCACCGGCTGCTCCTTCTCCTCCTCCTGCTCCTTCTGCACCTCCTGCTCCTTCTGCACCTCCTGCGCCTTCTCCTCCTGCTCCTGCTCCTCCTCCTGCTTCTTCTAGAACTCCTTCTCCTACTCCCCCTCCTGTTCCTTCTCATCCTCCTGCACCTTCTCCAATCCTTCTCTTCCTCCACCTACTTCTCCTCCTCCTGCTCCTTCTCCACCTCCAACTCATTCTCCACCTCCTGCTCCTTGCCCACCTCCTGCTCCTTGTCCACCTACTGCTCCTTGTCCACCTCCTGCTCAGTGTCCACCTTCTGATTCTTGTCCACCTCCTGCTCCTTGCCCACCTCCTGCTGATTTTCCACCTACTGCTCCTTCTCGCCCTCCTGCACCTTCTCGCCCTCCTGCTCCTTCTCGCCCTCCTGCTCCTTCTCGCCCTCCTGCTCCTTCTCGCCCTCCTGTTTGTTCTCGCCCTCCTGCTCCTTCTCGCCCTTCTGCTCCTTCTCCATCGCCTGCTCCTTCTCCACCTGCTGCTCCTTCTCCACTCCTGCTCATTCACCACCTCCTGCTCCTTCATCTCCTCCTCGTGCACCTTGTCTCCCTCCTTCTCCTTCTCCACCTCCTGCTCCTTCTCCACCTCCTGCTCCTTCTCCACCTCCTGCTCCTTCTCCTCATCTTGCGCCTTCTCCTCATCTTGCGCCTTCTCCACCTCCTGCTCCCTCTCCACCTCCTTCTCCTTCTCCACCTGCTGCTCCTTCTCCACTCCTGCTCATTCATCACCTCCTGCTCCTTCTTCGCCTCCTTCTCCTCCTCCTGCTCCTTGTCTCCCTCGTGCTCCTTCTCCAACTCCTGCTCCTTCTCCACCTCCTGCTCATTCTCCACCTCATGCTCCTTCTCCACCTCCTCCTCCTTCTCCATCTCCTGCTCCATCTCCTCAACTTGCGCCTTCTTCACCTCCTGCTCATTCTCCTCCTCGTGCTACTACTCCTCCTCCTGCTGCTTCTCCACCTCCTGCTCCTTCTCCTTCACCTGCTCCTTCTCCTTCTCCTCCTCCTTCTTCTCCGCCTGCTCCTTCTTCTCCTCCTGCTCCTTCTCAATTCCTGCTCCATCTCCAGCTCCTGCTCCTTCTCCTCCTCCTCCTCCTCCTCCTTCTCCTCCTCCTCCTCAACATCGTGCTCCATCTTCACCTCTTGCTCCTTCCCCCCTCCTGCTCCTTCTCCTACTCCTGCTCAAACTCCTCCTCCTGCTCCTTCTCCTCCTCTGCCTCCTGCTCCTTCAGCTGCTCCAACCCACCCTCCTGCTGCTGCTCCTACCCGATATCCTGCTCAATCTCCTCCTCCTTCTTCTTCTCCATCCCTGCTCCTTCTCCACCACCTCATCATTCTCCACCTCCTGCTCCTTCTCCACCTCCTGCCCAACTCCTCCTCCTTCTCCTTCTCCACTTCATGCTCCTTCTCCCGCTCCTGCTCCTACTCCCACATTTGCTCCATCTCCCGCTTCTGCTCCTTTTCCCGCTTCTGCTCCTTCTCCTCCTGCTGCTACTTCTCCTCCTGCTGCTTCTTCTCCTCCTGCTGCAACCTCTCCACCTCCTCCTCCTGCTCCTTCTCCTCCCCGTGCTCCTTCTTCACCTCCTGCTCCCTCTCCTCCCCCTGCTCCTTCTCCACCTTCTGCTCCTTCTCCACCTTCTGCTCCTTCTCCACCTGCTGCTCCTTCTCCACTCCGGCTCATTCACCACCTCCTGCTCCTTCATCTCACCCTTTTCCTCCTCCTGCTCCTTCTTTACCTCCTGCACCTTCTCCTTCTCCCGCTTCTGCTCCTTCTCCTCCTGCTGCTACTTCTCCTCCTGCTGCTTCTTCTCCTCCTGCTGCAACCTCTCCACCTCCTCCTCCTGCTCCATCTCCTCCCCGTGCTCCTTCTTTTCCTCCTGCTCCTTCTCCTCCCCCTGCTCCTTCTCCACCTTCTGCTCCTTCTCCACCTGCTGCTCCTTCTCCACATCCTGCTCCTTCTCCACCTCCTGCTCAACCTCCTTCTGCTACTTCTCCTCCTCCTGATCAACCTCCTCCTACTGCTTCTCCACATTCAGCTCCTAATCGACCTCCTGATCCTTCTCCTCCATCTGCTCTTTCTCCACCTCCGACTCCTGCTCCTTCTCCACCTCCTGCTCAACCTCCTCGAACTGCACCTTCACCACCTGCTCCTCCTGCTCCCTCTTCTCCTCCTGCTCCTACTCCTTCTCCACCTCCTGCTCCTTCTCCTACTCCTGCTCCTACTCCTGCTCCTGCTCTTCCTCCTGCTCCTTCTTCTTCTCCTGCTCCTTCTCCACCTCCTGCTCCATCTCCTTCTCCTGCTCATTCTTCTCCGCCTGCTCCTTCCACTCCTCCTTCTCCTTCTCAATTCCTGCTCCATCTCCAGCTCCTGCTCCTTCACTCCCTCCTGCTCTTTCTCCCCCTCCTGCTCCTTCTCCCCTCCTGCTCCTCCTCCCCCTCCTGCTGTTTCTCCCCCTCCTTCTCTTCATCCACCTCCTTGTCCACCTCCTGCTCCTTGTCCACCTCCTGCTCCTTGTCCATCTCATGCTCCTTGTCCACATCCTGCTCCTTGTACACCTCCTGTTCCTTCTCGCCCTCCTGCTCCTTCCAGCCCTGCTGCTCCTTCTCCAACTCCTGCTACTTCTCCACTCCTGCTCATTCACCACCTCCTGCTCCTTCTTCTCCTCCTGCTCCTCCTCCTGCTCCGACTCCACCTCCTGCCCCTTGTCTTCCTCCTGCACCTTTTCTCCCTCCTGCTCCTTCTAAACCTCCTGCTCCTTCTACTTCTCCTGCTCCTTCTACTTCTCCTGCTCCTTCTCCACATCCTGCTCCTTTTCCACCTCCTGCTCCTGCTCCTCATCTTGCGCTTTCACCACCTCCTGCTCCTCCTCCTGCTCCCACTCCTCGCCCTGCCCCTTCTTCTTCTCCTGGTCCTCCTCCACTCCTGATCCTTCTCCTCCTCCTGCTCCTTCTCCTCTTCCTGCTCCTTCTCCACCTCCTGCTCCTTCTCCTTCTCCTGCTCCTTCTCCTTCTCCTGCTCCTTCTTCTCCGCCTGCTCCTTCTTCTCTTCCTGCTCCTTCCAAATTCCTGCTCCATCTCCAGCTCCAGCTCCTTCTCCCCCTATGCTCCTTCTCCCTATCCTGCTCCTTCTCCCCCTCCTGCTCCTTCTCCACCTCCTGCTCCTTTTCCCCCTCCTGCTGTTTCACCCCCTCCTTCTCCTCATCAACCTCCTTCTCCACCTTCTGCTCCTTGTCTACCTCCTGCTCCTTCTCGCCCTCCTGCTCTTTCTCGCCCTCCTGCTCCTTCCTGCCCTCCTGCTCCATCTCCACTTCCTGCTACTTCTCCACTCCTGCTCATTCACCACCTCCTGCTCCTTCTCCACCTCCTGCTACTTCTCCTCATCTTGCGCTTCCTCCACTTCCTGCTCCTTCTCCACCTCCTACTCCTTGTCTTCCTCCTGCTCCTTGTCTGCCTCCTGCTCCTTTTCTCCCTCCTGCTCCTTCTCCAGCTCCTGCTCCTTCTCCACCTCCTGCTCCTTATGCACCTCTTGCTCCTTCTCCACCTCCTGCTCCTTCTCCTCATCTTGCGCCTTCTCCACATCCTGCTTCTTCTCCTCATCGTGCTCCTACTCCTCCTCCTGCTCCTACTCCTCCTCCTGCTCCGTGTTCTTCTGCTGCTCCTTCTCCACTCCTGCTACATCTCCACCTCCTGTTCCTCCTCCTCCTCCTGCACCTTCTCCTCCTCCTGCTGCTTCTCCACCTCCTGCTCCTTCTCCTACACCTGCTCCTTCTCCTTCTCCTCCTCCTCCCCCTCCTGCTCCCTTTTCACCTCCTTCTCCTTCTCCCCCTCCTGCTCCTTCTCCCCTCCTGCTCCTTCTCCACCTCCTCATCATTCTCCACCTCCTGCTCCTTCTCCACCTCCTGCTCAACCTCCTCATCCTGCTCATTCTCCACTTCATGCTCCTTCTCCCGCTCCTGCTCCTACTCCCTCTTCTGCTCCATCTCCCGCTTCTGCTCCTTCTCCCGCTTCTGCTCCTTCTCCTCCTGCTACTACTGAACCTCCTGCTGCTTCTTCACCTCCTGCTGCAACGTCTCCACCTCCTCCTCCTGCTCCTTCTCCTCCCCCTGCTCCCTCTTTACCGCCTGCTCCTTCTCCTCCCCATGCTCCTTCTCCACATCCTGCTCCTTCTCCTCCTACTGCTCCTTCTCCACCTCCTGCTCCTTCTCCACCTCCTGCTCAACCTCCTTCTGCTACTTCTCCTCCTCCTGATCAAACTCCTCCTACTGCTTCTCCACATTCAGCTCCTAATCGACCTCCTGATCCTTCTCCTCCACCTGCTCTTTCTCCACCTCCGACTCCTGCTCCTTCTCCACCTCCTGCTCAACCTCCTCCAACTGCTCCTTCACCACCTGCTCCTCCTGCTCCCTCTTCTCCTCCTGCTCCTACTCCTTCTCCACCTCCTGCTCCTTCTCCTCCTCCTGCTCCTAATCCTGCTCCTGCTCTTCCTCCTGCTCCATCTTCTTCTCCTGCTCCTTCTCCACCGACTGCTCCTTCTCCTTCTCCTGCTCATTCTTCTCCGCCTGCTCCTTCTACTCCTCCTTCTCCTTCTCAGTTCCTGCTCCATCTCCAGCTTCTGCTCCTTCACCCCCTCCTGCTCCTCCTCCCCCTCCTGCTGTTTCTCCCCCTCCTTCTCTTCATCCACCTCCTTCTCCTCCTCCTGCTCCTTGTCCACCTCCTGCTCCTTGTCGACCTCATGCTCCTTGTCCACATCCTGCTCCTTATACACCTCCTGTTCCTTCTCGCCCTCCTGCTCCTTCCAGCCCTGCTGCTCCTTCTCCAACTCCTGCTACTTCTCCACTCCTGCTCATTCATCACCTCCTGCTCCTTCTTCTCCTCCTGCTCCTCCTCCTGCTCCGACTCCACCTCCTGCCCCTTGTCTTCCTCCTGCACCTTTTCTCCCTCCTGCTCCTTCTAAACCTCCTGCTCCTTCTCCACATCCTGCTCCTTTTCCACCTCCTGCTCCTGCTCCTCATCTTGCGCTTTCACCACCTCCTGCTCCTCCTCCTGCTCCCACTCCTCGCCCTGCCCCTTCTTCTTCTCCTGATCCACCTCCACTCCTGATCCTTCTCCTCCTCCTGCTCCTTCTCCTCTTCCTGCTCCTTCACCTCCTCCTGCTACTTCTCCACTCGTGCTCCATCTCCACCTCCTGCTCCTTCTCCACCTCCTGCTCCTTCTCCTTCTCCTGCTCCTTCTCCTTCTCCTGCTCCTTCTTCTCCGCCTGCTCCTTCTTCTCTTCCTGCTCCTTCCAAATTCCTGCTCCATCTCCAGCTCCAGCTCCTTCTCCCCCTCTGCTCCTTCACCCTATCCTGCTCCTTCTCCCCCTCCTGCTCCTTGTCTTCCTCCAGCTCCTTTTCTCCCTCCTGCTCCTTCTCCAGCTCCTGCTCCTTCTCCACCTCCTGCTCCTTCTCCTCATCTTGCGCCTTCTCCACATCCTGCTTCTTCTCCTCATCGTGCTCCTACTCCTCCTCCTGCTCCTGCTCCTCATACTGCTCCGTGTTCTTCTGCTGCTCCTTCTCCACTCCTGCTCCATCTCCACCTCCTGTTCCTCCTCCTCCTCCTGCACCTTCTCCTCCTCCTGCTGCTTCTCCACCTCCTGCTCCTTCTCCAACACCTGCTCCTTCTCCTTCTCCTCGTCCTCCCCCTCCTGCTCCTTTTTCACCTCCTTCTCCTTCTCCCCCTCCTGCTCCTTCTCCCCTCCTGCTCCTTCTCCACCTCCTCATCATTCTCGACCTCCTGCTCCTTCTCCACCTCCTGCTCCTTCTCCTTTCCTGCTCCTTCTTCTCTGCCTGCTCCTTCTTCTCTTCTTGCTCCTTCCAAATTCCTGCTCCATCTCCAGCTCCAGCTCCTTCTCCCCCTCTGCTCCTTCTCCCTATCCTGCTCCTTCTCCCCCTCCTGCTCCTTCTCCCCCTCCTGCTGTTTCTCCCCCTGCTTCTCCTCATCAACCTCCTTCTCCTCCTCCTGCTCCTTGTCTACCTCCTGCTCCTTCTCGCCCTCCTGCTCTTTCTCGCCCTCCTTCTCCTTCCTGCCCTCCTGCTCCATCTCCACTTCCTGCTACTTCTCCACTCCTGCTCATTCACCACCTCCTGCTCCTTCTCCACCTCCTGCTCCTTGTCTTCCTCCTGCTCCTTGTCTTCCTCCTGCTCCTTTTCTCCCTCATGCTCCTTCTCCAGCTCCTGCTCCTTCTCCACCTCCTGCTCCTGATGCACCTCCAGGTCCTTCTCCACCTCCTGCTCCTACTCCTCCTCCTGCTACTTCTTCTTCTCCTGCTCTTTCTCCACTCCGGCTCCAACTCATCCTCATGCTCCTTCTTCTCCACCGTCTCCTCGTCCTGCTCCTTCTCCACCTCCCGCTCCTTGTCACCCTCCTGCTCCTTCTGCACCTCCTGTTCATTCTCCACCTGCTGCTTCTTCTACACCTCCTGCACCTTCTCCGCCTCCTGCTCCTTCTCCTCATCTTGCGCCTTCTCCACCTCCTGCTACTTCTCCTGCGCCTGCTCCTACTTCTCCTCCTGCTCCTCCTGCTCCTTCTTCTTCGCCTGCTCCTTTTCCAGTCCTGCTGCATCTCCAAGTCCTGCTCCTTCTCCTCCTCCTGCTCCTTCTCCTCCTCCTGCTCCTTCTCCTCCTCCTGCTCCGACTACATCACCTGCTCCTTCTCCACCTCCTGCTCCTTCTCCTTCACCTGTTCCTTCTCATCCGCCTGCTCCTTCTCCACCTCCTGTTCCTTGTCTCCCTCCTGCTCCTTGTCTCCCTCCTGCTCCTTCTTTTCCTCCTGCTCCTGCTCCTCTTCCTGCTTCTTCTCCAACTCCTTCTCCTACTCCCCCTCCTGGTCCTTCTCCGCCTCCTGCTCCTTCTCCACCGATTTCTTCCACTCTTCCTCCTGTTCCTTCTCCTCCTGCTCCTTACCCACCTCCTGCTCCTTGTCCACCTCCTGCTCCTTTTCCACCCACTGCCACTTCTCGCTCTCCTGCTACTTCCTGCCCTCCTGCTCCTTCTCCACCTCCTGCTAATTCTCCACTTCTGCTCATTCACCACCTCGTGCTCCTTCTTCCCCTCCTCCAGCTCCTTGTCTTCCTCCTGCTCCTTGTCTTCCTCCTTCTCCTTGTCTCCCTCCCGCTCCTTCTCCACCTCCTGCTCCTTCTCCACCTCCTGCTCCTTCTCCACCTCCTGCTCCTTCTCCACCTCCTGCTGCTTCTCCACCTCCTGCTCCTTCTCCACCTCCTGCTCCTTCTCCTCCTCTTGCGCCTTCTCCACCTGCTGCTCCTTTTCCTCCTCCGCCTCCTACTCCTCCTCCTGCTCTTTCTTCTTCTCCTGCTCCTTCTCCACTCCTGCTCCTTCTCATCCTCCTGCTCCTTCTCCTCCTCCTGCTCCTTCTCATCCTCCTGCTCCTTCTCCAACTCCTGCTCCTTCTCCACCTCCTGCTCCATCTTCTCCTCCTGCTCCTGCTCCTCCTCCTGCTTCTTCTTTACTCCTTCTCCTGCTCCCCCTCCTGGTCCTTCTCCGCCTCTTGCTCCTTCTCCACCGATTGCTTCTTCTCCACCTCCTATTCCTTCTCCTCCTCCACCTCCTTCTCCTCCTGCTCCTTGCCCACCTCCTGCTCCTTGTCCACCTCCTGCTCCTTGTCCACCTCATGTTCCTTGTCCACCTTCTGCTCCTTCTCCACCTGCTGCTCCTTCTCCACTCCTGCTCATTCACCACCTCCTGTTTCTTCTCCTCCTGCTCTTCCTCCTGCTCCTTCTTTTTCTCATGCTCCTTCTCCACTCCTGCTCCTTCTCCTCCTCCTGCTCCGACTACAGCTCCTGCTCCTTCTCCATTTCCAGCTCCTTCTCCTTCTTCACCTCCTGTTCCTTGTCTGCCTCCTGCTCCGTGTCTCCCTCCCGCTCCTTCTGCACCTCTTGCTGCTCCTCCACCTCCTGCTCCTTCTCCTTCTCCTGCTCCTTCTCCACCTCCTGCTCCTTGTCAACGTCCAGCTCCGTGTTCACCTCCTGCTCCTTGTCCACCTCCTGCTCCTTCTCGCCCTCCTGTTCCTTCTCGCCCTCCTGCTCCTTCTCGCCCTCCTGCTCCTACTCGCTCTCCTGCTTCTTCACGCCCTCCTGCTCCTTCTGGCCCTCCTGCTCCTTCTCCACCTCCTGCTCCTTCTCCACCTGCTGCTCCGTGTCCACTACTGCTCATTCACGATCTCCTGCTCCTTCTTCTCCTCCTTCTCCTCCTCCTGCTCCTTCTCTCCCTCCTGCTCCTTCTCCACCTCCTGCTCCTTCTCCACCTCCTGCTCCTTCTCCACCTCCTGCTCCTTCTCCACCTCCTCCTTCTTCTTCTCTGCCTCCTGCTCCTGCTCCTCATCTTGCGCCTTCTCCACCTGCTGCTCCTTCTCCTGCTCCTTGTCTCCCGCCTGCTCCATCTCCACCTCCTACTCCTTGTCCACCTCCTGCTCCTTGTCCACCTCCTGCTCCTTGTCAACCTCCAGCTCCGTGTCCACCTCCTGCTCCATGTCCACCACCTGATTCTTGTCCACCTCACGATTCTTGTCCACGTCCTGCTCCTTGTCCACCTCCTGCTCCTTGTCCACCTCCTGCTCCTTCTTCTCCTCCTGCTCCTGCTCCTACTCCTGCTTCTTCTCCAACTCCTTCTCCTACTCCCCCTCCTGGTTCTTCTCCGCCTCCTGCTCCTTCTCCACCGATTGCTTATTCTCCACCTTCTTTTCCTTCTCCTCCTCCTGCTCCTTCTCCACCACCTTCTCCTCCTCCACCTCCTTCTCCTCCTTCTGCTCCTTGACCACCTCCTGCTCCTCCTCCTACTCCTGCTCCTTGTCCACCTCCTGCTCCTTGTCCACCTCCTGCTCCTTGTCCACCTCCTGCTCCTTGTCCACCTCCTGCTCCTTGTCAACCTCCAGCTTCGTGTCCACCTCCTGCTCCATGTCCACCTCCTGATTCTTGTCCACCTCCCGATTCTTGTCCACGTCCTGCTCCTTGTCCACCTCCTGCTCCTTGCCCACCTCCTGCTCCTTCTTCTCCTCCTGCTCCTGCTCCTACTCCTGCTTCCTCTCCAACTCCTTCTCCTACTCACCCTCCTGGTCCTTCTCCGCCTCCTGCTCCTTCTCCACCGATTGCTTATTCTCCAACTTCTTTTCCTTCACCTCCTCCTGCTCCTCCTCCACCATCTTCTCCTCCTCCAGCTCCTTCTCCTCCTTCTGCTCCTTGACCACCTCCTGCTCCTTCTCCTACTCCTGCTCCTTGTTCACCTCCTGCTCCTTGTCCACCTCCTGCTCCTTGTCAAGCTCCAGCTCCGTGTCCACCTCCTGCTCCGTGTCCACCGCCTGATTCTTGTCCACCTCCCGATTCTTGTCCACCTCCTGCTCCTTGTCCACCTCCTGCTCCTTCTTCACCTCCTGCTCCTTCTCCTCTTCCTGCTCCTCCTCCTCCTCCTGCTCCTTCTCCTCCTCCTGCTCAATCTCCTCCTCCTGCTCCTACTCCTCTTCCTGCTACATCTTCTTCTCCTGCTCCTTCTCCCTCCTACTCCTTCTCCACCTCCTGCTCCATCTTCTCCTCCTGCTCCTGCTCCTCCTCCTGCTTCTTCTCCAACTCCTTCTCCTACTCCTCCTCCTGGCCCTTCACCGCCTCCTGCTCCTCCTCCACCTCCTTCTCCTCCTCCACCTCCTTCTCCAACTCCTGCTCCTTGTCAACCTCCTGCTCCTTGTCCACCTTCTGCTCCTTGTGCACCTCCAGCTCCTTGTCCATATCCTGCTCCGTGTCCAACTCCTGCTCCGTGTCCACCTCCTGATTCTTGTCCACCTCCTGATTCTTGTCCACCTCCTGATTCTTGTCCACCTCCTGATTCTTGTCCACCTCCTGATTCTTGTCCACCTCCTGCTCCTTGTCCACCTCCTTTTCCTTGTCCACCTCCTGTTAATTCTCGCCCTCCCTCTCCTTCTCGCCCTCCTGCTCCTTCTCCACCTCCTGCTCCTTCTCCACCTGCTGCTCCTTCTCCTGCTCCTTGTCTCCCGCCTGCTCCATCTCCACCTCCTACTCCTTCTCCACCTCCTGCTCCTTCTCCACCTCCTGCTCCTTCTCCACCTCCTGCTCCTCTCCATCTCCTGCTCCTTCTCCTCATCTTGTGCCTTCTCCACCTCCTGCCCCTTCTCCTCCTCCTGCTCCTACTTCTCCTCCTGCTTCTGCTCCTGCTCCTGCTCCTTCTTCTTCTGCTGCTCCTGCTCCTTCTCCACCTCCTGCTCCTCTCCATCTCCTGCTCCTTCTCCTCATCTTGTGCCTTCTCCACCTCCTGCCCGTACTCCTCCTCCTGCTCCTACTTCTCCTCCTGCTTCTGCTCCTGCTCCTTCTTCTTCTGCTGCTCCTGCTCCTTCTCCACCTCCTGCTCCTCTCCATCTCCTGCTCCTTCTCCTCATCTTGTGCCTTCTCCACCTCATGCCCCTTCTCCTCCTCCTGCACCAGGAAGAGTAAGAGGTGCAGGCAGGTAGTGCAGGGGTCCCCTGTGGCCATCCCCCTCTCAAACAGATATGCCACTTTGGATGCTGTTGGGGGGGATGACTTATCAGGGGAAGGCAGCAGCAGCCAACTTCCTGGCACCACGGGTAGCTCTGCTGCACAGGCTGGGAGGAAAAAGAGTGGCAGAGCTATAATGATAGGGGACTCAATTGTAAGGGGAATAGACAGGCGTTTCTGCGGCCGCAACCGAGACTCCAGGATGGTGTGTTGCCTCCCTGGTGCAAGGATCAAGGATGTCTCGGAGCGGCTACAGAACATTTTGGAGGGGGAGGGCGAACAGCCAGCTGTCGTGGTGCACATAGGCACCAACGATATAGGTAAAAAAGCGGATGAGGTCCTAAAAGCAGAATTTAGGGAGTTAGGAGGTAAATTAAAAAATAGGACCTCAAAGGTAGTAATCTCAGGATTGCTGCCAGTGCCACGTGCTAGTCAGAGTAGAAATAGGAGGATATTTCAAATGAATACGTGGCTAGAGGAATGGTGCAAGGGGGAGGGATTCAAATTCCTGGGACACTGGAAACGGTTCTGGGGGAGGTGGGACCAGTACAAACCGGATGGTCTGCACCTGGGCAGGGCCGGGACCGCTGTCCTAGGAGGAGTGTTTGCTAGTGCTGTTGGGGAGGGTTTAAACTAAAGTGGCAGGGGGTTGGGAACCTGAGCAGGGAGAGAGAGGAAAGCGTAACAGGAAGGGACAGAAGGTATGGAGTAATAGGTAAAGTGTTAAAAAAGGAAAAAGCAGGAACTAAGCGTCACAAAACAGATTTGAAAGTTCTTTATCTGAATGCACGTAGCATTCGTAATAAAATGGACGAGTTAACGGCACAAATAACTACGTATGGGTATGATCTTGTGGCCATTAGAGAAACATGGCTGCAGGGTGACAACGACTGGGAATTAAATATGCCAGGGTATTTAACAATCAGGAAGGACAGGCAGGAAGGAAGGGGAGGTGGGGTGGCTATGTTAATAAAGGAAGGAATCACTGTAATACAGAGAAATGATATTGGGACAAAGCATCAAGATAATGAAACAGTTTGGGTGGAGATAAGGAATAATAAGGGAAAAAAAACATTAGTGGGCGTAGTATATAGGCCTCCTAATAGTTGCAACTCTGCTGGAAGAAGTATTAATCAGGAGATAGTCGGGGCATGTAATAAGGGAACAGCCATAATTATGGGGGATTTTAATTATCATATTAACTGGACAAATCAAATTGGGCAGAGCAGCCTCGAGGACGAGTTCATTGAGTGCATCAGGGATGGATTTCTTGAGCAGTATGTAACTGATCCTACAAGGGGGCAGGCAACCTTGGACCTGGTCCTGTGTAATGAGTCAGGATTAATTAATAATGTCCTAGTTAAGGATCCCCTTGGAACGAGCGACCACAACATGGTTGAATTCCATATCCAATTGGAGTGTGAGAAGGTTGATTCTCAAACAAGCGTACTGAGCTTGAATAAAGGAGACTATGATGGTATGAGAGCAGAATTGATTAAAGTGGACTGGGAAAATAGATTAAAGGGTAAGACGGTACATGAGCAGTGGTGTTCATTTAGGGAGTTATTTTACAACTTTCAAAATAAATATATTCCACTGAGGAAAAAAGGGTGTAAAAGAAATGACAGCCATCCGTGGCTAAGTAAAGAAATCAAGGATAGTATTCGACTAAAAACAAGGACATATAAGGTAGCCAAACTTAGTGGGAGGATAGAAGATTGGGAATTCTTCAAAAGACAGCAAAAAGTAACTAAAGGATTGATTAAGAAAGGGAAGTTAGATTATGAAAAGAAATTAGCAAAAAATATAAAAACAGATAGCAAGAGTTTCTATAGGTATATAAAAAGAAAAAGGGTGGCTAAGGCAAACATAGGTCCCTTAGAGGATGAGACCGGGAAATTAATGGTGGGAAACATGGAGATGGCAAAAATGCTGAACAAATATTTTGTTTCAGTCTTTACAGTAGAGGACACTAAGAATATCCCAACACTGGACAAACAGGGGACTCTCGGGGGGGGAGGAGCTAAATACGATTAAAATCACTCAGGAGATGGTACTCAGTAAAATAATGGGACTCAAGGCGGATAAATCCCCTGGACCTGATGGCTTCCATCCTAGGGTCTTGAGGGAAGTGGCAGTAGGGATTGTGGATGCTTTGGTGATAGTTTTCCAAAATTCCCTGGACTCAGGAGAGGTCCCGGCAGATTGGAAAACTGCTAATGTAACACCGTTATTTAAAAAGGGTAGTAGGCAGAAGGCTGGAAATTATAGGCCAGTTAGCTTAACATCTGTGGTGGGTAAAATTTTGGAGTCTATTATTAAGGAGACAGTAACGGAACATTTAGATAAGCATAATTTAATAGGACAAAGTCAGCATGGCTTTATGAAGGGGAAGTCATGTCTGACAAATTTGCTTGAGTTCTTCGAGGATATAACGTATAGGGTGGATAAAGGGGAACCAGTGGACATAGTGTATTTAGACTTCCAGAAGGCATTCGACAAGGTGCCACATAAAAGATTATTACTTAAGATAAAAAATCACGGGATTGGGGGTAATATTCTGGCATGGGTGGAGGATTGGTTATCGAACAGGAAGCAGAGAGTTGGGATAAATGGTTCATTTTCGGACTGGCAACCAGTAACCAGTGGTGTTCCACAGGGGTCGGTGCTGGGTCCCCAACTCTTTACAATCTATATTAACGATTTGGAGGAGGGGACCGAGTGCAACATATCAAAATTTGCAGATGATACAAAGATGGGAGGGAAAGTAGAGAGTGAGGAGGACATAAAAAACCTGCAAGGGGATATAGACAGGCTGGGTGAGTGGGCGGAGATTTGGCAGATGCAATATAATATTGGAAAATGTGAGGTTATGCACTTTGGCAGGAAAAATCAGAGAGCAAGTTATTTTCTTAATGGCGAGAGACTGGAAAGTACTGCAGTACAAAGGGATCTGGGGGTCCTAGTGCAAGAAAATCAAAAAGTTGGTATGCAGGTGCAGCAGGTGATCAAGAAAGCCAACGGAATGTTGGCTTTTATTGCTAGGGGGATAGAATATAAAAACAAGGAGGTATTGCTGCAGTTATATAAGGTATTGGTGAGACCGCACCTGGAATACTGCATACAGTTTTGGTCTCCATACTTAAGAAAAGACATACTTTCTCTCGAGGCAGTACAAATAAGGTTCACTCGGTTAATCCCGGGGATGAGGGGGCGGACATATGAGGAGAGGTTGAGTAGATTGGGACTCTACTCATTGGAGTTCAGAAGAATGAGAGGCGAACTTATTGAAACATATAAGAATGTGAAGGGTCTTGATCGGGTGGATGCAGTAAGGATGTTCCCAAAGATGGGTGAAACTAGAACTAGGGGGCATAATCTTAGAATAAGGGGCTGCTCTTTCAAAACTGAGATGAGGAGAAACTTCTTCACTCAGAGGGTGGTAGGTCTGTGGAATTTGCTGCCCCAGGAAGCTGTGGAAGCTACATCATTAGATAAATTTAAAACAGAAATAGACAGTTTCCTAGAAGTAAAGGGAATTAGGGGTTATGGGGAGCGGGCAGGAAATTGGACATGAAGCTGAGTTCGGATCGGTCAATGCCCTGTGGGTGGCGGAGAGGGCCCAGGGGCTGTGTGGCCGGGTCCTGCTCCGACTTCTTGTGTTCTTTAGATTTGTGGTTGGGATCAGATCAGCCATGATCTTATTGAATGGCGGAGCAGGCTCGAGGGGCCGATTGGCCTACTCCTGCTCCAATTTCTTATGTTCTTATGTTCTTATGTTCTCCACTCCTGCTCCAGCTCCACCTCCTGCTCCTTCTCCTCCTCCTGCTCCTACTCCTCCTTTTCCTTCTACTTCTCCTGCTCCTTCTCGACTGCTGATCCGTCTCCTCCTCCTGCTCCTTCTCCTCCTCCTGCTCCTTCTCCTACTCCTGCTCCTTCTCCACCTCCTGCTCCTTCTCCACCTCCTGCTCCTTCTTCTCCTCCTGCTCCTGCTCCCCGTCCTGCTTCTTTTGCAACTCGTTCTCCTACTCCCCCTCCTGGTCCTTCTCCGCCTCCTGCTCCTTTTCCACCGATTGCTTCTTCTCCACCCTCTGTTCCTTCTCCTCCTCCTGCTCCTTCTCCACCTACTTCTCCTCCTTCACATGCTTCTCCTCCTTCTGCTCCTTGAACACCTCCCGCTCCTTCTCCTACTCCTGCTCCTTGTCCACCTCCTGCTACGTGTCCACCTTCTGCTCCGAGTCCACCTCCTGATTCTTGTCCACCTCCTGCTTCTTGTCCACCTCCTGCTTCTTGTCACCTCCTGCTCCTTGTCCACCTCCTGCCCCTTCTCCTCCTCCTGCTCTGACTTCTCCTCCTGCTCCTGCTCCTACTTCTGCTGCTGCTCCTTCTCCACTCCTGCTCCATCTCCACCTCCTGCTCCTTCTCCTCCTCCTGCACCTTCTCCACTCCTGATCCTTCTCCTCCACCTGCTCCTTCTCCACCTCCTGCTCCTTCTCCTCCTCCTGCTCCTTCTCCTCCTCCTGCTCCTTCTACATCTGTTGCTCCTTCTCCTCCTCCTGCTCCTTCTCCACCTCCTGCTCCATCTTCTCCTCCTGCTCCTGCTCCTCCTCCTGCTTCTTCTCCAACTCCTTCTCCTACTCCTCCTCCTGGCCCTTCACCGCCTCCTGCTCCTTCTCCACCTCCTTCTCCTCCTCCACCTCCTTCTCCAACTCCTGCTCCTTGTCAACCTCCTGCTCCTTGTCCACCTTCTGCTCCTTGTGCACCTCCTGCTCCTTGTCCACATCCTGCTCGGTGTCCACCTCCTGATTCTTGTCCACCTCCTGATTCTTGTCCACCTCCTGATTCTTGTCCACCTCCTGCTCCTTGTCCACCTCCTTTTCCTTGTCCACCTCCTGTTAATTCTCGCCCTCCCTCTCCTTCTCGCCCTCCCTCTCCTTCTCGCCCTCCTGCTCCTTCTCCACCTCCTGCTCCTTCTCCACCTCCTGCTCTTTCTCCACCTCCTGCTCCTCTCCACCGCCTGCTCCTTCTCCTCATCTTGTGCCTTCTCCACCTCCTGCTCCTTCTCCACCTCCTGCTCCTTCTTCTCCTCCTGCTCCTGCTCCCCGTCCTGCTTCTTCTCCAACTCCTTCTCCTACTCCCCCTCCTGGTCCTTCTCCGTCTCCTGCTCCTTTTCCACCTATTGCTTCTTCTCCACCCTCTGTTCCTTCTCCTCCTCCTGGTCCTTCTCCACCTACTTCTCCTCCTACACATCTTTCTCCTCCTTCTGCTCATTGAACACCTCCCGCTCCTTCTCCTACTCCTGCTCCTTGTCCACCTCCTGCTCCTTGTCCACCTCCTGCTCCTTGTCAACCTCCAGCTCCGTGTCCACCTCCTGCTCCATGTCCACCTCCTGCTCCATGTCCACCTCCTGATTCTTGTCCACCTCCCGATTCTTGTCCACGTCCTGCTCCTTGTCCACCTCCTGCTCCGTGTCCACCTCCTGCTCCGTGTCCACCTCCTGATTCTTGTCCACCTCCTGATTCTTGTCCACCTCCTGCTCCTTGTCCACCTCCTTTTCCTTGTCCACCTCCTGTTAATTCTCGCCCTCCCTCTCCTTCTCGCCCTCCTGCTCCTTCTCCACCTCCTGCTCCTTCTCCTGCTCCTTGTCTCCCTCCTGCTCCATCTCCATCTCCGACTCCTTCTCCACCTCCTGCTCTTTCTCCACCTCCTGCTCCTCTCCACCGCCTGCTCCTTCTCCTCATCTTGTGCCTTCTCCACCTCCTGCTCCTTCTCCACCTCCTGCTCCTTCTTCTCCTCCTGCTCCTGCTCCCCGTCCTGCTTCTTCTCCAACTCCTTCTCCTACTCACCCTCCTGGTCCTTCTCCGTCTCCTGCTCCTTTTCCACCTATTGCTTCTTCTCCACCCTCTGTTCCTTCTCCTCCTCCTGGTCCTTCTCCACCTACTTCTCCTCCTACACATCTTTCTCCTCCTTCTGCTCATTGAACACCTCCCGCTCCTTCTCCGACTCCTGCTCCTTGTCCACCTCCTACTCCTTCTCCACCTCCTGTTCCTTGTCCACCTCCTGCTCCTTGTCCACCTCCTGCTCCTTGTCCACCTCCTTTTCCTTGTCCACCTCCTGTTAATTCTCGCCCTCCCTCTCCTTCTCGCCCTCCTGCTCCTTCTCCACCTCCTGCTCCTTCTCCACCTGCTGCTCCTTCTCCTGCTCCTTGTCTCCCTCCTGCTCCATCTCCATCTCCGACTCTTTCTCCACCTCCTGCTCTTTCTCCACCTCCTGCTCCTCTCCACCGCCTGCTCCTTCTCCTCATCTTGTGCCTTTTCCACCTCCTGCTCCTTCTCCACCTCCTGCTCCTTCTTCTCCTCCTGCTCCTGCTCCCCGTCCTGCTTCTTCTCCAACTCCTTCTCCTACTCACCCTCCTGGTCCTTCTCCGTCTCCTGCTCCTTTTCCACCTATTGCTTCTTCTCCACCCTCTGTTCCTTCTCCTCCTCCTGGTCCTTCTCCACCTACTTCTCCTCCTACACATCTTTCTCCTCCTTCTGCTCATTGAACACCTCCCGCTCCTTCTCCTACTCCTGCTCCTTGTCCACCTCCTACTCCTTCTCCACCTCCTGTTCCTTGTCCACCTCCTGCTCCTTGTCCACCTCCTGCTCCTTGTCAACCTCCAGCTCCGTGTCCACCTCCTGCTCCATGTCCACCTCCTGATTCTTGTCCACCTCCCGATTCTTGTCCACGTCCTGCTCCTTGTCCACCTCCTGCTCCTTGTCCACCTCCTGCTCCTTCTTCTCCTCCTGCTCCTGCTCCTACTCCTGCTTCTTCTCCAACTCCTTCTCCTACTCCCCCTCCTGGTTCTTCTCTGCCTCCTGCTCCTTCTCCACCGATTGCTTATTCTCCACCTTCTTTTCCTTCTCCTCCTCCTGCTCCTTCTCCACCACCTTCTCTTACTCCACCTCCTTCTCCTCCTTCTGCTCCTTGACCACCTCCTGCTCCTCCTCCTACTCCTGCTCCTTGTCCACCTCCTGCTCCTTGTCCACCTCCTGCTCCTTGTCCACCTCCTGCTCCTTGTCCACCTCCTGCTCCTTGTCAACCTCCAGCTCCGTGTCCACCTCCTGCTCCATGTCCATCTCCTGATTCTTGTCCACCTCCCGATTCTTGTCCACCTCCTGCTCCTTGTCCACCTCCTGCTCCTTGTCCACCTCCTGCTCCTTCTTCTCCTCCTGCTCCTGCTCCTACTCCTGCTTCTTCTCCAACTCCTTCTCCTACTCACCCTCCTGGTCCTTCTCCGCCTCCTGCTCCTTCTCCACCGATTGCTTATTCTCCACCTTCTTTTCCTTCTGCTCCTCCTGCTCCTCCTCCACCACCTTCTCCTCCTCCAGCTCCTTCTCCTCCTTCTGCTCCTTGACCACCTCCTGCTTCTTCTCCTACTCCTGCTCCTTGTCCACCTCCTGCTCCTTGTCCACCTCCTGCTCCTTGTCAAGCTCCTGCTCCGTGTCCACCTCCTGCTCCGTGTCCACCTCCTGCTCCGTGTCCACCGCCTGATTCTTGTCCACCTCCCGATTCTTGTCCACCTCCTGCTCCTTGTCCACCTCCTGCTCCTTCTTCACCTCCTGCTCCTTCTCCTCCTCCTGCTCCTACTCCTCCTCCTGCTCATTCTCCTCCTCCTGCTCCATCTTCTCCTCCTGCTCCTACTCCTCTTCCTGCTACATCTTCTTCTCCTGCTCCTTCTCCCTCCTGCTCCTTCTCCTCCTCCTGCTCCTTCTCCTCCTCCTGCTCCTTCTCCTCCTGCTGCTCCTTCTACACCTTTTGCTCCTTCTCCTCCTCCTGCTCCTTCTCCACCTCCTGCTCCATCTTCTCCTCCTGCTCCTGCTCCTCCTCCTGCTTCTTCTCCAACTGCTTCTCCTACTCCTCCTCCTGGCCCTTCACCGCCTCCTGCTCCTTCTCCACCTCCTTCTCCTCCTCCACCTCCTTCTCCAACTCCTGCTCCTTGTCAACCTCCTGCTCCTTGTCCACCTTCTGCTCCTTGTGCACTTCCTGCTCCTTGTCCACATCCTGCTCCGTGTCCACCTCCTGCTCCGTGTCCACCTCCTGATTCTTGTCCACCTCCTGATTCTTGTCCTCATCTTACGCCTTCTCCACCTCCTTCCCCTTCTCCTCCTCCTGCTCCTACTTCTCCTCCTGCTTCTGCTCCTGCTCCTGCTCCTACTTCTGCTGCTGCTCCTTCTCCACCAACTTCTCCTCCTCCACATCCTTCTCCTCCTTCTTCTCCTGGACCACCTCCTGCTCCTTCTCCTACTCCTGCTCCTTCGCCACCTCCTGCTCCTTCTCCTCCTTCTGCTCCTTGACCACCTCCTGCTCCTTCTCCTACTCCTGCTCCTTGTCCACCTCCTGCTCCTTGTCCACCTCCTGCTCCTTGTCCACCTCCTGCCCCTTCTCCACCTCCTGCTCCTTCTCCACCTCCTGCTCCTTCTCCTCATCTTGCGCCTTCTCCACCTCCTGCCCCTTCTCCTCCTCCTGCTCCTACTTCTCCTCCTGCTTCTGCTCCTGCTCCTGCTCCTACTTCTGCTGCTGCTCCTTCAACACTCCTGCTCCATCTCCACCTCTTGCTCCTTCTCCACCTTCTGCTCCTTCTCCTCCTCCTGCTCCTACTCCTCCTCCTGCTCCTTCTACTTCCCCTGCTCCTTCTCCACTCATGATGCTTCTCCTCCTCCTGCTCCTTCTCCTCCTCCTGCTCCTTCTCCTACTCCTGCTCCTTCTCCACCTCCTGCTCCATCTTCTCCTCCTGCTCCGTCTCCCCCTCCTGCTCCTTCTCCACCTCCTGCTCCATCTTCTCCTCCTGCTCCTGCTCCTCCTCCTGCTTTGTCTCCTACTCGTTCTCCTACTCCTCCTCCTGCCCCTTCTCCACCTCCTGCTCCTTCTACACCTATTGCTTCTTCTCCACCTCCTGTTCCTTCTCCTCCTCCTCCTTCTTCTCTAACTCCTGCTCCTGCTCCTCATCTTCCGCCTTCTCCACCTCCTGCTCCTTCTCCTCCTCCTGCTCCTACTCCTCCTCCTGCTCCTTCTACTTCTCCTGCTCCTTCTCTACTCCTGATCCTTCTCCTCCTCATGTTCCTTCTCCTCCTGCTCCTTCGCCTACTCCTGATCCTTCTCCTCCTCCTGCTCCTTCTCCTCCTCCTGCTCCTTCTCCTACTCCTGCTCCTTCTCCACCTCCTGCTCCATCTTCTCCTCCTGCTCCGTCTCCCCCTCCTGCTCCTTCTCCACCTCCTGCTCCATCTTCTCCTCCTGCTCCTGCTCCTCCTCCTGCTTCGTCTCCAACTCCTTCCCCTACTCCTCCTCCTGGCCCTTCTCCACGTCCTGCTCCTTCTCCACCTATTGCTTCTTCTCCACCTGCTGTTCCTTCTCCTCCTCCTGCTCCTTCTCCACCTCCTTCTCCTCCTCCACCTCCATCTCCACCTCCTGCTCCTTCTGGACCTCCTGCTCCACCTCCACAACCTTCTCCAACTGCTCCATCACAACCTGATCCGCCTGCTCCTTCTTCTCCTCCTGCTCCTGCTCCTTCTCCACCTCCTGCTCCTTCTCCTCTCCCTGCTCCTTCTCCACCTCCAGCTGCTTCTCCTCCTCCTGCTCCTTCTCCACCGCCTACTCCTTCTCCACCTCGTGCTCCTTCTCCTCCTCCTGCTCCTACTTCTCTTCCTGCTCCTACTTCTTCTTCTGCTCCATCTCCACTCCTGCTCCTTCTCCTCATCCTGCTCCTTCTCCTCCTCCTGCTCCTTCTCCTCCTTCTGCTCCTTCTCCTCCTGCAGCTCCTTCAGCACCGGCTGCTCCTTCTCCTCCTCCTGCTCCTTCTGCACCTCCTGCTCCTTCTGCACCTCCTGCGCCTTCTCCTCCTGCTCCTGCTCCTCCTCCTGCTTCTTCTAGAACTCCTTCTCCTACTCCCCCTCGTGGTCCTTCTCCGTCTCCTGCTCCTTCTCCTCCTTCTGCTCCTTCTCCTCCTGCAGCTCCTTCAGCACCGGCTGCTCCTTCTCCTCCTCCTGCTCCTTCTGCACCTCCTGCTCCTTCTGCACCTCCTGCGCCTTCTCCTCCTGCTCCTGCTCCTCCTCCTGCTTCTTCTAGAACTCCTTCTCCTACTCCCTCTCCTGTTCCTTCTCATCCTCCTGCACCTTCTCCAATCCTTCTCTTCCTCCACCTACTTCTCCTCCTCCTGCTCCTTCTCCACCTCCAACTCATTCTCCACCTCCTGCTCCTTGCCCACCTCCTGCTCCTTGTCCACCTACTGCTCCTTGTCCACCTCCTGCTCAGTGTCCACCTTCTGATTCTTGTCCACCTCCTGCTCCTTGCCCACCTCCTGCTGATTTTCCACCTACTGCTCCTTCTCGCCCTCCTGCACCTTCTCGCCCTCCTGCTCCTTCTCGCCCTCCTGCTCCTTCTCGCCCTCCTGTTTGTTCTCGCCCTCCTGCTCCTTCTCGCCCTTCTGCTCCTTCTCCACCGCCTGCTCCTTCTCCACCTGCTGCTACTTCTCCACTCCTGCTCATTCACCACCTCCTGCTCCTTCATCTCCTCCTCGTGCACCTTGTCTCCCTCCTTCTCCTTCTCCACCTCCTGCTCCTTCTACACCTCCTGCTCCTTCTCCACCTCCTGCTCCTTCTCCTCATCTTGCGCCTTCTCCTCATCTTGCGCCTTCTCCACCTCCTGCTCCCTCTCCACCTCCTTCTCCTTCTCCACCTGCTGCTCCTTCTCCACTCCTGCTCATTCATCACCTTCTGCTCCTTCTTCGCCTCCTTCTCCTCCTCCTGCTCCTTGTCTCCCTCGTGCTCCTTCTCCAACTCCTGCTCCTTCTCCACCTCCTGCTCATTCTCCACCTCATGCTCCTTCTCCACCTCCTCCTCCTTCTCCATCTCCTGCTCCATCTCCTCAACTTGCGCCTTCTCCACCTCCTGCTCATTCTCCTCCTCGTGCTACTACTCCTCCTCCTGCTCCTGCTCCTCCGACTGCTCCTTCTTCTGCTGCTGCTCCTTCTCCTCCTCCTGCTGCTTCTCCACCTCCTGCTCCTTCTCCTTCACCTGCTCCTTCTCCTTCTCCTCCTCCTTCTTCTCCGCCTGCTCCTTCTTCTCCTCCTGCTCCTTCTCAATTCCTGCTCCATCTCCAGCTCCTGCTCCTTCTCCTCCTCCTCCTCCTCCTCCTCCTCCTCCTCAACATCGTGCTCCATCTTCACCTCTTGCTCCTTCCCCCCTCCTGCTCCTTCTCCAACTCCTGCTCAAACTCCTCCTCCTGCTCCTTCTCCTCCTCTGCCTCCTGCTCCTTCAGCTGCTCCAACCCACCCTCCTGCTGCTGCTCCTACCCGATATCCTGCTCAATCTCCTCCTCCTTCTTGTTCTCCATCCCTGCTCCTTCTCCACCACCTCATCATTCTCCACCTCCTGCTCCTTCTCCACCTCCTGCCCAACTCCTCCTCCTTCTCCTTCTCCACTTCATGCTCCTTCTCCCGCTCCTGCTCCTACTCCCACATTTGCTCCATCACCCGCTTCTGCTCCTTCTCCCGCTTCTGCTCCTTCTCCTCCTGCTGCTACTTCTCCTCCTGCTGCTTCTTCTCCTCCTGCTGCAACCTCTCCACCTCCTCCTCCTGCTCCTTCTCCTCCCCGTGCTCCTTCTTCACTTCCTGCTCCTTCTCCTCCCCCTGCTCCTTCTCCACCTTCTGCTCCTTCTCCACCTGCTGCTCCTTCTCCACTCCGGCTCATTCACCACCTCCTGCTCCTTCATCTCACCCTTTTCCTCCTCCTGCTCCTTCTTTACCTCCTGCACCTTCTCCTTCTCCCGCTTCTGCTCCTTCTCCTCCTGCTGCTTCTTCTCCTCCTGCTGCAACCTCTCCACCTCCTCCTCCTGCTCCATCTCCTCCCCGTGCTCCTTCTTCTCCTCCTGCTCCTTCTCCTCCCCCTGCTCCTTCTCCACCTTCTGCTCCTTCTCCACCTGCTGCTCCTTCTCCACCTCCTGCTCCTTCTCCACCTCCTGCTCAACCTCCTTCTGCTACTTCTCCTCCTCCTGATCAACCTCCTCCTACTGCTTCTCCACATTCAGCTCCTAATCGACCTCCTGATCCTTCTCCTCCATCTGCTCTTTCTCCACCTCCGACTCCTGCTCCTTCTCCACCTCCTGCTCAACCTCCTCTAACTGCACCTTCACCACCTGCTCCTCCTGCTCCCTCTTCTCCTCCTGCTCCTACTCCTTCTCCACCTCCTGCTCCTTCTCCTACTCCTGCTCCTACTCCTGCTCCTGCTCTTCCTCCTGCTCCTTCTTCTTCTCCTGCTCCTTCTCCACCTCCTGCTCCATCTCCTTCTCCTGCTCATTCTTCTCCGCCTGCTCCTTCCACTCCTCCTTCTCCTTCTCAATTCCTGCTCCATCTCCAGCTCCTGCTCCTTCACTCCCTCCTGCTCTTTCTCCCCCTCCTGCTCCTTCTCCCCTCCTGCTCCTCCTCCCCCTCCTGCTGTTTCTCCCCCTCCTTCTCTTCATCCACCTCCTTCTCCTCCTCCTGCTCCTTGTCCACCTCCTGCTCCTTGTCCATCTCATGCTCCTTGTCCACATCCTGCTCCTTGTACACCTCCTGTTCCTTCTCGCCCTCCTGCTCCTTCCAGCCCTGCTGCTCCTTCTCCAACTCCTGCTACTTCTCCACTCCTGCTCATTCACCACCTCCTGCTCCTTCTTCTCCTCCTGCTCCTCCTCCTGCTCCGACTCCACCTCCTGCCCCTTGTCTTCCTCCTGCACCTTTTCTCCCTCCTGCTCCTTCTAAACCTCCTGCTCCTTCTACTTCTCCTGCTCCTTCTCCACATCCTGCTCCTTTTCCACCTCCTGCTCCTGCTCCTCATCTTGCGCTTTCACCACCTCCTGCTCCTCCTCCTGCTCCCACTCCTCGCCCTGCCCCTTCTTCTTCTCCTGGTCCTCCTCCACTCCTGATCCTTCTCCTCCTCCTGCTCCTTCTCCTCTTCCTGCTCCTTCTCCTCCTCCTGCTCCTTCTCCACTCGTGCTCCATCTCCACCTCCTGCTCCTTCTCCACCTCCTGCTCCTTCTCCTTCTCCTGCTCCTTCTCCTTCTCCTGCTCCTTCTTCTCCGCCTGCTCCTTCTTCTCTTCCTGCTCCTTCCAAATTCCTGCTCCATCTCCAGCTCCAGCTCCTTCTCCCCCTATGCTCCTTCTCCCTATCCTGCTCCTTCTCCCCCTCCTGCTCCTTCTCCACCTCCTGCTCCTTTTCCCCCTCCTGCTGTTTCACCCCCTCCTTCTCCTCATCAACCTCCTTCTCCACCTTCTGCTCCTTGTCTACCTCCTGCTCCTTCTCGCCCTCCTGCTCTTTCTCGCCCTCCTGCTCCTTCCTGCCCTCCTGCTCCATCTCCACTTCCTGCTACTTCTCCACTCCTGCTCATTCACCACCTCCTGCTCCTTCTCCACCTCCTGCTACTTCTCCTCATCTTGCGCTTCCTCCACTTCCTGCTCCTTCTCCACCTCCTGCTCCTTGTCTTCCTCCTGCTCATTGTCTGCCTCCTGCTCCTTTTCTCCCTCCTGCTCCTTCTCCAGCTCCTGCTCCTTCTCCACCTCCTGCTCCTTATGATCCTCTTGCTCCTTCTCCACCTCCTGCTCCTTCTCCTCATCTTGCGCCTTCTCCACATCCTGCTTCTTCTCCTCATCGTGCTCCTACTCCTCCTCCTGCTCCTACTCCTCCTCCTGCTCCGTGTTCTTCTGCTGCTCCTTCTCCACTCCTGCTACATCTCCACCTCCTGTTCCTCCTCCTCCTCCTGCACCTTCTCCTCCTCCTGCTGCTTCTCCACCTCCTGCTCCTTCTCCTACACCTGCTCCTTCTCCTTCTCCTCCTCCTCCCCCTCCTGCTCCCTTTTCACCTCCTTCTCCTTCTCCCCCTCCTGCTCCTTCTCCCCTCCTGCTCCTTCTCCACCTCCTCATCATTCTCCACCTCCTGCTCCTTCTCCACCTCCTGCTCAACCTCCTCATCCTGCTCATTCTCCACTTCATGCTCCTTCTCCCGCTCCTGCTCCTACTCCCTCTTCTGCTCCATCTCCCGCTTCTGCTCCTTCTCCCGCTTCTGCTCCTTCTCCTCCTGCTACTACTGAACCTCCTGCTGCTTCTTCACCTCCTGCTGCAACGTCTCCACCTCCTCCTCCTGCTCCTTCTCCTCCCCCTGCTCCCTCTTTACCGCCTGCTCCTTCTCCTCCCCATGCTCCTTCTCCACATCCTGCTCCTTCTCCTCCTACTGCTCCTTCTCCACCTCCTGCTCCTTCTCCACCTCCTGCTCAACCTCCTTCTGCTACTTCTCCTCCTCCTGATCAACCTCCTCCTACTGCTTCTCCACATTCAGCTCCTAATCGACCTCCTGATCCTTCTCCTCCACCTGCTCTTTCTCCACCTCCGACTCCTGCTCCTTCTCCACCTCCTGCTCAACCTCCTCCAACTGCTCCTTCACCACCTGCTCCTCCTGCTCCCTCTTCTCCTCCTGCTCCTACTCCTTCTCCACCTCCTGCTCCTTCTCCTCCTCCTGCTCCTAATCCTGCTCCTGCTCTTCCTCCTGCTCCATCTTCTTCTCCTGCTCCTTCTCCACCGACTGCTCCTTCTCCTTCTCCTGCTCATTCTTCTCCGCCTGCTCCTTCTACTCCTCCTTCTCCTTCTCAGTTCCTGCTCCATCTCCAGCTTCTGCTCCTTCACCCCCTCCTGCTCCTCCTCCCCCTCCTGCTGTTTCTCCCCCTCCTTCTCTTCATCCACCTCCTTCTCCTCCTCCTGCTCCTTGTCCACCTCCTGCTCCTTGTCGACCTCATGCTCCTTGTCCACATCCTGCTCCTTGTACACCTCCTGTTCCTTCTCGCCCTCCTGCTCCTTCCAGCCCTGCTGCTCCTTCTCCAACTCCTGCTACTTCTCCACTCCTGCTCATTCATCACCTCCTGCTCCTTCTTCTCCTCCTGCTCCTCCTCCTGCTCCGACTCCACCTCCTGCCCCTTGTCTTCCTCCTGCACCTTTTCTCCCTCCTGCTCCTTCTAAACCTCCTGCTCCTTCTCCACATCCTGCTCCTTTTCCACCTCCTGCTCCTGCTCCTCATCTTGCGCTTTCACCACCTCCTGCTCCTCCTCCTGCTCCCACTCCTCGCCCTGCCCCTTCTTCTTCTCCTGATCCACCTCCACTCCTGATCCTTCTCCTCCTCCTGCTCCTTCTCCTCTTCCTGCTCCTTCACCTCCTCCTGCTACTTCTCCACTCGTGCTCCATCTCCACCTCCTGCTCCTTCTCCACCTCCTGCTCCTTCTCCTTCTCCTGCTCCTTCTCCTTCTCCTGCTCCTTCTTCTCCGCCTGCTCCTTCTTCTCTTCCTGCTCCTTCCAAATTCCTGCTCCATCTCCAGCTCCAGCTCCTTCTCCCCCTCTGCTCCTTCACCCTATCCTGCTCCTTCTCCCCATCCTGCTCCTTCTCCCCCTCCTGCTCCTTCTCCCCCTCCTGCTGTTTCTCCCCCTCCTTCTCCTCATCAACCTCCTTCTCCACCTCCTGCTCCTTGTCTACCTCCTGCTCCTTCTCGCCCTCCTGCTCTTTCTCGCCCTCCTGCTCCTTCCTGCCCTCCTGCTCCATCTCCACTTCCTGCTACTTCTCCACTCCTGCTCATTCACCACCTCCTGCTCCTTCTCCACCTCCTGCTACTTCTCCTCATCTTGCGCTTCCTCCACCTCCTGCTCCTTCTCCACCTCCTGCTCCTTGTCTTCCTCCTGCTCCTTGTCTTCCTCCAGCTCCTTTTCTCCCTCCTGCTCCTTCTCCAGCTCCTGCTCCTTCTCCACCTCCTGCTCCTTCTCCTCATCTTGCGCCTTCTCCACATCCTGCTTCTTCTCCTCATCGTGCTCCTACTCCTCCTCCTGCTCCTGCTCCTCATACTGCTCCGTGTTCTTCTGCTGCTCCTTCTCCACTCCTGCTCCATCTCCACCTCCTGCACCTTCTCCTCCTCCTGCACCTTCTCCTCCTCCTGCTGATTCTCCACCTCCTGCTCCTTCTCCAACACCTGCTCCTTCTCCTTCTCCTCGTCCTCCCCCTCCTGCTCCTTTTTCACCTCCTTCTCCTTCTCCCCCTCCTGCTCCTTCTCCCCTCCTGCTCCTTCTCCACCTCCTCATCATTCTCTACCTCCTGCTCCTTCTCCACCTCCTGCTCCTTCTCCTTTCCTGCTCCTTCTTCTCTGCCTGCTCCTTCTTCTCTTCCTGCTCCTTCCAAATTCCTGCTCCATCTCCAGCTCCAGCTCCTTCTCCCCCTCTGCTCCTTCTCCCTATCCTGCTCCTTCTCCCCCTCCTGCTCCTTCTCCCCCTCCTGCTGTTTCTCCCCCTGCTTCTCCTCATCAACCTCCTTCTCCTCCTCCTGCTCCTTGTCTACCTCCTGCTCCTTCTCGCCCTCCTGCTCTTTCTCGCCCTCCTTCTCCTTCCTGCCCTCCTGCTCCATCTCCACTTCCTGCTACTTCTCCACTCCTGCTCATTCACCACCTCCTGCTCCTTCTCCACCTCCTGCTACTTCTCCTCATCTTGCGCTTCCTCCACCTCCTGCTCCTTCTCCACCTCCAGCTCCTTGTCTTCCTCCTGCTCCTTGTCTTCCTCCTGCTCCTTTTCTCCCTCATGCTCCTTCTCCAGCTCCTGCTCCTTCTCCACCTCCTGCTCCTTATGCACCTCCAGGTCCTTCTCCACCTCCTGCTCCTACTCCTCCTCCTGCTACTTCTTCTTCTCCTGCTCCTTCTCCACTCCGGCTCCAACTCATCCTCCTGCTCCTTCTTCTCCACCGTCTCATCGTCCTGCTCCTTCTCCACCTCCCGCTCCTTGTCACCCTCCTGCTCCTTCTACACCTCCTGTTCATTCTCCACCTGCTGCTTCTTCTACACCTCCTGCACCTTCTCCGCCTCCTGCTCCTTCTCCTCATCTTGCGCCTTCTCCACCTCCTGCTACTTCTCCTGCGCCTGCTCCTACTTCTCCTCCTGCTCCTCCTGCTCCTTCTTCTTCGCCTGCTCCTTTTCCAGTCCTGCTGCATCTCCAAGTCCTGCTCCTTCTCCTCCTCCTGCTCCTTCTCCTCCTCCTGCTCCTTCTCCTCCTCCTGCTCCGACTACATCACCTGCTCCTTCTCCACCTCCTGCTCCTTCTCCTTCACCTGTTCCTTCTCATCCGCCTGCTCCTTCTCCACCTCCTGTTCCTTGTCTCCCTCCTGCTCCTTGTCTCCCTCCTGCTCCTTCTTTTCCTCCTGCTCCTGCTCCTCTTCCTGCTTCTTCTCCAACTCCTTCTCCTACTCCCCCTCCTGGTCCTTCTCCGCCTCCTGCTCCTTCTCCACCGATTTCTTCTACTCTTCCTCCTGTTCCTTCTCCTCCTGCTCCTTACCCACCTCCTGCTCCTTGTCCACCTCCTGCTCCTTTTCCACCCACTGCCACTTCTCGCTCTCCTGCTACTTCCTGCCCTCCTGCTCCTTCTCCACCTGCTGCTAATTCTCCACTTCTGCTCATTCACCACCTCGTGCTCCTTCTTCCCCTCCTCCAGCTCCTTGTCTTCCTCCTGCTCCTTGTCTTCCTCCTGCTCCTTGTCTTCCTCCTTCTCCTTGTCTCCCTCCCGCTCCTTCTCCACCTCCTGCTCCTTCTCCACCTCCTGCTCCTTCTCCACCTCCTGCTCCTTCTCCACCTCCTGCTGCTTCTCCACCTCCTGCTCCTTCTCCACCTCCTGCTCCTTCTCCTCCTCTTGCGCCTTCTCCACCTGCTGCTCCTTTTCCTCCTCCGCCTCCTACTCCTCCTCCTGCTCTTTCTTCTTCTCCTGCTCCTTCTCCACTCCTGCTCCTTCTCATCCTCCTGCTCCTTCTCCTCCTCCTGCTCCTTCTCATCCTCCTGCTCCTTCTCCAACTCCTGCTCCTTCTCCACCTCCTGCTCCATCTTCTCCTCCTGCTCCTGCTCCTCCTCCTGCTTCTTCTTTACTCCTTCTCCTGCTCCCCCTCCTGGTCCTTCTCCGCCTCTTGCTCCTTCTCCACCGATTGCTTCTTCTCCACCTCCTATTCCTTCTCCTCCTCCACCTCCTTCTCCTCCTGCTCCTTGCCCACCTCCTGCTCCTTGTCCACCTCCTGCTCCTTGTCCACCTCATGTTCCTTGTCCACCTTCTGCTCCTTCTCCACCTGCTGCTCCTTCTCCACTCCTGCTCATTCACCACCTCCTGTTTCTTCTCCTCCTGCTCTTCCTCCTGCTCCTTCTTTTTCTCATGCTCCTTCTCCACTCCTGCTCCTTCTCCTCCTCCTGCTCCGACTACAGCTCCTGCTCCTTCTCCATTTCCAGCTCCTTCTCCTTCTTCACCTCCTGTTCCTTGTCTGCCTCCTGCTCCGTGTCTCCCTCCCGCTCCTTCTGCACCTCCTGCTGCTCCTCCACCTCCTGCTCCTTCTCCTTCTCCTGCTCCTTCTCCACCTCCTGCTCCTTGTCAACGTCCAGCTCCGTGTCCACCTCCTGCTCCTTGTCCACCTCCTGCTCCTTCTCGCCCTCCTGTTCCTTCTCGCCCTCCTGCTCCTTCTCGCTCTCCTGCTCCTACTCGCTCTCCTGCTTCTTCACGCCCTCCTGCTCCTTCTGGCCCTCCTGCTCCTTCTCCACCTCCTGCTCCTTCTCCACCTGCTGCTCCGTGTCCACTACTGCTCATTCACGATCTCCTGCTCCTTCGTCTCCTCCTTCTCCTCCTTCTGCTCCTTCTCTCCCTCCTGCTCCTTCTCCACCTCCTGCTCCTTCTCCACCTCCTCCTTCTTCTTCTCTGCCTCCTGCTCCTGCTCCTCATCTTGCGCCTTCTCCACCTGCTGCTCCTTCTCCTGCTCCTTGTCTCCCGCCTGCTCCATCTCCACCTCCTACTCCTTGTCTACCTCCTGCTCCTTGTCCACCTCCTGCTCCTTGTCAACCTCCAGCTCCGTGTCCACCTCCTGCTCCATGTCCACCACCTGATTCTTGTCCACCTCACGATTCTTGTCCACGTCCTGCTCCTTGTCCACCTCCTGCTCCTTGTCGACCTCCTGCTCCTTCTTCTCCTCCTGCTCCTGCTCCTACTCCTGCTTCTTCTCCAACTCCTTCTCCTACTCCCCCTCCTGGTTCTTCTCCGCCTCCTGCTCCTTCTCCACCGATTGCTTATTCTCCACCTTCTTTTCCTTCTCCTCCTCCTGCTCCTTCTCCACCACCTTCTCCTCCTCCACCTCCTTCTCCTCCTTCTGCTCCTTGACCACCTCCTGCTCCTCCTCCTACTCCTGCTCCTTGTCCACCTCCTGCTCCTTGTCCACCTCCTGCTCCTTGTCCACCTCCTGCTCCTTGTCCACCTCCTGCTCCTTGTCAACCTCCAGCTTCGTGTCCACCTCCTGCTCCATGTCCACCTCCTGATTCTTGTCCACCTCCCGATTCTTGTCCACGCCCTGCTCCTTGTCCACCTCCTGCTCCTTGCCCACCTCCTGCTCCTTCTTCTCCTCCTGCTCCTGCTCTTACTCCTGCTTCTTCTCCAACTCCTTCTCCTACTCACCCTCCTGGTCCTTCTCCGCCTCCTGCTCCTTCTCCACCGATTGCTTATTCTCCACCTTCTTTTCCTTCTCCTCCTCCTGCTCCTCCTCCACCATCTTCTCCTCCTCCAGCTCCTTCTCCTCCTTCTGCTCCTTGACCACCTCCTGCTCCTTCTCCTACTCCTGCTCCTTGTCCACCTCCTGCTCCTTGTCCACCTCCTGCTCCTTGTCAAGCTCCAGCTCCGTGTCCACCTCCTGCTCCGTGTCCACCTCCTGCTCCGTGTCCACCTCCTGCTCCGTGTCCACCGCCTGATTCTTGTCCACCTCCCGATTCTTGTCCACCTCCTGCTCCTTGTCCACCTCCTGCTCCTTCTTCACCTCCTGCTCCTTCTCCTCCTCCTGCTCCTACTCCTCCTCCTGCTCCTTCTGCTCCTCCTGCTCCTTCTCCCTCCTGCTCCTTCTCCTCCTCCTGCTCCTTCTACACCTTTTGCTCCTTCTCCTCCTCCTGCTCCTTCTCCACCTCCTGCTCCATCTTCTCCTCCTGCTCCTGCTCCTCCTCCTGCTTCTTCTCCAACTCCTTCTCCTACTCCTCCTCCTGGCCCTTCACCGCCTCCTGCTCCTTCTCCACCTCCTTCTCCTCCTCCACCTCCTTCTCCAACTCCTGCTCCTTGTCAACCTCCTGCTCCTTGTCCACCTTCTGCTCCTTGTGCACCTCCAGCTCCGTGTCCAACTCCTGCTCCGTGTCCAACTCCTGCTCCGTGTCCACCTCCTGATTCTTGTCCACCTCCTGATTCTTGTCCACCTCCTGATTCTTGTCCACCTCCTGCTCCTTGTCCACCTCCTTTTCCTTGTCCACCTCCTGTTAATTCTCGCCCTCCCTCTCCTTCTCGCCCTCCTGCTCCTTCTCCACCTCCTGCTCCTTCTCCACCTGCTGCTCCTTCTCCTGCTCCTTGTCTCCCGCCTGCTCCATCTCCACCTCCTACTCCTTCTCCACCTCCTGCTCCTTCTCCACCTCCTGCTCCTTCTCCACCTCCTGCTCCTTCTCCACCTCCTGCTCCTCTCCATCTCCTGCTCCTTCTCCTCATCTTGTGCCTTCTCCACCTCCTGCCCGTTCTCCTCCTCCTGCTCCGACTTCTCCTCCTGCTTCTGCTCCTGCTCCTGCTCCTTCTTCTTCTGCTGCTCCTGCTCCTTCTCCACCTCCTGCTCCTCTCCATCTCCTGCTCCTTCTCCTCATCTTGTGCCTTCTCCACCTCCTGCCCGTACTCCTCCTCCTGCTCCTACTTCTCCTCCTGCTTCTGCTCCTGCTCCTGCTCCTTCTTCTTCTGCTGCTCCTGCTCCTTCTCCACCTCCTGCTCCTCTCCATCTCCTGCTCCTTCTCCTCATCTTGTGCCTTCTCCACCTCATGCCCCTTCTCCTCCTCCTGCACCAGGAAGAGTAAGAGGTGCAGGCAGGTAGTGCAGGGGTCCCCTGTGGCCATCCCCCTCTCAAACAGATATGCCACTTTGGATGCTGTTGGGGGGGATGACTTATCAGGGGAAGGCAGCAGCAGCCAACTTCCTGGCACCACGGGTAGTTCTGCTGCACAGGCTGGGAGGAAAAAGAGTGGCAGAGCTATAGTGATAGGGGACTCAATTGTAAGGGGAATAGACAGGCGTTTCTGCGGCCGCAACCGTGACTCCAGGATGGTGTGTTGCCTCCCTGGTGCAAGGATCAAGGATGTCTCGGAGCGGCTACAGAACATTTTGGAGGGGGAGGGCGAACAGCCAGCTGTCGTGGTGCACATAGGCACCAACGATATAGGTAAAAAAGGGGATGAGGTCCTAAAAGCAGAATATAGGGAGTTAGGAGGTAAATTAAAAAATAGGACCTCAAAGGTAGTAATCTCAGGATTGCTGCCAGTGCCACGTGCTAGTCAGAGTAGAAATAGGAGGATATTTCAAATGAATACGTGGCTAGAGGAATGGTGCAAGGGGGAGGGATTCAAATTCCTGGGACACTGGAAACGGTTCTGGGGGAGGTGGGACCAGTACAAACCGGACGGTCTGCACCTGGGCAGGGCCGGGACCGCTGTCCTCGGAGGAGTGTTTGCTAGTGCTGTTGGGGAGGGTTTAAACTAAAGTGGCAGGGGGTTGGGAACCTGAGCAGGGAGAGAGAGGAAAGCGTAACAGGAAGGGACAGAAGGTATGGAGTAATAGGTAAAGTGTTAAAAAAGGAAAAAGCAGGAACTAAGCGTCACAAAACAGATTTGAAAGTTCTTTATCTGAATGCACGTAGCATTCGTAATAAAATGGACGAGTTAACGGCACAAATAACTACGTATGGGTATGATCTTGTGGCCATTACAGAAACATGGCTGCAGGTTGACAACGACTGGGAATTAAATATGCCAGGGTATTTAACAATCAGGAAGGACAGGCAGGAAGGAAGGGGAGGTGGGGTGGCTATGTTAATAAAGGAAGGAATCACTGTAATACAGAGAAATGATATTGGGACAAAGCATCAAGATAATGAAACAGTTTGGGTGGAGATAAGGAATAATAAGGGAAAAAAAACATTAGTGGGCGTAGTATATAGGCCTCCTAATAGTTGCAACTCTGCTGGAAGAAGTATTAATCAGGAGATAGTCGGGGCATGTAATAAGGGAACAGCCATAATTATGGGGGATTTTAATTATCATATTAACTGGACAAATCAAATTGGGCAGAGCAGCCTTGAGGACGAGTTCATTGAGTGCATCAGGGATGGATTTCTTGAGCAGTATGTAACTGATCCTACAAGGGGGCAGGCAACCTTGGACCTGGTCCTGTGTAATGAGTCAGGATTAATTAATAATGTCCTAGTTAAGGATCCCCTTGGAACGAGCGACCACAACATGGTTGAATTCCATATCGAATTAGAGGGTGAGAAGGTTGATTCTCAAACAAGCGTACTGAGCTTGAATAAAGGAGACTATGATGGTATGAGAGCGGAATTGATTAAAGTGGACTGGGAAAATAGATTAAAGGGTAAGACGGTACATGAGCAGTGGTGTTCATTTAGGGAGTTATTTTACAACTTTCAAAATAAATATATTCCACTGAGGAAAAAAGGGTGTAAAAGAAATGACAGCCACCCGTGGCTAAGTAAAGAAATCAAGGATAGTATCCGACTAAAAAGAAGGACATATAAGGTAGCCAAACTTAGTGGGAGGATAGAAGATTGGGAATTCTTCAAAAGACAGCAAAAAGTAACTAAAGGATTGATTAAGAAAGGGAAGTTAGATTATGAAAAGAAATTAGCAAAAAATATAAAAACAGATAGCAAGAGTTTCTATAGTTATATAAAAAGAAAAAGGGTGGCTAAGGCAAACATAGGTCCCTTAGAGGATGAGACCGGGAAATTAATGGTGGGAAACATGGAGATGGCAAAAATGCTGAACAAATATTTTGTTTTAGTCTTTACAGTAGAGGACACTAAGAATATCCCAACACTGGACAAACAGGGGACTCTCGGGGGGGAGGAGCTAAATACGATTAAAATCACTCAGGAGATGGTACTCAGTAAAATAATGGGACTCAAGGCGGATAAATCCCCTGGACCTGATGGCTTCCATCCTAGGGTCTTGAGGGAAGTGGCAGTAGGGATTGTGGATGCTTTGGTGATAGTTTTCCAAAATTCCCTGGACTCAGGAGAGGTCCCGGCAGATTGGAAAACTGCTAATGTAACACCGTTATTTAAAAAGGGTAGTAGGCAGAAGGCTGGAAATTATAGGCCAGTTAGCTTAACATCTGTGGTGGGTAAAATTTTGGAGTCTATTATTAAGGAGACAGTAACGGAACATTTAGATAAGCATAATTTAATAGGACAAAGTCAGCATGGCTTTATGAAGGGGAAGTCATGTCTGACAAATTTGCTTGAGTTCTTCGAGGATATAACGTATAGGGTGGATAAAGGGGAACCAGTGGACGTAGTGTATTTAGACTTCCAGAAGGCATTCGACAAGGTGCCACATAAAAGATTATTACTTAAGATAAAAAATCACGGGATTGGGGGTAATATTCTGGCATGGGTGGAGGATTGGTTATCGAACAGGAAGCAGAGAGTTGGGATAAATGGTTCATTTTCGGACTGGCAACCAGTAACCAGTGGTGTTCCACAGGGGTCGGTGCTGGGTCCCCAACTCTTTACAATCTATATTAACGATTTGGAGGAGGGGACCGAGTGCAACATATCAAAATTTGCAGATGATACAAAGATGGGAGGGAAAGTAGAGAGTGAGGAGGACATAAAAAACCTGCAAGGGGATATAGACAGGCTGGGTGAGTGGGCGGAAATTTGGCAGATGCAATATAATATTGGAAAATGTGAGGTTATGCACTTTGGCAGGAAAAATCAGAGAGCAAGTTATTTTCTTAATGGCGAGAGACTGGAAAGTACTGCAGTACAAAGGGATCTGGGGGTCCTAGTGCAAGAAAATCAAAAAGTTGGTATGCAGGTGCAGCAGGTGATCAAGAAAGCCAACGGAATGTTGGCTTTTATTGCTAGGGGGATAGAATATAAAAACAAGGAGGTATTGCTGCAGTTATATAAGGTATTGGTGAGACCGCACCTGGAATACTGCATACAGTTTTGGTCTCCATACTTAAGAAAAGACATACTTTCTCTCGAGGCAGTACAAATAAGGTTCACTCGGTTAATCCCGGGGATGAGGGGGCGGACATATGAGGAGAGGTTGAGTAGATTGGGACTCTACTCATTGGAGTTCAGAAGAATGAGAGGCGATCTTATTGAAACATATAAGATTGTGAAGGGTCTTGATCGGGTGGATGCAGTAAGGATGTTCCCAAAGATGGGTGAAACTAGAACTAGGGGGCATAATCTTAGAATAAGGGACTGCTCTTTCAAAACTGAGATGAGGAGAAACTTCTTCACTCAGAGGGTGGTAGGTCTGTGGAATTTGCTGCCCCAGGAAGCTGTGGAAGCTACATCATTAGATAAATTTAAAACAGAAATAAACAGTTTCCTAGAAGTAAAGGGAATTAGGGGTTATGGGGAGCGGGCAGGAAATTGGACATGAAGCTGAGTTCGGATCGGTCAATGCCCTGTGGGTGGCGGAGAGGGCCCAGGGGCTATGTGGCCGGGTCCTGCTCCGACTTCTTGTGTTCTTTAGATTTGTGGTTGGGATCAGATCAGCCATGATCTTATTGAATGGCGGAGCAGGCTCGAGGGGCCGATTGGCCGACTCCTGCTCCAATTTCTTATGTTCTTATGTTCTTATAAACCCTGACCCTCACTTAACCCTACCCCTAATGCAACCCGAACCCATAACTCCAACCCCCCAGCCCTGAATCTAATCACAACTCTGACCCTGGACCCTAACCCTGATGCACCCTACCCTACCCCTAAACACCTAACCCTAACCCTGATGCACCCTACCCTACCCCTAAAAACCTAACCCTAACCCTGATGCACCCCTAAACACCTAACCCTCACCCTGATGCACCCTACCCTACCCCTAAACACCTAACCCTAACCCTGATGCACCCAACCCTACCCCTAAAACTTAACCATAACCCCACCCCACCCCTAAGCACCTAACCCTAACCCTGATGCACCCCAACCTAACCCCAATATAGCCCTGAACTTAACTGCGACCCTGACCCTCACCTAACCCCAACACTAACCCCAGTGCAGCAACCCTAACCCTAACCTGAACCCCCCAACCTCAATACAACATACCCCTAACACTACTTAAAATAAAGGGTAGGGTTCCAACACCAATAATAATAACTAAATACTACATAGAGACCATAAATTGGCAAAACCCAGGAACTCATTATAACCCCAGAGGGGGATCAAAGGATTACGGATCAAGAAATTACTAAGAAGAGATCGGCAAGAAAAAGAAGCCAGGTGGTCAGGTAAAGCGTGGGCCAACCAAAAGTGGCAGGTATAAGTGACAAGAAGCTCAAGGGTTGAGTGAGAATACGAACACAAGAGGGTGTAACTACCCTCCTGGCCACACCATACAACCGAACATTCAGGAGTGACACGCTTTGCATTACCACAGACAAAAAAAAGATATAAATGCCAAGAAAAGAAAACCCAGAGAATATATCTTACAAATACCTTAAATCTAAACTTGATCAGTGAGGTAGATGGTTAAATAACTTTTTGTTCCCCTTTCGCCCCCCCACAAAAAAAGCAGCAAACAACTTATAAAAATAGGGAGCACCGAGGAGGTTTTTTAAATTTTAAAATCTAAAATAATTTTAAAAGGTGCACTTAAAAAAAAGCATGGCTGGAAATGTGGGACTGACAGACATGGAACTCATCTTTCCAACCCCCCCCCCCCCCACGAGGTTTGGGACAGCAATAAGGGCACAAAAGATTACATGTTTTTTTGAAAAAAGTTGGAGTTCCCAAAGACACGGTCTCTGGACATTGATGCGGGGACGGCCCCTTTAAGAGATGCCTGGTGATGCGGGGACGGCCCCTTTAAGAGATGCCTGGTGCTGCGGGGAACGCGACAGCAGGGAGCTGCTGGATATCGACCTTGGGTTTTTTTAAAAAAGAAACCCTTTCCCCGGGGATCTGGAGGAGTTGGGGACACGGGTGAGAATCCGATAACTTTATCTAGTCTTTAGATTTTGAGCGTTCACCGGGTGATTTTTATCTTTGAAATCGGGTTTTTTTAGCAGCGACTGAAAAGCGAGCATTCTGGGATATGGAGTTCTCTCGGGTCAAACACGAGGGCAAGACCCGTAAATAAAAGGGTTTACTTGGTCTCTCTGGGGCTGGGGGGCCTTTCTTTCCCCCTCCTCTCCCCCCGGGGGGTGGGTGGCGGCGTATTCGGGAGTTTTTGTTTGGGAATCGGACCTTGGAAATCGGTTTTTTCTGCGCGGCCGCTGAAAAGCGAGCGACGCGTGAGGCACTCTGGGAGATGGAGTTTCGTTTAACGAGCGAGCGGGTTTAAAAAGGAGGAAATCGGTGGGAAGTTTAATTAATTGTTTAAAATACCCTCATAATTAAAAGGCATAGCCGGAGGTGGGGGTTTGGAGAAGTAGCTTCAGGTTTTTATTTAAAAAATCAGGTGAGGCAGACAGGTAATCAAGCCCCGGGGTCAGCGGAGACAGTCAGACTCCGTGGCGCCAGAATGACCTGGAGCATTAAAACAGATTCAAAGGTTAAAAATCAATATTTTTAAAAGCATTACCTCAAAAAAATAACCCCCCCACCGCAAACATCTAAAATAAACTAAATGAACATTAAAACATTAGGTTAAAAAAATATAATTTAAAAATAACGAACACGTGGAGCGAAGGGGGCGGGGCCAGCCCTGCATGAGACAGGACTCATGACATACAGGACAGAAATTCTAACCAATCCCAGGTCAAGGCTAGCCTGCTTGTGGGCGGGAACAAAACTTCAGCCAACAGTAGCACACAGGGGAGGGGCCAGTCCAAGGCACCGGACTTAAAAGCATCTGTAAACAAAATTAAAATCCTTTCTCCCTGATGAAGCTAAAGGATAAGCAAAACGTCGGAGAAAAAAAGATTCCAGGCCGGAGAACTTACTGAACTAAAGAGTTTTTGGATAGTACTGTTGCAGGCAGAGAACCATCGAAGCCAGAGAGCCACCGGAGGGGAGGTGAGACTGGTGGAAAAAGAGCCTTTCCAGGCGGGACAGCCGGCTGAGCTGGGGAGTGTTTGGAGGACGCAGTTCCAGGCAGGAGACCATCTGAGCCAGGGAGCCACCGTGGGGTGAGATTACAGTTACTAGCGGGGACCTCTATTACCAAATAGAAGCTAGTAACATCTTTTAAAACCTTTTGCACCTTTCTACACCCAGGGAATGGCCAACACTATGCGGAACACATGCAGGTTGTCTGACAACCGTACGCATATGAGGTCGGACCCTGGTACACATAGGTGTCTCATCGTAGCCAGGGATGAATTTGCTATAACAGTGAGAATAATTTATAGAATTTTCCAGACAATCCACCATCTAATATTCTTAAAGGGCCAGAATCAGCCCCCTAAGGGCATCTTAAAACAAGCTGATAAACTAACCTACTTCATAAAACCAGCAAAACCGTCACAGGAAACCCTAACCAAATTGGCTTTGAATTCAGAAAATTGGGCAAAACAGACCAGACAGATTCTAATTGAGCACGATACAACAAACCTGGAAGAATTAGAAAATGAATTTGCTCAGGCTGCAGTGACAGAGCGCCTGGAAGAAATGATGGTGAAAGGGACTAATTGGATTAAAAAGAGTCTTAGACATAAATTCAAAATTCAATCAATTGATGAGGCAAAGAGACATGTGGTGGGATTAGCATCACGGTTGACAGAGCAAGGGACCAGCACACAATTGGGGACAGAACAGCGGACCGGCACACGGACTAGGACGCCCGCACGCCATAGGCCAAATACCTGGGCAGCCTTGTTCCACCAGCCTGCGATCACAGCCCCCTCATGCCGCAGACGGACTGAAACCCCCCCCCCCCTACCCAGTGGGCCAGCTGCCACGACTTTGTCATGCCACCGACGGACACCCCCAGCCCGTGAGCCAACTGCCACAACCTCGTCACACCACCGACGGACCCCCCCACCCTTTGAGCCAGCTGCCATGACTTCAGCACGCCACCGGCAGACCCCCCCACCCCTTGCACCAGTTGCCACGACTTCGTCACGCCACCGACAGACCCCCCCACCCTTTGAGCCAGCTGCCATGGCTTCGTCACGCCACCGGCAGACCCCCCCACCCCTTGCACCAGTTGCCACGACTTCGTCACGCCACCGACAGCCCCCCCCCACCCCTTGGACCAGCTGCCACGAGTTCGTCACGCCACCGGCAGACCCCCCCACCCCTTGCACAAGTTGCCACGACTTCGTCACGCCACCAACAGACCCCCCCACCCCGTGGGCCAGCTAGCTCGACTTCGTCACACCACCAGCAGACCACCGAAACCCCCCCTTCCCTGTGGTCCAGGACAGCGACACCCCCTTCCCCGCCATCCAGGGCGACGACCAGCCCTACCCCACTCCACAGGCCAAGGACCAGGATTTCCAATGTGGCCATCATTAGTGACCTGGACATCACACTTGGCTCTCAAGAGCCTGAGCCACATAGACCCCAGCACTACATGGGGAACCAACATCAGACCGTATTAAACCAAATCACTAGGGATTCCTCAGACCCAAAACAAACAGGAGGGAGAACCCCCCTACACCAGGGACAAATCCATGCACAACATTCCTGTACCCCAAAACCAGGGTCACGTACCAACCGCTCCCACAGAGACAAAAGAAAGACTGTACCAAACCAACCATCCCAAGAAATACAGCAGTTTTAGAGCCCGAGATCAAAGTCACAAAACAACCCCTTCCACAGAAACAAGGGAGCGACCAGACCGGACAGGTAAACCCAATAGACACAGAAATGGGGACAGGAACAATGAGAGCCCAGACAGATAACACAGTAGGAGAGGCAGAAATAGCTGTAGCCGAGGTAGGGAACACAATAGGGGAGGCAGGGGGAGCAGACACAGAAACAGAAAACACACCAACAGGGGCAGAACCTGACTCTGAAGGGGAAGATGCACAGAGAGTGACGAGGCACCCCAACACCAGCCGAAAAAACATAATGTGGAAATTGGAACCCAGAAAATCCATTTTAATAATAGGAGATTCTAACCTCTCCAAGATAAAAAGATGCCCAAATCCCACCACCCAAATTGATAGCTTTCCAGGAGCTAAATTCATTCATGTCGCAGCAATTCTGGACAAATTGGAAGACTGTCCGGAGACCAAAAAGGTGGTACTCTCAGTTGGCATTAATAATCGAACGCAGAGACCACTGACTGCAACCAAGCAACTGCAGTCATTACTTAAATTGGCTAAGAGCACATTCCCAAATGCTCAGATCTGGGTGCCGGAAATTAACTTCAGTAACTTACTTCCAGAAATGGAGAGGGATACAATCAGAGGAATTAACCAGCATATAAAAAAACAGAATTACATACCAGCAATTAATGCTAGATCCTTTAAAGTGGGGGCTGACCACATCCATTGGACAGATAGCACTGCCCATAACATAATAAACCAGTGGATGAAGTCTTTAAACTAAAAAGGACATTAACCCAAGAGAAGGGTAGATTAAACCTGGGAAAAACTGTTATTAATATTTCCCAACTCTTTAACCCCACAGAGGTACAGGAGAGGGTTTTAAACAAGGGCCTTACATTTGTTCCAACCCCAAAACATTGTAAAGTACAAATTCAGGAGGATCTGAAAAGGTTTTACAGGAGAGTAAAACTGACCGATTACTTTAGCGATTCAGAAACAGACAAGCAACCTTTTACATCACCATCAGAATGGACCCCACCAAACAATAAAATAGAGCCAGAAATCCTAAACTTTATTAAACAGACTCAATCACAAATTGAAAAAATCCCTAAACAGACAGACAAGCAAAACCTCACTGGAAGAGAGAGACGGGCAATCATAGAACTTAGAAACAATCTAGATATAATCATAAAACCAGCAGATAAGGGCAGTAGTACAGTGATCATGGATAGGCAACAGTGCCTACTTGAAGCTCACAGACAGCTTAATAATACAGCCCACTACACTAAATTAACAGCACCAATTTACCAGGACACACGAAAAGAGATTGGAAACATTTTAACAGAACTAAAGTGATCTAAACACTTAAATCAGAAACAAGTGGAATAACTAAGAGGGGAACAACCACAACCCAGAAAATTCTACATACTACCCAAAATACACAAGCACCCTGACAACACAGTCTTTGAAAAGTGTTCCAAGCTCCCGATGTGTTATTACAGATACCTGGATGACATATGGGGAGTCTGGACTCACACAGAAACAGAATTGCAAGAATTTGTAGGAATTCTCAACAGTCACCACCAATCTATTAAACTTAAAGTTACAACACATAGAGAAAGTGTGGATTTCCTGGACACCACAGTATTTAAATTACAACAGGAGAATAACAGCCACAAGCTAGCAACAAAGGTATTCTTTAAAGAAACAGACACACACACACTCCTGCACATAAACAGCCACCATCCAAAACATAACTTACGGGGGCTGGTGAAGTCACAACTGACACGTTTTCACCGCATATGCACAAACGGAGAGGACTTTAGGGAAGCCACCACAACCCTATTTACTGCACTGAGACAGAGAGGTTACACAAAAAGGTTCCTCAGGCACCTTAAGTCTGATTTCCTGAGGGGACTGAATAGCCCACGGCCAAACAGAGAAGTGGCCAGACTACCACTGATAACGACATACGATACAATGACCAAACTAATACACGGAGTGATTAAAACCCAATTTGGGAAACTAAAAGAGGATGTTGACACACTTAGCCGATACAACATAACGTCAGCATACAGAAGAAGTCAAAACCTTCGAGGTATGCTGGTTCGGAGTAGGATAAGAAAACAGACAACCCAGAACTGCACAAACCTAAAATGTGGGACGTGTAAATACCTAATAATCCGCAAAATGATACAAAATAGACACACAGGAAAAGCAGCCCTAATTAAACAAAGAATTACATGTGAACAGCACAATGCTGTATATGCAATTCGATGCAAACAATGCCACATCTTGTATGTAGGAGAAACAGGGAACAGTCTAAGGATGAGGCTCACAGGGCACCTCAGTGCTATTAGAACAAAGGATGTATACAAACCTACCTCCCGACACTTCATGGAGCATGGTCTTGAATCCCTGGAATTTATGGGGTTGGAGACCAACATGACCTGGACAACCTCACAAAGGAAGAGGAGGGAAAAACACTGGATAACAACCCTACAAACTCAGTTACCAAAGGGCTTAAATCAGATCTAAAATGGGGGAAATCCAACATCAAAAAACAAAACTGCCCCGACCTTAATTACCACAAATCCCAACCCCAGCTTGATAAACCTCTCAAACCGCAACCACACCCTACCCGAATCACAATAAACAGAGCTAACCCCTACTGTTTGAGCTAACCAAAACCACTAAACCCCACACTGCCCACAACAAACAGACCAAAGCCCCAACCCTAACTACAAACAGACCCCATCCATATCCCAAATCCTAACTCCAATGCACCCCACTCTACCCCTGAAGCCTAACCGTAACTCTAATACAGCAACCCTAATCTCCCACCCCACCCCTAAAATCTAAACCTAAAACACCCCACCCTACTCCTAAACCCTGACCCTCACTTAACCCTACGCCTAATGCAACCCTAACCCATAACTCTAACCCCCTAGCCCTGAATCTAATCACAACTCTGACCCTGGACCCTAACCCTGATGCACCCTACCCTACCCCTAAACACCTAACCCTAACCCTGATGCACACTACCCTACCCCTAAACACCTAACCCTAACCCCACCCCACCCCTAAACACCTAATCCTAACCCTGATCCACCCCAACCGAACCCCAATATAGCCCTGAACCTAATTGCGACCCTGACCCTCACCTAACCCCAACACTAACCCCAGTGCAGCAACCCTAACCCCAACCTGAACCCCCCAACCTCAATACAACATAACCCTAACACTACTTAAAATAAAGGGTAGGGTTCCAACACCAATAATAATTTTCAAGTAAGCAAATAATAACTAAATACTACATAGAGACCATAAATTGGCAAAACCCAGGAACTCATTATAACCCCAGAGGGGGATCAAAGGATTACGGATCAAGAAATTACTAAGAAGAGATCGGCAAGAAAAAGAAGCCAGGTGGTAAGGTAAAGCGTGGGCCAACCAAAAGTGTCAGGTATAAGTGACAAGAAGCTCAAGGGTTGAGTGAGAATACGAACACAAGAGGGTGTAACTACCCTCCTGCCCACACCATACAACCTAACCCTAACCCTAACCCTAACCCTAACCCTAACCCTAATACAGGCCAGTGAGCCTAACATCAGTGGTAGGAAAATTATTGGAAAAAGTTCTGAAGGACAAAATTTGTCTCCACTTGGAGAAGCAAGGATTAATCAGGGTTAGTCAACATGGCTTTGTCAAGGGAAGATCATGTCTGACTAATTTGATTGAATTTTTTGAGGGGGTGTCTAGGCGTGTGGATGAGGGTAACGCAGTGGATGTGGTATACATGGATTTCAGTAAGGCCTTCGATAAAGTCCCCCACAGGAGACTGGTCAAGAAGGTACGAGCCCATGGAATCCAGGGTGCCTTGGCACTTTGGATACAAAACTGGCTTAGTGGCAGAAGGCAGAGGGTGATGGTCGAAGGTTGTTTTTGTGACTGGAAGCCTGTGGCCAGTGGCGTACCACAGGGATCGGTGCTGGGTCCCTTGCTGTTTGTGGTCTACATTAATGACTTGGATATGAATGTAAAAGGTATGATCAGTAAGTTCGCTGATGATACAAAAATTGGTAGGGTGGTAAATAGCGAGGAGGATAGCCTCAGTCTGCAGGACGATATAGATGGGTTGGTCAGATGGGCGGAACAGTGGCAAATGGAATTTAACCCGGAAAAGTGCGAGGTGATGCACTTTGGAGGGACTAACAAGGCAAGGGAATGCACAATGAATGGGAGGACCCTAGGCAAGACAGAGGGTCAGAGGGATCTTGGTGTGCAAGTTCACAGATCCCTGAAGGCGGCGGAACAGGTAGATAAGTTGGTAAAGAAGGCATATGGGATACTTGCCTTTATTAGCCGAGGCATAGAATATCAGAGCAAGGAGGTTATGATGGAGCTGTATAAAACACTGGTTAGGCCACAGCTGGAGTACTGTGTGCAGTTCTGGTCGCCACACTACAGGAAGGATGTGATCGCTTTGGAGAGGGTGCAGAGGAGATTCACCAGGATGTTACCAGGGTTGGAGCGCTTCAGCTATGAAGAGAGACTGGGAAGATTGGTTTGTTTTCCTTGGAGCAGAGGAGGCTGAGGGGGGACATGATTGAGGTGTACAAAATTATGAGGGGCACAGATAGGATGGATACTAAGGAGCTTTTTCCCTTCGTTGAGGGTTCTATAACAAGGGGACATAGATTCAAGGTAAAAGGCGGGAGGTTTAGAGGGGATTTGAGAAAGAACTTTTTCACCCAGAGGGTGGTTGGAGTCTGGAACTCACTGCCTGAAAGGGTTGTGGAGGCAGGAACCCTCACAACATTCAAGAAGCATTTGGATGAGCACTTGAAATGCCATAGCATACAAGGCTACGGACCAAATGCTGGAATATGGGATTAGAGTCGACAGGGCTGATGGCGGGCGCGGACACGATGGGCCGAAGGGCCTCTATCCGTGCTGTATAACTCTATGACTCTATGACAGACCTGGAGCCATTGACGCTGTACAGACCGGGAGTCATTGACTCTGTACAGACCGGGTGTCTGCGACTCTGTGCAGACCTCGAGTCAATGACTCTGTCCAAACCTGGAGTCAGTTTCTCTTTCCAGACCTGGAGTCAGTGTCTCTGTACAGACCGCGTGTCAATTGTTCTGCGATTCTGTGCCGGACGGGAGTCAGTCACTCTGTACAGACCTGGAGTCACTGTCTCCTTGCAGACCGGGAGTCAGTGATTCTGTCCGGACCGGGAGTCAGTTACTCTGTACAGACCGGGAGTCAGTGAATCTGCATCGACCGGAAGTCAATTACTCTTCACAGACCGGGAGTCAGTGACTCTGTACAGACCAGTAGTCAGTGACTTTGTCCAGACGGGATGTCAGTGACTCTCCACAGACAGGGAGGCAATGATTCTGTACAGACCGGGAGGCAGTGAGTCTTCATGGACCCGGAGTCAGTAACTCTGAACGGACCGAGAGTTAGCCACTCTGTTCAGAGCTGGAGTCAGTGACGCTGCACAGACCGGGAGTCAGTGACCCTGTAAAGACCGGAATCTGTGTCTCTGTACAGACAGTGAGTCATTTGAATCACCTGGATTCAGTGACCCTGCACAGACAGGAAGACAGTGACTCTGTACAGGCCGGGGAGTCAGTGATTCTTTACAGACCTGAATTCAGTGACGTTGTCCAGACCGGGAATCGGTGTTTCTGTCCGGACCGGAACTCGGTGACTCTGTACAGACCGGGCGTCAGTGACTCTTCGCAGACCGGGAGTCGGTCACTCTGTAAAGACCGGGTGTCCGTGGTTCTGTACAGACCTGGAATCAGTTACTGTACACAGACCTGGAGTCGGGTTCTCTGCACAGACCGTGATTCAGTGGTTCTGTACAACACGGGAGTCTGTGATTCTGTACGGACCGGGAGTCAGTGAATCTGTACAGACAGGGAATCATTGACCCTGTACAGACCGAGAGTTAGTGACTTTGAACAGACAGGATGTCAGTGACTCTGCATAGACCGGGAATCAGTGACGCTGCAGACCGGGATTCAGTGACGCTGTACAGGCAGGGAGTCCGTGAATCTGAACAAACCGAGAGTCCGTGAATCTGTACAGGCCGGGAGTCAGTGACTCTGTAGGACCGGGAGTCAATGAATCTGTACAGACCTGGAGTTAGTGGCTCTGTACAGACCGGGTGTCAGTGACTCTGTACAGACCGGGTGTCAATGAGCCTTCAGAGACCGGGAGTCGGTAACAATGAATGGACCGTGACTTAGTGACTCTGTACCGACCTGGAGTCAGTAATTCTGCGCAGACCGGGAGTCCGTGACACTGTACAGACCGGAATCAGTGAATTTGTACAAACAGGAATCATTGATTCAGTACAGACTTGGAGTCAGTTTCTCAGTACAGACCGGGAGTCAGTGTCTCTGGGCAAACCTGGAGTCAGTGTCCCTGTGCAGACCGGGATTCAATGGCTCTGTGCAGACCGGGAGTTGGTGATTCTGTACGGACCTGAAGTCAGTTACTCTGTACAGACCAGGAGTCAGTGACACTGTGCGTAGCGGGATTCAGTGACTCACTGCAGACCTGGAGACAGTGAATCTGTACAGACCGGGAGTTATTGGCTCTGTGCAGACCGGGAGTCAGTGATTTTGTCCAGAACGGGAGTCAGTGAGTCTTTAAGACCGGGAGTCAGTAACTCTGAACAGACCGAGTGTAAGTGACTCTGTGCAGACCGGAATCAGTGAATCTGTACAAATAGGGTGTCAGTGAATCTGTACAGGCCGGGAGTCAGTGACACTGTGCGTAGCGGGATTCAGTGACTCACTGCAGACCTGCAGACAGTGAATCTGTACAGACCGGGAGCTAGTGGCTCTGTGCGGACCGCGAGTCAGTGATTCTGTCCAGACCGGGTGTCAGAGAGCCTTTACAGACCGGGAGTCAGTAACTCTGTCCAGACTGGGAGTCAGTGAATCTGCATCGACCGGAATTCAATCACCATGTACAGACCGGGTGTCAGTGACTCTGTTCAGACCGGGTTTCATTGACTCTGTGCAGACCTGGAATCAGTGTCCCTGGGCAGACCGGGATTCAATGGCTCTGTGCAGACCGGGAGTCGGTGATTCTGTACGGACTTGAAGTCGGTGACTGTGTGCAGACCTGAAGTCAGTGACTCTGCATAGACCGGAAGTCAGTTACTCTGTACATACCGGGAGTCAGTGACTCTGTGTACACAATGAATGGGAGGACCCTAGGCAAGACAGAGGGTCAGAGGGATCTTGGTGTGCAAGTTCACAGATCCCTGAAGGCGGCGGAACAGGTAGATAAGGTGGTAAAGAAGGCGTATGGGATACTTGCCTTTATTAGCCGAGGCATAGAATATAAGAGCAAGGAGGTTATGATGGAGCTGTATAAAACACTGGTTAGGCCACAGCTGGAGTACTGTGTGCAGTTCTGGTCGCCACACTACAGGAAGGATGTGATCGCTTTGGAGAGGGTGCAGAGGAGATTCACCAGGATGTTACCAGGGTTGGAGCGCTTCAGCTATGAAGAGAGACTGGGAAGATTGGGTTTGTTTTCCTTGGAGCAGAGGAGGCTGAGGGGGGACATGATTGAGGTGTACAAAATTATGAGGGGCACAGATAGGATGGATACTAAGGAGCTTTTTCCCTTCGTTGAGGGTTCTATAACAAGGGGACATAGATTCAAGGTAAAAGGCGGGAGGTTTAGAGGGGATTTGAGAAAGAACTTTTTCACCCAGAGGGTGGTTGGAGTCTGGAACTCACTGCCTGAAAGGGTTGTGGAGGCAGGAACCCTCACAACATTCAAGAAGCATTTGGATGAGCACTTGAAATGCCATAGCATACAAGGCTACGGACCAAATGCTGGAATATGGGATTAGAGTAGACAGGGCTGATGGCCGGCGCGGACACGATGGGCCGAAGGGCCTCTATCCGTGCTGTATAACTCTATGACTCTATGACAGACCTGGAGCCATTGACGCTGTACAGACCGGGAGTCATTGACTCTGTATAGACCGGGTGTCTGCGACTCTGTACAGACCTCGAGTCAATGACTCTGTGCAGACCTGGAGTCAGTTTCTCTTTCCAGACCTGGAGTCAGTGTCTCTGTACAGACCGCGTGTCAATTGTTCTGCGATTCTGTGCCGACAGGGTGTCAGTGACTCTGTACAGACCGGGAGTCAGTGACTCTGTACAGAGAGGAATCATTGATTATGTGCAGACCGGGAGTCAGCAACACTGTACAGTCCCGTAGTCAATGTCTCTGTGCAGACCGGTTGTCGATGATTCTGTACGGTCCGGGAATCAGTGACTGTACAGACCGGGAGTCAGTGACTCTGCATCGACCGGAATTCAGTTATTCTGTACAGACCGGGAGTCAGTGACGCTGTACAGACCGGGAGTCAGTGATTCTGTCCAGACCTGGAGTCAGTGAGTCTGCACAGACCTGGAGCCAGTGACGCTGCACAGACCGGGAGTCCTTGACTCTGTACAGACCGGCTGTCAGCGACTCTGTACAGACCTCGAGTCAGTGACTCTGTACAGACCTGGAGTGAGTGTTTCGGTGCAGACCGTGTGTCAGTTGTTCTGTACCGAACAGAAGTCTGTGATTCTGTGCAGACCGGGAGTCAGTGTTTCTGTATAGACCGGGAGTCGGCGACTCTGTATGGTCCGGAAGTCAGTGAGTCTGTGCAGCCCGGGAGTCAGTGAGTCTGCACAGACGAGATTCAGTGACTCTGCACAGACTGGGAGTCAGTGTCTCTGTACAGGCCGGGCGTCTGTGATTCTGGCCGGACTGGGAGTCAGTGAGTCTGTCCAGACCTGGAGTCAGTGACTCTGTACAGACGGGGAGTCAGCAACTCGGTACAGATGGGGAATCATTGATGATGTACAGACATGGAGTCAGCGACTCAGTACAGACCTGGAGTCAGCGATTCTGAACAGACCTGGAGTCAGTGTCTCTGTGCAGACCGGGAGTCGGTGATTCTGTATGAACCGGGAATCAGTGTCTCTGTACAGAACGGGAGTCAGTGACTCTGTGCAGACCGGGTTGCATTGACTCTGTACAGACCTGAATTCAGTGACTTTGTACAGGCCGGTAGTCAGTGGCACTGTGCAGACATAGAGTCAGTTTCTCGGTACAGACCGGTAGTCAGTGGCTCTGTGCAGACCGGGAGTCAGTGGTTCTCTACGGACCGGGAATCAGTGGCTCTGCGCAGACCGGGAGTTAGGGGTACTGTACGGACCGGCAGTCAGTGAGTCTGCACAGACTTGGATCAAGTGAAGCTGTACAGACCGGGAGTCAGTGACCCTGTACAGACCGGGAGTCATTGACTCTGTAAAGACCGGGAATCATTGAATCTGTACAGACCGGGAGTCAGCGACGCTGTACAGACTCATTACAGACCTGGACTCAATTTCTCTGAACAGACCGGGAGTCAGTGACTCTGTACAGACCGGAAGTCAGTTACTCTGCACAGACCTGGAGTCGGCGAGTCTGCACAGACGGGGATTCAGTGACTCTGTACAGACCGGGAGTCAGTTACTCTGGACAGACCTGAAGTTAGTTCGTCTGCAGAGAACGGGAGTCAGTGACTCTGTGCAGACCAGGAGTCAGTGACTCTGTGCAGACCGGAAGTCATCGATTCTGTACGGATTGGACATCAGAAACTCTGCACAGAGTTTGAGTCACTAACGTTGTACAGACCGGGATTCAGTGAATCTGTACGGAACTGGAGTCAGTGACTCTGTACAGACCTTGATTCATGGTCTCTGGACAGACTGGTAGTCAGTGGCTCTGTGCATACGGGGAGTCAGTGTCTCTGTACAGACCGGGAGTCAGTGACTCTGTGCAGACCGGGATTCAGTGTCTCTGGACAGACTGGTAGTCAGTGGCTCTGTGCAAACGGGGAGACAGCGTCTCTGTACAGACTGGTAGTCAGTGGCTCTGTGCAGACAGGGAGTCAGCGACTCGGTACAGATGGGGAATCATTGATGATGTACAGACATGGAGTCAGCGACTCAGTACAGACGTGGAGTCAGTGACTCTGTACAGACCTGGAGGCAGTGACTGTGTCCAGACTTGGAGTCAGTGAGTCTGTACAGACCTGGAGCCAGTGACGCTGCACAGACCAGGAGTCGGTGACTCTGTTCAAACCTGGAGTCAGTGTCTCTGTACAGACCGGAAGTCAGTTACTCTGTACAGACCTGGACACATTGACTCTGCACAGACCAGGAGTCAGTGACTCTGTACAGACAGGGAATCATTGATTATGTACAGACCTGGAGTCAGCGATTCTGTACAGAACGGGAGTCAGTGACTCTGTGCAGACCGGGATTCGGTGACTCTGCACGACCTGGAGTCAGTGAATATGCACAGACCGGGAGTCATTGACTCTGTACAGACCGGGAGTCAGCGACTCTGTACAGACTCTGTACAGAACTGGACTCAGTTTATCTGAACAGACCGGGAGTCAGTGACTCTGTACAGAACGGGAGTCAGTTTGTCTGTACAGACCGATCTCAGTGTTTCTGTACAAACCGGGAGTCGGTGACTCTGTACGGACCGTGAGTCAGTGACTCTGTACAGACCTTGAGTCAGTGAGTCTGCACAGACCTGGAGCAAGTGATGCTGTACAGACCGGAAGTCAGTGACTCGGTACAGACCGGGAGTCAGTGAATCTTTACAGACCTGGAGTCAGTGAGTCTGTACAGACGAAAGTCAGTGACACTGTAAAGACTGGGAGTCAATGACTCTGTACAGGCCGGGCGTCTGTGATTCTGAACGGAACGGGAGTCAGTGACTCTGTACAGACCGGGAGTCAGTGACGTTGGCCAGACTGGGAGTCAGTGAGTCTGTACAGACCTGGAGTCAGTCACTCTGCACAGACCGGGTGTCAGTGTCACTGTGTAGACCGAGAGTCAGTGACTCTGTGCAGACCGGAATCAGTGACTCTGTATTGACAGGGAGTCCGTGAATCTGAACATGCCGAGAGTCAGTGGCTCTGTACTAACCAGGAGTCAGTGACTGTGTACAGACATGGAGTCAGTGCCTCTGTACAGACCGGTAGTCAGTGTCTCTGTGCAGACCGGGAGTCAATGTCTCTGTGCAGACCGGATTCAGTGATTCTGCACAGACTGGGAGTCAGTGCCTCTGTACAGACCGGTAGTCAGTGTCTCTGTGCAGACCGGGAGTCAATGTCTCTGTGCAGACCGGAATCAGTGATTCTGCACAGACCGGGAGTCAGTGACTCTGTACAGACCGGGAGTCAGTGACTCTGTATAGACGGGGAATTATTGATTATGTGCACATCTGGAGTCAGCGACTCTGTGCAGACCGGGAGTCAGTGACTCTGTACAGACCGAGAGTCAGTAACTCTGAACAGACGGAGAGTTACTGACAGTGTACTACCGGGTGTCAGTGACGCTGTCCGACGAGAGTCACTGACTCTGTGCAGATCTGGAGTCAGTGACTCTGCACAGACCGGGAGACACTTACTCTGTATAGAACCGGTGTCAGTGACTCTGTGCAGGCCGGCAGTTACTGACTTTGTACGGACCGGAATCAGTGATTCTGTACAGACAGGGAGTCCGTGAATATGTACAGGACGGGAGTCAGTCACCCTGTGCAGACCTGGAGTCAGTTACTCTGTATAGAACGGGAGTCATTGACTCTGTACAGGCCTGGTGTTTGTGACTCTGTACGGACCGGAATCAGTGATTCTGTAAAGAAAGGGAGTCAGTGGCTCTGTACAGACCTTAAGTCAGTGACGCTATGCAGACCGGGAGTCTGTGATTCTGTACACACCTGGAGTCAGTGACTCTGTACAGACAGGGAGTCAGTGACTCTGTCCAGACCTAGGGACAGTGAGTCTGTACAGACCTGGAGCCAGTGACTCAGCACAGACCTGGAGTCAGTGTCTCTGTACAGACCGAGAATCAGTAACTCTGAACAGACCGAGAGTCACTGACTCTGTACGAGCGGGAGTCAGTGACGCTGTACGACGCGGAGTCAGTGACTCTGTATAGAACCGGAGTCACTGACTCTGTACAGACCGGGAGTTAGTGACTCTGTACGGACCGGAATCAGTGATTCTGTGCAGACTGGGAGTCAGTGTATCTGTACAGGACGGGAGTCAGTCACTCTGCACAGAACTGGAGTCAGTTACTCTGTACAGACCGGGCGTCAGTGAATCTGTACAGACCGGAAGTCAATTACTCTTTACAGACCGGGAGTCAGTGACTCTCCGCAGTCCGGGAGGCAATGATTCTGTACAGACCGGGAGGCAGTTAGTCTTCATAGACCCGGAGTCAGTAACTCTGAACGGACCGAGAGTTAGCCACTCTGTTCAGAGCTGGAGTAGTAACTCTGCACAGACCGGGAGTCAGTGACCTTGTAAATACCGTAATCAGTGACTCTGTACAGACAGTGAGTCAATGAATCTGTACAGACCTGGATTCAATGGCTCTGCACCGACCGAGTGTCAGTGCCTCTGTACATTCCGGGTGTCAAAGATTCTGTACATACTGGAAGTCAGTGACTCTGTACAGGCCGGGGAGTCAGTGACTCTGCACAGACCTGGAGACAGTGTCTCTGTACAGACCGGGTGTCAGTGTCTCTGCACAGAGCGGGTGTCAATGACTCAGTACAGACAGGGAGTCAGTGATTCTGTACAGACCTGGAGTCAGTGCCACTATACGGACCGAACGTCAGTGAGTCTGTACAGACCGGGATTCAGTGACTCTGTACAGTCGGGGAGTCATTGATTCTGTGCAGGCCGGGGAGTCAGTGATTCATTAGAGACCTGAATTCAGTGACGTTGTCCAGACCGGGAATCGGTGTTTCTGTACGGACCGGAACTCGGTGACTCTGTACAGACCGGGCGTCAGTGACTCTTTGCAAACCGGGAGTCGGTCACTCTGTACAGACCGGGTGTCCGTGATTCTGCACAGACCTGGAATCAGTTACTGTGCACAGACCTGGAGTCGGGTTCTCTGCACAGACCGTGAGTCAGTGGTTCTGTACAAAACGGGAGTCTGTGATTCTGCACGGACCGGGATTCAGTGAATCTGTACAGACAGGGAATCATTGACCCTGTACAGACCGAGAGTTAGTGACTTTGAACAGACAGGGTGTCAGTGACTCTGCATAGACCAGAAGTCAGATTCGCTGCACGGACCGGAAGTCAGTGATTCTGGGCAGAAAGGGAGTCAGTGACTCTGCATAGACCGGGAATCAGAGACACTGTGCCGACCGGGAGTCAGTTACTCGGTACAGGCAGGGAGTCAGTGAATCTGTACAAACCGAGAGTCAGTGAATCTGTACAGAACAGGAGTCAGTGACTCTGTAGGACTGGGAGTCACTGACTCCGTACAGACCTGGAGTCAGGGTCTCTGTACAGACAGTTAGTCAGTGAATCTGGACAGACCTGGAGTCAGTGGCTCTGCACAGACCGGGTGTCAGTGACTCTGTCCAGACCGGGTGTCAGTGAGTCTTCAGAGATCGGGAGTCGGTAACTCTGAACGGACCAAGACGTAATGACTCTGTACCGACCTGGAGTCAGTGACGCTGCACAGACCGGGAATCAGTGACACTGTACAGACCGGAATCAGTGAATCTGTACAAACAGGGAGTCATTGATTCAGTACAGACCTGGAGTCAGTTTCTCTGTACAAACTGGGAGTCAGTGACTCTGTGCAGACCTGGAGTCAGTGTCCCTGTGCAGACCGGGATTCAATGGCTCTGTGCAGACCGGGCGTCAGTGACTCTTTGCAGACCGGGAGTCGGTGACTTTGTGCAGACCGGATGTCAGTGACCGTGCATAGACTGGAAGTCAGTAACTCTGTACAGACCAGGACTCAGTGACTCTGTGCATAGCGGGTTTCAGTGACTTTCTGCAGACCTGGAGTCAGTGAATCCGTACAGCCCGGGAGTTAGTGGCTCTGTGCAGACCGGGAGTCAGTGATTCTGTCCAGACCGGGAGTCAGTGAGTCTTTACAGACCGGGAGTCAGTAACTCTGAACAGACCAAGTGTTAGTGACTCTGTCCAACCGGGAGTGAGTTACGCTGTACGACCGGGAGTCAGTGATGCTGTACAGACCTGGAGTCAGCGACTCTGCACAGAATGGGAATCAGTTACTCTGTATAGAACGGGAGTCAATTTCTCTGTGCAGGCCGGGAGTCAGCGACTCTGCGCAGTTTGGATTAATTGATTATGTGCAGACCTGGAGTCAGCGACTCTGCACAGAGCGGGAGTCAGTGATTCTGTACCGAAATGAAGTCGGTTATTCTGTACAGACCGGAATCAGTGATTCATTGCAGACGGTGAGTTAGTGAATCTGCACAGACCTGGAGTTTATTTTTTAAATTCATTCACGGGATGTGGGCGTCGCTGGCAAGGCCGGCATTTATTGCCCATCCCTAATTGCCCTCGAGAAGGTGGTGGTGAGCCGCCTTCTTGAACCGCTGCAGTCCGTGTGGTGACGGTTCTCCCACAATGCTGTTAGGAAGGGAGTTCCAGGATTTTGACCCAGCGACGATGAAGGAACGGCGATATATTTCCAAGTCGGGATGGTGTGTGACTTGGAGGGGAACGTGCAGGTGGTGTTGTTCCCATGCGCCTGCTGCCCTTGTCCTTCTAGGTGGTAGAGGTCGCGGGTTTGGGAGGTGCTGTCGAAGAAGCCTTGGCGAGTTGCTGCAGTGCATCCTGTGGATGGTGCACACTGCAGCCACAGTGCGCCGGTGGTGAAGGGAGTGAATGTTTAGGGTGGTGGATGGGGTGCCAATCAAGCAGGCTGCTTTATCTTGGATGGTGTCGAGCTTCTTGAGTGTTGTTGGAGCTGCACTCATCCAGGCAAGTGGAGAGTATTCCATCACACTCCTGACTTGTGCCTTGTAGATAGTGGAAAGGCTTTGGGGAGTCAGGAGGTGAGTCACTCGCCGCAGAATACCCAGCCTCTGACCTGCTCTCGTAGCCACAGTATTTATATGGCTGGTCCAGTTAAGTTTCTGGTCAATGGTGACCCCCAGGATGTTGATGGTGGGGGATTCGGTGATGGTAATGCCGTTGAATGTCAAGGGGATGTGGTTGGACTCTCTCTTGTTGGAGATGGTCATTGCCTGGCACTTATCTGGTGCGAATGTTACTTGCCACTTATGAGCCCAAGCCTGGATGTTGTCCAGGTCTTGCTGCATGCAGGCTCGGACTGCTTCATTATCTGAGGGGTTGCGAATGGAACTGAACACTGTGCAGTCATCAGCGAACATCCCCATTTCTGACCTTATGATGGAGGGAAGGTCATTGATGAAGCAGCTGAAGATCTTTGGGCCTAGGACACTGCCCTGAGGAACTCCTGCAGCAATGCCCTGGGGCTGAGATGACTGGCCTACAACAACCACTGCCATCTTCCTTTTTGCCAGGTATGACTCCAGCCACTGGAGAGTTTTCCCCCTGATTCCCATTGACTTCAATTTTACGAGGGCTCCTTGGTGCCACACATCGGTCAAATGCTGCCTTGATGTCAAGGGCAGTCACTCTCACCTCACCTCTGGAATTCAGCTCTTTTGTCCATGTTTGGACCAAGGCTGTAATGAGGTCTGGAGCCGAGTGGTCCTGGCGGAACCCAAACTGAGCATCGGTGAGCAGGTTATTGGTGAGTAAGTGCCGCTTGATAGCACTGTCGACGACACCTTCCATCACTTTGCTGATGATTGAGAGTAGACTGATGGGGCGCTAATTGGCCGGATTGGATTTGTCCTGCTTTTTGTGGACAGGACATACCTGGGCAATTTTCCACATTGTCGGGTGGATGCCAGTGTTGTAGCTGTACTGGAACAGCTTGGCTGGAGGCGCAGCTAGTTCTGGAGCACAAGTCTTCAGCACTACAGCTGGGATGTTGTCGGGGCCCATAGCCTTTGCTGTATCCAGTTCACTCAGCCGTATCTTGATATCACGTGGAGTGAATCGAATTGGCCGAAGACTGGCTTCCGTGATGGTGGGGATATCGGGAGGAGGCTGAGATGGATTATCCACTCGGCACTTCTGGCTGAAGATGGTTGCAAACGCTTCAGCCTTGTCTTTTGCACTCACGTGCTGGACTCCGCCATCATTGAGAATGGGGATGTTTGCAGAGCCTCCTCCTCCCGTTGGTTGTTTAATTGTCCACCACCATTCACGACTGGATGTGGCAGGACTGCAGAGCTTTGATCTGATCCGTTGGTTGTGGAATCGCTTAGCTCTGTCTATAGCATGTTGCTTCCGCTGTTTAGCATGCATGTAGTCCTGAGTTGTAGCTTCACCAGGTTGGCACCTCATTTTTAGGTACGCCTGATGCTGCTCCTGGCATGCTCTTCTACACTCCTCATTGAACCAGCGTTGATCCCCTGGCTTGTTGGTAATGGTAGAGTGAGGAATATGCCGGGCCATGAGGTTACAGATTGTGCTGGAATACAATTCTGCTGCTGCTGATGGCCCACAGCTGCTAGATCTGTTCTGAATCTATCCCATTTAGCACGGTGGTAGTGCCACACAACACGTTGGATGGTGTCCTCAGTGCGAAGACGGGATTTCATCTCCACGATGACTGTGCGGTGGTCACTCCTACCAATGCTGTCATGGACAGATGCATTTGCGACAGGTAGATTGGTGAGGACGAGGTCAAGTAAGTTTTTCCCTCGTGTTGGTTCGCTCACCACCTGCCGCAGGCCCAGTCTAGCAGCTATGTCCTTCAGGACTCGGCCAGCTCGGTCAGTCGTGGTGCTACCGAGCCACTCTTGGTGATGGACATTGAAGTCCCCCACCCAGAGTACATTTTGTGCCCTTGCTACCCTCAGTGCTTCCTCCAAGTGGTGTTCAACATGGAGGAGGACTGATTCATCAGCTGAGGGAGGACAGTAGGTGGTAATCATCAGGAGCTTTCCTTGCCCATGTTTGACCTGATGCCATGAGATTTCATGGGGTCCAGAGTCAATGTTGAGGACTCCCAGGGCCACTCCCTCCTGACTGTATATCACTGTACCGCCACCTCTGGTGGGTCTTTCCTGCCGGTGGGACAGGACATACCCAGGGATGGTGATGGAAGAGTCTGGGACGTTGGCTGAAAGATATGATTCTGTGAGTATGGCTATGTCAGGCTGTTGCTTGACTTGTCTGTGGGACAGCTCTCCCAATTTTGGCACAAGTCCCCAGATGTTAGTAAGGAGGACCTTTCAGGGTCGACTGGGCTTGGTGTTTTGCCGTTGTCGTGTCCGGTGCCTAGTGGTCCGATGCCGGGTGGTCCGTCCGGTTTTATTCTTATTTTGACATTTTGTAGCGAGATTTTACAACTGAGTGGCTTGCTAGGCCATTTCAGAGGGCAATTAAGAATCAACCACATTGCTGTGGGTCTGGAGTCACATGTAGGCCAGACCGGGTAAGGGCGGCATGCTTCCTTCCCTAAAGGACATTAGTGAACCAGATGGGTTGTTATGACAATCCGGTCGTTTCATGGCCATCATTACTGATACTAGTATTTTAATTCCAGATTTTTTATTTAATTAATTGGCTCTGGTACAGACCGGGTGTCAGTGACTTTGTACAGACCGGGTGTCAGTGAGCCTTCATAGATCGGGAGACAGTAAGTCTGTCCAGACCTGGAGTCAGTGACTCGGTACAGGCCGGGGAGTCAGTGACTCTGTACAGATCGGAATCAGTGAATCTGTACAGACAGGGAGTCAGTGAATCGCTACAGGCCGGAAGTCCGTGACTCTATATGGACCGGAATCAGTGACTCTTTTCAGACAGTGAGTCAGTTAACCTGTGCAGACCTGGATTCAGTGGCTCTCAACAGATCGGGTGTCAGTGACTCTGTACAGACCGGAAGTCAGTGACTCTGTAGAGACCGGGAGTCAGTGGCTCTGTAAGACCTGGAGTCAGTAACTCTGTACAAACCAGGCGTCAGTGACTCCGTACAGACCCATAGTCTGTGAGTCTGTACAGACCGGGAGTCAGTGACACTGTACAGTCGGGGTGTCAGTGTGGCTGTACAGACCTGGTGTCGGTGAATCTGCACAGAGCGGGAGTCAGTTACTCCGTACAGAACGGGAGTCAATTACTCTGTACAGGCCGGGAGTCAGCGACTCTGTGCAGTTCGGAATCAGTGATAATGTACAGACCTGGAGTCAGCGACTCTGTGCAGAGCGGGAGTCAGTGATTCTGTACCGACGGAAAGTCGGTGACTCTGTACAGACCGGAATCAGTGACTCTGTGCAGACAGTGAGTGAGTGAATCTGCACAGACCTGGAGTCACTGGCTCTGTACAGGCCGGGTGTCAGTGAATCTTTACAGAACGGGTGTCAGTGAGTCTTCATCGATCGGGAGTCAGTAAGTCTGTACAGACAGGGAGTCAGTATCTTGGTGCAGGCCGGGGAGTCAGAGACTCTGGAAAGATCGGAATCATTGACTATGTACAGAGAGGGAGTCAGTGACTCTGTACATACCGGTGGTCAGTGGCTCTGTAAGACCGGGAATCAGTAACTCTGTACAGCCCTGCAGTCAGTGACTCTGTACAGACCGGAATCAGTGAATCTGAACAGACAGGGAATCAGTGAATCTGTAGAGGCCGGGAGTCCGTGAATCTGTATGGACCGGAATCAGTGACTCTTTTCAGACAGTGAGTCAGTGAACCTGTGCAGACCTGGAGTCAGTGGCTCTCTACAGATCGGGTGGCAGTGATTCTGTACAGAGCTGAGGTCAGTGACTCTGTAGAGACCGGGAGTCAGTGGCTCTGTAAGAGCGGGAGTCAGTAACTCTGAACAGACCGGGATTTAGTAACTCTGAACAGACCGGGCGTCAGTGACTCTGTACTGTCGGGGAGTCAGTGATTCTGTACAGACCTGGAGTCGGTGTCTCTGTACAGGTCGGGAGTCAGTGACTCTGTACAGTTCGGAATCATTGATTATGTACAGGCCTGGAGTCAGCGACTCTGTACAGACCGGGAGTCAGTGATTCTGTCCGTACCGCAAGTCGGTGACTCTGTACAGACCGGCAGTCAGTGATTCTGTACGGCCCGGGAGTCAGTTACTCTGCCCAGACCGGGAGTCAGTGAATGTGCATCGACCGGAAGTCAATTACTATGCACAGACCGGGAGTCAGTGACTCTGTTCAGACCGGGTGTCAGTGACAGTGGACAGACTGGGTATCAATGGCTCTCTGCAGACCGTGAGTCAGTGAGTCTTCATAAACCGGGAGTCAATAACTTTGAACGGAACGAGAGTTAGTGACTCTGTGCTGACCTGGAGTGAGTGACGCTGCACAGACCGGGAGTCAGTGACTCTTTACAGACGGTGTGTCAGTGATTCTCTACAGACCGGGAGTCAGTGACTGTACAGGCCGGGAGTCAGTGTCTATGTGCAGACAGGAATCAGTGAATCTGTAGAGACAGAGAGTCAGTGAATCTGTACAGGCCGGGAGTCCGTGACTCTGTATGGACCGGAATCAGTGACTCTGTTCAAACATTGAGTCAGTGAAACTGTGCTGACCTTGAGTCAGTGGCTTTGTACAGATCGGGTGTCAGTGTCTCTGTGCAGACCGAAGTCAGTGACTGTGTACAGGCCGGGGAGTCAGTGACTCTGTACAGACCTGGAGTCAGTGACTGTGTACGGACCGGGAGTCAGTGACTTGTTGCAGACGGGGTGTCAGTCACTCTGTGCAAGGCACTACCTTCCGGTCTGTACCGAGTCACTGACACGGACAGTTCGTGACTGCGTACAGACAGGAATCAGCGACTCTGTGCAGACAGCGAGTCAGTGAATCTGTACATACCGAGAGTCAGTGGATCTGTACAGACCGGGAGTCAGTGACTCTGTAGGACCGGGAGTCACTGACTCTGTACGGACCTGGAGTCAGTGTCTCCGCGCAGACCGGGATTCAATGGCTCTGTGCAGACCGGGAGTCGGTGATTTTGTACGGACTTGAAGTCGGTGACTCTGACGGAAGTCACTGACTCTGCATAGACCGGAAGTCAGTTACTCAGTACAAACCGGGATTCAGTGACTCTCTACGGACCGGGAGTCAGTGAATTTTTACAGACGGGGTGTCACTGACTCTCTGCAGAGTAAATTCCTTCCGGTCTGTACAGAATCACTGACACCGAGAGTTCGTGACTCTGTGCAGACATGGAGTCAGCGACTCTGTTGGACCGGGAGTCTCTGACTCTGTACGGACCATGCGTCAGTGGCTCTGTACAGACCGGGTGTCAGTGATTCTGTACAGACCTGGAGTCAGGGTCCCTGTGCAGACCGGGATTCAATGGCTCTGTGCAGACCGGGAGTTCGTTATTCTGTACGGACTTGAAGGCGGTGACTCTGTGAAGACCGGAAGTCAGTGACTTTGCATAGACCGGACGTCAGTTACTCTGCACAGACCGGGAGTCAGTGACTGTGCATAGCGGGATTCAATGAATCTCTGCAGACCTGGAGTCAGTGAATCTGTACAGAACGGGAGTTAGTGGCTCTGTGCAGACTGGGAGTCAGTGATTCCGTCCAGACCGGGTGTCAGTGAGTCTTTACAGACCTGGAGTCAGTCTCTCTGAACAGACAGAGTGTTAGTGACTCTGTCCAACCGGGAGTCAGTGACGCTGTACGACCGGGAGTCAGTGATGCTGTGCAGACCTGGAGTCAATGACTCTGCACAGACCTGGAGTCAGTTACTCTGTATAGAACGGGAGTCAATTACTCTGTACAGGCCGGGAGTCAGCGAATCTGCGCAGTTCGGAATCATTGATTATGTACAGACCTGGAGTCAGCGACTCTGTACAGAGCCGGAGTCAGTGATTCTGTACCGACCGGAAGTCGGTGACTCTGTACAGACCGAAATCAGAGACTCGGTACAGGCCGGGGAGTCAGTGACTTTGTCCAGATCGGGAGTTTGTAAGTCTGTACAGACCGGGTGTCAGTGACTCTGTCCAGGCCGGGGAGTCAGTGACTCTGTAAAGATCGGAATCATTGACTCTGTACAGAGAGGGAGTCAGTGACTCTGTACACACCGTTAGTCAGTGGCTCTGAAAGACCGGGAATCAGTAACTCTGAACGGACCGGGCGTCAGTGACTCCATACGGACCCGGAGTCTGTGAGTTTCGTTGGACCGGAAGTCAGTTTCTCTGTACAGTCTGGGAGTCATTGATTCTGTGCAGACCTGGAGTCGGAGACTCTGCGCAGGCCGGGAGTCAGTGACTCTGTACAGTTCGAAATCATTGATTATGTACAGACCTGGAATCAGCCACTCTGTGCAGACCGGGAGTCAGTGATTCTGTACGGCCCGGGAGTCAGGTACTCTCTCCAGACGGGTAGTCAGTGAATCTGCATCGACCGGAAGTCAATTACTATGTACAGACCGGGAGTCGGTGATTCTGTACGGACTTGAAGTCGGTGACTCTGTGCAGACCGGAAGTCAGTGACTCTGCACAGACCGGACGTCAGTTACTCTGCACAGACCGGGAATCAGTGACTCTGTGCATAGCGGGATTCATTGACTCCCTGCAGACCTGGAGTCAGTGAATCTGTACAGACCGGGAGTAAATGGCTCTGTGCAGAAATGGAGTCAGTGATTCTGTCCAGACCGGGTGTCAGTGAGTCTTAACAGACCGGGAGTCAGTATCTCTGAACGTACCGAGTGTTAGTGACTCTGTCCAACCGGGAGTCAGTGACGCTGTCCGACCGGGAGTCAGTGATGATGTGCAGACCAGGAGTCAGTGACTCTGCACAGACCGTGAGTCAATTACTCTGTATATAACGGGAGTCAATTACTCTGTCCAGGCCGGGAGTCACCGATTCTGTGCAGTTCGGAATCATTGATTATGTACAGACCTGGAGTCAGCGACTCTGCACAGAGCGGGAGTCAGTGATTCTCTACCGACCGGAAGTCGGCGACTCTGTACAGACCGGAATCAGTGACTCGGTACAGGCCGTGGAGTCAGTGACTCTGTACAGATTGGGAGTCAGTAAGTCTGTACAGACGGGGAGTCAGTGAGTCGGTACAGGCCGGGGAGTCAGTGACTCTGTAAAGATCGGAATCATTGATTCTGTGCAGAGAGGGAGTCAGTGACTCTGTGCACACCGGTAGTCAGAGGCTCTGTAAGACCGGGATCAGTGAATCTGTACAGACATTGAGTCAGTGAATCTGTACAGGCCGGGAGTCTGTGACTCTGTATGGACCGGAATCAGTGACCTTTTTAGACAGTGATTCAGTGAACCTGTGCAGACCTGGAGTCACTGGCTCTCTACAGATCGGGTGTCAGTGACTCTGTACAGACCGAAAGTCAGTGATTCTGTAGAGACCGGGAGTCAGTGGCTCTGTAAGACCGGGAGTCAGTAACTCTGTACAGACCGGGCGTCAGTGACTCCGTACAGACCCGTAGTCTGTGAGTCAGTACAGACCGGGAGTCAGTGACTCTGTACAGTTCGGAGTCATTGACTATGTACAGACCTGGAGTCAGCTACTCTGTACAAACCGGGAGTCAGTGATTCTGTACGGCCCGGGTGTCAGTTACTCTGTCCAGACCGGGAGTCAGTGAATCTGCATCGACCGGAAGTCAATTACTATGTACAGACCTGGATTCAGTGACATTGTTCAGACCGGGAGTCAGTGACATTGTACAGACTGGGTATCAATGACTCTCAGCAGACCGGGAGTCAATGAGTCTTCATAGACCGGGAGTCAATAACTTTGAACGGAACGAGAGTTAGTGACTCTGTGCTGACCTGGAGTTAGTGACACTGCACAGACCGGGAGTCAGTGTCTGTACAGGCCGGGAGTCAGTTTCTCTGTACAGACCGGAATCAGTGAATCTGTACAGACAGGGAGTCAATGAAACTGTACAGGCCGGGAGTCCGTGACTCTGTATGGACCGGAATCAGTGACTCTGTTGAGACAGTGAGTCAGTGAAACTGTGCAGAACTGGGGTCAGTGGCTCTGTACAGATCGCGTGTCAGTGACTCTGTGCAGACCGAAGTCAGTGACTCTGTACAGACCTGGATTCAGTGACTCTGTACAGAAAGGGAGTCAGTGAATCTGTACATACCGAGAGTCAGTGAATCTGCACAGACCTGAGTCAGTGACTCTGCACTACCGTGCATAAGTGACTCTGTACAGACCTGGAGTCAGTGAGTCTGTACAGACCAGGAGTAAGTGACACTATACAGACCGAGAGGCAGTGATTCGGTAAGGACCGTGAGTCAGTCCCTCTATACAAACCGGAGTCAGTGAGTCTGTGCAGACTACGAGTCAATAATTCTGTACAGGCCGGTCGTCAGTGATTCTTTACAGACCTGAATTCAGTGTCGTAGTCCAGACTGGGAATCGGTGTTTCTGTACGGACCGGAACTCGGTGAGTCTGTACAGACCGGGCGTCAGTGACTCTTTGAAGACCGGGAGTCGGTCACTGTGTACAGACCGGGTGGCCGTGATTCTGTACAGACCTGGAATCAGTTGCTGTGCACAGACCTGGAGTCGGGTTCTCTGCACAGACCGGGAGTCAGTGGTTCTGTACAGACCGAGAGTTAGTGACTTTGAACAGACAGGGATTCAGTGACTCTGCATAGAACGGAAGTCAGATTCGCTGCACGGACCGGACGTCAGTGTTTCTGGACAGAAAGGGAATCAGTGACACTGTGCAGACCTGGATTCAGTGTCTCTGTGCAGACAGTTAGTCAGTGAATCTGTACAGACCTGGAGTCATTGATTCAGTACAGACCTGGAGTCAGTTTCGCTGTACAGACCGGGATTCAATGGCTCTGTGCAGACAGGGAGTCAGTGATTCTGTACAGACCGGGAGTCAGTGAGTCTTTACAGACCGGGAGTCAGGAACTCTGAACAGACCGATTGTTAGTGACTCTGTCCAACCGGGAGTCATCGACTCTGTGCAGTTCGGAATCATTGATTATGTACAGACCTGGGGTCAGCGACTCTGCACAGACCGGGAGTCAGTTACTCTGTACGGAACTGGAGTCAATTACTCTGTACAGGCCGGGAGTCATCGACTCTGTGCAGTTCGGAATCATTGATTATGTACAGACCTGGGGTCAGCGACTCTGCACAGAGTGGGAGTCAGTGATTCTGTACCGACATGAAGTCGATTACTCTGTACAGACCGGAATCAGTGAATCTGTGCAGGCAGTGAGTCAGTGAATCTGCACAGACCTGTACAGGGCGGATGACAGTGACTCTGTACAGACCGGGTGTAAGTGAGTCTTCAGAGATCGGGAGTCAGTTAGTCTGAACAGACCGGGAGTCAGTGACTATGTACAGATCGGAATCATTGACTCTGTACTGAGAGGGAGTCAGTGACTCTGTAAGACCGGGAATCAGTAACTCTGTACAATCCTGCAGTCAGTGACTCTGTACGGACTGGGAGTCAGTTACTTTGTACAGACGGGGTGTCAGTGACTCTCTACAGAATCACGGCCTTCCGGTCTGTACAGAGTCACTGACACCGAGAGTTCGTGACTCTGTACAGACAGTGAGTCAGTGAATCTGTACAGGCCGGGAGTCCGTGACTCTGTATGGATCGGATCAGTGACTCTGTTCAGACCGCGAGTCACTGAAACTGTGCAGACCTGGGGTCAGTGTGTCTGTACAGATCGGGTGTCAGTGACTCTGTGCAGACCGGAACTCAGTGACTGTGTACAGGCCGGGGAGTCAGTGACTCTGTACAGACCTGGAGTCAGTGACTCTGTACGGACCGGGAGTCAGTGACTTTGTACAGATGGGGTGTCAGTGACTCTCTGCAGAGTCACTGCCTTCCGGTCTGTAAAGAGTCACTGACACCGAGAGTTCGTGACTCTGTACAGACCGGAATCAGTGACTCTGTACAGACAGGGAGTCAGTGAATCTGTACATACCGAGAGTCAGTGAATCTGTACAGACCGGGAGACAGCCACTCTGTAGGACCGGGAATCACTGACTCTGTACGGAACTGGAGTCAGTGTCTCTGTACAGACAGTTTTTTCAGTGAATCTGTGCAGACTTGGCGTCAGTGATTATGTACAGAGCGGGAGTCAGTGACTCGGAACAGGCGGGGGAGTCAGTGACTCTGTACAGACCGGTAGTCAGTGGCTCTGTAAGACCGGGAATCAGAAACTCTGTACAGTCCTGCAGTCAGTGACTCTGTACGGACCGGGAGTCAGTGACTTTGTACAGACGGGGTGACTGTGACTGTACAGGCCTGGAGTTAGTGTCTCTGTACAGACCAGAATCAGTGAATCTGTACAGACAGGGAGTCAGTGAATCTGTACAGGCCGGGAGTCCGTGATTCTGTATGGACCGGAATCAGTGACTCTGTTGAGACAGTGAGTCAGTGAAACTGTGCAGACCTGGAGTCAGTGGCTCTGTACAGATTGGGTGTCAGTGACTCTGTGCAGACCGGATGTCAGTGACTGTGTGCAGGCCGGGGAGTCAGTGACTCTGTACAGACCTGGAGTCAGTGACTTTGTACAGACGGGGTGTCAGTGACTCTCTGCAGAACCACTGCCTTCCGGTCTGCACAGAGACACTGACACCGAGAGTTCGTGACTCTGTACAGACCGGAATCAGTGACTCTGTACAGACAGGGAGTCAGTGAATCTGTACAGACCTGAAGTCAGTGTCCCTGTGCACGCCGGGATTCAATGGCTCTGTGCAGATCGGGAGTCGCTGAATCTGTACGGACTTGAAGTCAGTTACTCTGTACAGACCGGGAGATAGTGGCTCTGTGCAGAACGGGAGTCAGTGATTCTGTCCAGACCGGGTGTCAGTGAGTCTTAAAAGACCGGGAGTCAGTATCTCTGAACGTACCGAGTGTTAGTGACTCTGTCCAACCCGGAATAAGTGATGCTGTCCGACCGGGAGTCAGTGATGATGTGCAGACCAGGAGTCAGTGACTCTGCACAGACCGTGAGTCAATTACTCTGTACAGGCCGGGAGTCACCGACTCTGTGCAGTTCGGAATCATTGATTATGTACAGACCTGGAGTCAGCGACTCTGTCCAGAGCGGGAGTCAGTGATTCTGCACCGACCGGAAGTCGACGACTCAGTACAGACCTGAATCAGGGACTCGGTACAGGCCGTGGAGTCAGTGACTCTGTACAGACCGGGATCAGTGAATCTGTACAGACATTGAGTCAGTGAAACTGTGCAGACCTGGAGTCAGTGGCTCTCTACAGATCGGATGTCAGTGACTCTGTACAGACCGAAAGTCAGTGACTCTGTCGAGACCGGGAGTCAGTGGCTCTGTAAGACCGGGAATCAGTAACTCTGTACAGACCGGGCGTCAGTGACTCCGTACTGACCCGTAGTCTGTGAGTCAGTACAGACCGGGAGTCAGTGACTCTGGACAGTCGGGGTGTCATTGATTCTGGACAGACCTGGAGTCGGTGACTCTGTACAGGCCGGGAGTCAGTAACTCTGTCCAGTTCGGAGTCGTTGATTATGTACAGACCTGGAGTCAGCGACTCTGTACAAACCGGGAGTCAGTGATTCTGTCCGGCCCGGGTGTCAGTTACTCTGTCCAGACCGGGAGTCAGTGAATCTGCATCGACCGGAAGTCAATTACCATGTACAGACCTGGAGTCAGTGACTCTGTTCAGACCGGGAGTCAGTGACATTGTACAGACTGGGTATCAATGACTCTTTGCAGACCGGGAGTCAATGAGTCTTCATAGACCGGGAGTCAATAACTTTGAACGGAACGAGAGTTAGTGACTCTGTGCTGACCTGGAGTTAGTGACACTGCACAGACCGGGAGTCAGTGACTTTACAGGCCAGGAGTCAGTTTCTCTGTACAGAAGGGAGTCAGTGAAACTGTACAGTTACTTTGTACAGACGGGGAGTCACTGACAACGAGAGTTCGTGACTCTGTACAGACCGGAATCAGTGACACTGTACAGAAAGGGAGTGAGTGAATCTGTACATACCGAGAGTCAGTGAATCTGCACAGACCTGATTAAGTGACTCTGCACAGACTGTGCATAAGTGACTCTGCACAGACCTGGAGTCAGTGACTGTATTCAGACCGAGAGGCAGTGATTCGGTAAGGACCGTTGGTCAGTACCTCTATACAAACCGGAGTCAGTGAGTCTGTGCAGACTACGAGTCAATAATTCTGTGCAGGCCGGTCGTCAGTGATTCTCTACAGACCTGAATTCAGTGACGTTGTCCAGACCGGGAATCGGTGTTTCTGTACAGACCGGAAATCGGTGAGTCTGTACAGACCGGGCGTCAGTGACTCTTTGAAGACGGGGAGTCGGTCACTGCGTACAGACCGGGTGTCCGTGATTCTGTACAGACCTTGAATCAGTTACTGTGCACAGACCTGGAGTCGGGTTCTCTGCACAGACCGGGAGTCAGTGGTTCTGTACAAAACGGGAATCTGTGATTCTGTCCGGACCGGGAGTCAGTGAATCTGTACAGACAGGGAATCATTGACACTGTACAGACCGAGAGTTAGTGACTTTGAACAGACAGGGATTCAGTGACTCTGCATGGACTGGAAGTCAGATTCGCTGCACGGACCGGAAGTCAGTGATTCTGGACAGAAAGGGAATCAGTGACTCTGCATAGACCGGGAATCAGTGACACTGTGCAGACCTGGATTCAGTGTCTCTGTACAGACAGTTAGTCAGTGAATCTGTACAGACCTGGAGTCATTGATTCAGTACAGACCTGGAGTCAGTTTCGCTGTACAAACCGGGAGTCAGTGACTTCCTGCAGACCTGGAGTCAGTGAGTCTGTGCAGACCTGGAGCAAGTGACGATGTACAGACCGGGAGTCAGTGAGTCTGTTCAGAGCGGGAATCACTGACCCTGTACTGACAGGGAATCATTGACCCTGTACATACCGAGAGTTGGTGACTTTGTACAGACAGGGTGTGAGTTTCTCTGTATGGACCGTGAGTCATTGACTCTGTGTAGACCAGAAATCAGTGACTCTGTGCAGACCGGAAGTCAGTGACATTGCATAGACCGGAAGTCAGTTTCGCTGCACGGACCGGATGTCAGTGTCTCTGCACCGACAACGAGTCAGTGACTCTGTGCAGCTCGGTTGTCAGTGATTCTGTACAGAGCGGGAGTCATTGATTCTGTGCAGACCTGGAGTCAGTGACTCTGTACAGACCTGAAATCAGTGACGCTGTGCAGACCGGCAGTAAGTGACTCTGTACAGACCTGGAGTGGGGTTCTCTGTACAGATCGGGAGTCAGTGGTTCTGTACAGAACGGTAGTCCGTGATTCTGTAAGGACCGGGAGTCAGTGAATCGGTACAAACGGGGAGGCATTGATTGTTTACAAACCTGGAATCAGTGACTCTGTACAGACCGAGATCCAGGGAGTCGGTGCAGACCTGGAGGCAGTGAGTCTGTGTAGACCTGGAGCAAGTGACGATGGACAGACCGGGATTCAGTGAGTCTGTCCAGACCGAGAGGTAGTCGCTTTGCACAGACAGGGACAGTAACTTATTTAGACTGTGTGTCATTGACTCTGTGCAGACCAGCAATCAGTGAGTCTGCACAGACCAGGAGTCAGTGACTCTGTCCAGACCTGGGGACAGAGTGTCTGAACAGACCTGGAGTCAGTGACGCTGTACAGTCCTGGAGTCATTTACTCTGTATGGAACCGGAGTCTTTGATTCTGTACAGACCAGGAGTCAGTGAGTCTGTACAGACCGGGAGTCAGTGAATCTGTATGGACCGTGAGTCATTGAATCTGTGCAGACCAGCAATCATTGACGCTGTGCAGACCGGGATTCAGTGACAGTGCATAGACCGGAAGTCAGTTTCGCTGCACGGACCGGAAGTCGGTGACTCTGTACAGACCGGGAGTTAGTGACTCTATGCGACCGGGAGTCGGTGACTCTGTACAGGCCTGGAGTCAGTGACTCTGCACAGAACGGGAGTCAGTGATTCTCTACAGACCGGGAGTCATTGATTCTGTACAGACCTGGAGTCAGTGACTCTGTGCAGACCAGCAATCAGTGAGTCTGCACAGACCGGGAGTCAGTGACAGTGCTTCGACCGGAAGTCAGTTTCGCTGCACGGAATGGAAGTCAGTGGCTCTGTACAGACCGGGTTTCAGTATCTCTGTCGGACCGGGAGTCAGTGACTCTGTACAGACCAGGAGTCACTGACTCTGTACAGACCTGGAGTCAGTTACTCTGTACAGACCGGGAGTCAATGAGACTGTTCAGACCGGGAGTCAGTTAATCTGTACAGTCGGGGAGTCATTGATTCTGTGCAGACCTGGAGTCAGTGACTCTGTACAGAACTGGCGACACTGGCTCTGCACAGAGCGGGAGTCAGTGACACTGTGTAGATCGGGAGTCAGTGACTGTACAGACCGGGAGTCAGTGACAATGTACAGACCTGGAGTCAGCAACTCTGTGCAGACGGGAGTAAGTGACTCTGTAGAGACCGGGAGTCAGTGATTCTGTACCATCCGGGAGTCGGTGACTCTGTACAGGCCGGCAGTTAGTGACTCTGTACGGACCGGAAACAGTGACTCTGTACAGAAAGGGAGTCACTGGCTCTGCAGAGACCTGGAGTCAGTGAATCTGTACAAAACTTGGAGTCATTGACGCTGTACCGACCGGATTCCAGTGACTCCGTGCAGACCTGGAGTCAATGAGTCTGTGCAGACCTGGAACAAGTGACGATGCACTGACCGGGAGTCAGTGAGTCTGTTCAGAGCGGGAATCACTGACACTGTACTGACAGGGAATCATTGACCCTGTACATACCGAGAGTTGGTGACTTTTTACAGACAGGGTGTCAGTTACTCTGTATGGGCAGCGAGTCATTGACTCTGTGCAGACCAGAAATCAGTGACTCTGTGCAGACCGGAAGTCAGTGACACTGCATAGACCGGAAGTCAGTTTCGCTGCACGGACCGAATGTCAGTGACTCTGCACGACCGGGAGTCAGTGACTCTGTGCTGACCTGGAGTCAGTGACACTGTGTCGACCGGGAGTCAGTGACTCTGTACAGACCAAAATCATTGACTCTGTAAAGACAGGGAGTCGGTGAATCTGAACATACCGAGAGTAAGTGGCTCTGTTCACACCGGTTGTTAGTGTCTCTGTCGGACCGGGAGTCAGTGAATCGGTACAGACCTGGAGTCAGTGTCTCTGTGCAGACCGGGAGTCAGCGAATCTGTACAGACCGGATTCAGTGACTTTGCACAGAGCGGTATTCAGTGACTCCGTACAGACGGGGAATTATTGATTAAAGACAGACCTGGAGTTAGCGACTCTGTCCAGACCTGGGGACAGAGGGTCTGGACAGGTCGGTCGTCAGTGATTCTGCACAGACGGGGAGTCATTGATTCTGCACAGACGTGGTGACATTGATTCTGTGCAGACCTGGAGTCAGTGACTCTGTACAGACCTGAAATCAGTGACACTGTCCAGAACGGGAGTAAGAGTCTCTGCACAGACCTGGAGTCGGGAACTCTGTACAGACCGGAAGTCAGTGGTTCTGTACACAACGGGAGTCTGTGATTCTGTACGGACCGGGAGTCAGTGAATCGGTACAGACGGGGTGTCATTGATTCTATACAGAACTGGAAACAGTGACTCTGTACAAAACCTGGATTCAGAGACGCTGCACAGACCGGGATCCAGTGACTCCGTACAGACCTGGAGTCAGTGAGTCTGTACATACCTGGAGCAAGTGATGATGTAAAGACCGGTAGTCAGTGAGTCTGTACAGACCGGGAATCAATGACCCTGTACTGAAAGGCAATCATTTACCTTGTACAGACCGAGAGTTAGTGAATTTGTACAGACAGGGAATCAGTGGACTCTGTACAGACCGGGAGTCAGTGATTCTGTACGGACCGGGAGTCGGTGACACTGTACAGACCGGGAGTTAGTGACGCTGTAAAGACCAGAGTCAGTGTCTCTGTTTTGACCACGAGTCAGTGACTCTGTACAAGTCAGTAGTCAGTGATTCTGTCCAGACGGGGAGTCGTTGATTCTGTACAGACGTGGAGTCATTGATTCTGTACAGACCTGGAGTCAGTAACTCTATGGAGACCGGTAGTCAGTGTCTCTGTACAGACGGGGAATTATTGATTATATATAGACCTGGAGCCAGTGGCGCTGTGCAGACCTGGAGTCAGTGTCTCTGTAGAGACCGAGATTCAATAACTCTGAACAGACCGAGAGTTACTGACTCTGTACGACCGGGAGTCAGTGATGCTGTGCGACGGGGAGTCAGTGACTCTGTACAGACCGGGAGTCAGTGACTCTGTCCAGACCTGGGGACAGATTATCTGTACGAACCTGAAGCCAGTTGCGCTGTACAGACCTGGAGTCATTTACTCTGTATAGAACCGGAGTCAGTGACTCTGTGCAGACCGGCAGTCAGTGAGTCTGTACAGACCGGGAGTCAGTGACTCTGTACAGAAGGGGAATTATTGATTGTGTACAGACCTGGAGTCAGCGACTCTGTACAGACCTGGAGTCAGTGACTCTGTTACAGATCGGGAGTTAGTGACTCTGTACAGACCTGGAGTCAGTGAATCTGTACAGACCTGGAGTTAGTGACTCTGTACAGACCTGGAGTCAGTGACTCTGTACAGATCGGGAGTCAGTGATTCTGTAAAGAGCAGAGTCAGTGTTTCTGCACCGACCACGAGTCAGTGACTCTGTGCAGGTCGGTAGTCAGTGATTCTGTACAGACGGGGAGTCATTGATTCTTTACAGACGTGGAGACATTGATTCTGTACAGACCTGGAGTCAGTGACTCTGTGCAGACCTGAAATCAATGACGCTGTCCAGACCGGGAGGAAGAGAATCTGTACAGACCTGGAGTCGGGTTCACTGTACAGACCGGGAGTCAGTGGTTCTGTACAGAATGGGAGTCTGTGATTCTGTACGGACCGGGATTCAGTGAATCGGTACAAACGGGGAGTCATTGATTCCGTACAGAACTGGAGACAGTGAATCTGTACAAAACCTGGCGTCAGTGACGCTGCACAGACCGGGATCCAGTGACGATGTACACACCGATAGTCAGTGAGTCTGTACAGACCGGGAATCAAAGACCCTGTACTGAAAGGGAATCATTGACCTTGTACAGACCGAGAGTTAGTTACTTTGTACAGACAGGGAATCAGTGACTCTGTACAGACCGGGAGTCAGTGATTCTGTGCAGACCTGGAGTCAGTGACTCTGTACAGACCTGAAATCAGTGACGCTGTCCAGAACGGGAGTAAGAGACTCTGTACAGACCTGGAGTCGGGAACTCTGTACAGACCGGAAGTCAGTGGTTCTGTACACAACGGGAGTCTGTGATTCTGTACGGACCGGGAGTCAGTGAATCGGTACAGACGGGGTGTCATTGATTCTATACAGAACTGGAAACAGTGACTCTGTACAAAACCTGGATTCAGAGACGCTGCACAGACCGGGATCCAGTGACTCCGTACAGACCTGGAGTCAGTGAGTCTGTGCATACCTGGAGCAAGTGATGATGTAAAGACCGGTAGTCAGTGAGTCTGTACAGACCGGGAATCAATGACCCTGTACTGAAAGGCAATCATTTACCTTGTACAGACCGAGAGTTAGTGAATTTGTACAGACAGGGAATCAGTGGACTCTGTACAGACCGGGAGTCAGTGATTCTGTACGGACCGGGAGTCGGTGACACTGTACAGACCGGGAGTTAGTGACGCTGTAAAGACCAGAGTCAGTGTCTCTGTTTTGACCACGAGTCAGTGACTCTGTACAAGTCAGTAGTCAGTGATTCTGTCCAGACGGGGAGTCGTTGATTCTGTACAGACGTGGAGTCATTGATTCTGTACAGACCTGGAGTCAGTGACTCTGTGCAGACCAGAAATCAATGACGCTGTCCAGACCGGGAGGAAGAGAATCTGTACAGACCTGGAGTCGGGTTCACTGTACAGACCGGGAGTCAGTGGTTCTGTACAGAATGGGAGTCTGTGATTCTGTACGGACCGGGAGTCAGTGAATCAGTACAAACGGGGAGTCATTGATTCCGTACAGAACTGGAGACAGTGAATCTGTACAAAACCTGGCGTCAGTGACGCTGCACAGACCGGGATCCAGTGACGATGTACACACCGATAGTCAGTGAGTCTGTACAGACCGGGAATCAAAGACCCTGTACTGAAAGGGAATCATTGACCTTGTACAGACCGAGAGTTAGTTACTTTGTACAGACAGGGAATCAGTGACTCTGTACAGACCGGGAGTCAGTGATTCTGTGCAGACCTGGAGTCAGTGACTCTGTACAGACCTGAAATCAGTGACGCTGTCCAGAACGGGAGTAAGAGACTCTGTACAGACCTGGAGTCGGGAACTCTGTACAGACCGGAAGTCAGTGGTTCTGTACACAACGGGAGTCTGTGATTCTGTACGGACCGGGAGTCAGTGAATCGGTACAGACGGGGTGTCATTGATTCTATACAGAACTGGAAACAGTGACTCTGTACAAAACCTGGATTCAGAGACGCTGCACAGACCGGGATCCAGTGACTCCGTACAGACCTGGAGTCAGTGAGTCTGTGCATACCTGGAGCAAGTGATGATGTAAAGACCGGTAGTCAGTGAGTCTGTACAGACCGGGAATCAATGACCCTGTACCGAAAGGCAATCATTTACCTTGAACAGACCGAGAGTTAGTGAATTTGTACAGACAGGGAATCAGTGGACTCTGTACAGACCGGGAGTCAGTGATTCTGTACGGACCGGGAGTCGGTGACACTGTACAGACCGGGAGTTAGTGACGCTGTAAAGACCAGAGTCAGTGTCTCTGTTTTGACCACGAGTCAGTGACTCTGTACAAGTCAGTAGTCAGTGATTCTGTCCAGACGGGGAGTCGTTGATTCTGTACAGACGTAGAGTCATTGATTCTGTACAGACCTGGAGTCAGTAACTCTATGGAGACCGGTAGTCAGTGTCTCTGTACAGACGGGGAATTATTGATTATATATAGACCTGGAGCCAGTGGCGCTGTGCAGACCTGGAGTCAGTGTCTCTGTAGAGACCGAGATTCAATAACTCTGAACAGACCGAGAGTTACTGACTCTGTACGACCGGGAGTCAGTGATGCTGTGCGACGGGGAGTCAGTGACTCTGTACAGACCGGGAGTCAGTGACTCTGTCCAGACCTGGGGACAGATTATCTGTACGAACCTGAAGCCAGTTGCGCTGTACAGACCTGGAGTCATTTACTCTGTATCGAACCGGAGTCAGTGACTCTGTGCAGACCGGCAGTCAGTGACTCTGTACAGAAGGGGAATTATTGATTGTGTACAGACCTGGAGTCAGCGACTCTGTACAGATCTGGAGTCAGTGACTCTGTACAGAAGGGGAATTATTGATTGTGTACAGACCTGGAGTCAGCGAATCTGTACAGACCTGGAGTCAGTGACTCTGTACAGACCTGGAGTTAGTGACTCTGTAAAGACCTGGAGTTAGTGACTCTGTACAGACCTGGAGTCAGTGACTCTGTACAGACCTGGAGTCAGTGACTCTGTACAGATCGGGAGTCAGTGATTCTGTAAAGACCAGAGTCAGTGTCTCTGCACCGACCACGAGTCAGTGACTCTGTGCAGGTCGGTAGTCAGTGATTCTGTACAGATCGGGAGTTAGTGACTCTGTACAGACCTGGAGTCAGTGACTCTGTACAGATCGGGAGTTAGTGACTCTGTACAGATCGGGAGTTAGTGACTCTGTACAGACCTGGAGTTAGTGACTCTGTACAGACCTGGAGTCAGTGACTCTGTACAGATCGGGAGTTAGTGACTCTGTACAGACCTGGAGTTAGTGACTCTGTACAGACCTGGAGTCAGTGACTCTGTACAGATCGGGAGTCAGTGATTCTGTAAAGACCAGAGTCAGTGTCTCTGCACCGACCACGAGTCAGTGACTCTGTGCAGGTCGGTAGTCAGTGATTCTGTACAGACGGGGAGTCATTGATTCTTTACAGACGTGGAGACATTGATTCTGTACAGACCTGGAGTCAGTGACTCTGTGCAGACCTGAAATCGATGACGCTGTCCAGACCGGGAGGAAGAGAATCTGTACAGACCTGGAGTCGGGTTCACTGTACAGACCGGGAGCCAGTGGTTCTGTACAGAACGGGAGTCTGTGATTCTGTACGGACCGGGAGTCAGTGAATCGGTACAAACGGGGAGTCATTGATTCCGTACAGAACTGGAGACAGTGAATCTGTACAAAACCTGGCGTCAGTGGCGCTGCACAGACTGGGATCCAGTGACGATGTACACACCGATAGTCAGTGAGTCTGTACAGACCGGGAATCAAAGACCCTGTACTGAAAGGGAATCATTGACCTTGTACAGACCGAGAGTTAGTTACTTTGTACAGACAGGGAATCAGTGACTCTGTACAGACCGGGAGTCAGTGATTCTGTACAGACCTGGAGTCAGTGACTCTGTACAGATCGGGAGTTGGTGACTCTGTACAGATCGGGAGTTGGTGACTCTGCACAGACCTGGAGTCAGTGACTCTGTACAGATCTGGAGTTAGTGACTCTGTACAGACCTGGAGTCAGTGACTCTGTACAGGCCGGGAGTCAGCGACTGTGTGCAGTTCGGAATCATTGATTATGTGCAGACCTGGAGTCAGCGACTCTGTACAGGGCTGGAGTCAGTGGTTATGTACCGACCGAAAGTCGTTGACTATGTACAGACCGGAATCATTGACTCTGTACAGAGAGGGAGTCAGTGACTCTGTGCAGACCGGTAGTCAGTGGCTCTGTAAGACCGGGAATCAGTAACTCTGTACAGTCCAGCAGTCAGTGACGCTGTCCGGACCGGGAGTCAATGACTTTGTACAGACGGGGTGTCTGTGAATGTACAGGCCTGGAGTAAGTGTCTCTGTACAGACCGGAATCAGTGAATCTGTACAGCCAGGGAGTCAGTGAATCTGTACAGGCCGGGAGTCCGTGACTCTTTATGGACCGGAATCAGTGACTCTTTTCAGACAGTGAGTCACTGACTCTGGACAGACCCGAGTCAGTGACTCTGCACAGACCGGCAGTCAGTGACCCTGTGAATACCGAGAGTCAGTGATTCTGCGCAGAACGGAATCAGGGACTCTGTGCAGACAGGTAGTCCGTGAAACTGAACATGCCGAAAGTCAGTGGCTCTGTACAGACCGGTAGTCAGTGTCTCTGTGCAGACCGGGAGTCAATGTCTCTGTGCAGACCGGATTCAGTAATTCTGCACAGCGCGGGAGTCAGTGACTCTGGACAGACCGGGAGTAAGTGAGTCTGTACAGACGGGGAATTAGTGATTATGTGCAAACCTGGAGTCAGCGACTCTGTGCAGACCGAGAGTCAGTAACTTTGAACAAACGGAGAGTTACTGACTCTGTACGACCGGGTGTCAGTGACTCTGAGCAGACCTGGAGTCAGTGACTCTGCACAGACCGGGAGACAGTTACTCTGTATAGAACCGGAGTCAGTGACTCTGTACAGGCCGGTGGTTAGTCACTTAGTACGGACCGGAATCAGTGATTCTGTACAGACAGGGAGTCCGTGAATATGTACCGGACGGGAGTCAGTCACCCTGTGCAGACCTGGAGTCAGTTGCTCTGCGTAGAACGGGTGTCAGTGACTGTGTACAGGCCGGGAGTTTGTGACTCTGTCCGGACCGGAATCATTGATTCTGTAAAGAAAAGGAATCAGTGGCTCTGTACAGACCTGGAGTCAGTGACTCTGTACAGACCTTAAGTCAGTGACGCTGTGCAGACCGGGAGTAAGTGACTCTGTCCAGACCTGGAGCCAGTGACGCTGCACAGACCTGGGGTCAGTGTCTCTGTGCAGACCGAGAATCAGTAACTTTGAACAGACCGAGAGTTACTGACTCTGTACGACCGGGAGTCAGTGACGCTGTACGACGGGGAGTCAGGGACTCTGTATAGAACAGGAGTCACTGACTCTGTACAGACGGGGAGTTAGTGACTCTGTACGCACCGGAATCAATGATTCTGTGCAGTCTGGGAGTCAGTTTATCTGTACAGGACGGGAGTCAGTCATTCTGTACAGACCTGGAGTCACTGTCTCCCTACAGACCGGGAGTCAGTGATTCTGTACGGACCGGGTGTCAGTTACTCTGTACAGACCGGGAGTCAGTGAATCTGCATCGACCGGAAGTCAGTTACTCTTTACAGACCGGGAGTCAGTGACTCTGTGCAGACCAGTAGTCAGTGACTTTGTCCAGACGGGATGTCAGTGACTCTCCACAGACAGGGAGGCAAAGATTCTGTACAGACCGGGAGGCAGTGAGTCTTCATGGACCCGGAGTCAGTAACTCTCAACGGACCGAGAGTTAGTCACTCTGTTCAGAGCTGGAGTCAATGACTCTGCACAGACCGGGAGTCAGTGACCCTGTAAAGACCGGAATCAATGACTCTGTACAGACATTGAGTCATTTGAATCTGTACAGACCTGGATTCAGTGACCCTGTACAGACAGGAAGTCAGTGACTCTGTACAGGCCGGGGAGTCAGTGATTCTTGACAGACCTGAATTCAGTGACGTTCTCCAGACCGGGAATCGGTGTTTCTGTACGGATCGGAACTCGGTGACTCTTTACAGACCGGGCGTCAGTGACTCTTCGCAGACCGGGAGTCGGTCACTCTGTAGAGACCGGGTGACCGTGCTTCTGTACAGACCTGGAATCAGTTACTGTGCACAGACCTGGAGTCGGGTTCTCTGCACAGACCGTGATTCAGTGGTTCTGCACAAAACGGGAGTCTATGATTCTGTACGGATCGGGAGTCAGTGAATCGGCACAGACAGGGAATCATTGACCCTGTACAGACCGAGATTTAGTGACTTTGAACAGACAGGGTGTCAGTAACTCTGCATAGACCGGGAATCAGTGACGCTGCAGACCGGGATTCAGTGACGCTGTACAGGCAAGGATTCCGAGAATCTGTACAAACCGAGAGTCAGTGAATCTGTCCAGACCGGGAGTCAGTGACTCTGTAGGACCGGGAGTCAGTGACTCTGTACAGACCCGGAGTCAGTTTCTCTGTACAGACAGTTAGTCAGTAAATCTGTACAGACCTGGAGTTAGTGGCTCTGTACAGACCGGGTTTCAGTGACTCTGTACAGACCGGGTGTCAGTGAGCCTTCAGAGACCGGGAGTCGGTAACTCTGAACGGACCGAGACTTAATGACTCTGTATGGACCTGGAGTCAGTAACTCTGCGCAGACCGGGAGTCCGTGACACTGTACAGACCGGAATCAGTGACTTTGCACAAACAGGGAGTCATTGATTCAGTGCAGACCTGGAGTCAGTGTCCCTGTGCAGACCGGGATTCAATGGCTCTGTGCAGACCGGGAGTCGGTGATTCTGTACGGACCTGAAGTCAGTGACTCTGTGCAGACCGGAAGTCGGTGACTCTGCATAGTCCGGAAGTCAGTTACTCTCTACAGACCAGGAGTCAGTGACTCTGTGCGTAGCGGGATTCAGTGACTCTCTGCAGACCTGGAGTCAGTGAATCTGTACAGACCTGGAGTTAGTGGCTCTGTTCAGACCGGGAGTCAATAATTCTGTCCAGACCGGGAGTCAGTGAGTCTTTACAGAACAGGAGTCAGTAACTCTGAACAGACCGAGTGTTCGTGACTCAGTCCAACCGGGAGTCAGTGACGCTGTACGACCGGGAGTCAGTGATGCTGTACAGACCTGGAGTCAGTAACTCTACACAGACCGGGAGTCAGTTACTCTGTACAGAACGGGAGTCAATTACTCTGTACAGGCCGGGAGTCAGCGACTCTGTGCAGTTCAGAATCATTGACTCAACAGCGAGGGAGTCAGTGACTTTTTCAGACCTGGAGTAATTCTGTACAGTCCTGCAATCAGATACTATGTACGGACCGGCAGTCAGTGACTCTGTACAGAGTCACTGCACTCCGGTCTGTACAGAGTCACTGACACCGAGAGTTCCTGACTCTGTACAGACCTGGAGTCAGTGACTCTGCACAGACCGAGAGTCAGTGACTGTGCAGACAGGGAGTCAGTGAATCTGTACAGGCCGGGAGTCCGTGACTCTGCACGGACCGGAATCAGTGACTCTGTTCAGACAGTGAGTCAGTGAAACTGTGCAGACCTGGAGTCAGTGGCTCTGTCCAGAACGGGTGTCAGTGACTCTGTGCAGAACGGAAATCAGTGACTGTGTACATGCCGGGGAGTTAGTGACTCTGTACAGACCTGGAGTCAGTGACTCTGTGCGGACCGGGAGTCAGTGACATTTTACAGACGCGGTGTCAGTGACTCTCTGCAGAGTCACTGCCTTCCGGTCTGTACAGAGTCACTGACACCGAGAGTTCGTGACACTGTACAGACCGGTATCAGTGAACCTGTACAGACAGCGAGTCAGTGAATCTGCACATACCGAGAGTCTTCCAGTCTGTACAGAGTCACTGACACCGAGAGTTCCTGACTCTGTGCAGACCTGGAGTCAGTGACTTTGCACAGACCGGGAGTCAGTGACTCTGTCCAGGCCGGGAGTCGGTGACTCTGTCCAGACCGGAATCAGTGACTCTGATCTAAGAAGACTCACTGACACCCGGTCTGCACAGAGTCACTGGTTCCGGTCTGTACAGAGCAATCGACTTCCGATCGGTACAGAATCAGTGACTCCCGCTCTGTTCAGAGTCGCTGACTCCAGGTCTGTACATAATCAATGATTCCGAACTGCACAGAGTCGCTGACTCCCGGCCTGTACAGAGTAATTGTATCCCGTTCTAAACTTTGTAACTGACTCCCGGTCTGTGCAGAGTCATTGACTCCAGGTCTGCACAGCATCACTGACTCCCGGTCGTACAGCGTCACTGACTCCCGGTTGGACAGAGTCACTAAAACTCGGTCTGTTCAGAGTTATTGACTCCCGGTCTGCAAAGACTCACTGACTCCCGGTCTGCACAGAGCCACTAACTCCCGGTCTGTACAGATTCACTGACTCCAGGTCTGCAGAGAGTCACTGAATCCCGCTATGCACAGAGTCACTGACTCCCGGTCTGTTCAGAGCAACTGACTTCCGGTCTATGCAGAGTCACTGACTTCCGGTCTGCACAGAGTCACCGACTTCAAGTCAGTACAGAATCAACGACTCCCGGTCTGCACAGAGCTATTGAATCACGGTCTGCACAGGCACACTGAATCCAGGCCTGTACAGAACCACTGACGCCAGGTCCGTACAGAGTCAGTGACTCCCGGTCTGTACAGATTCACTGAGTCTCGGTATGTACAGATTCACTGACTCACTGTCTGTGGAGTCACTGATTCCGGTCTGTACAGAGTCACGAACTCTCGGTGTCAGTGACTGCACAGACCGGAAGGCAGTGACTCTGCAGAGAGTCACTGACACCCCGTCTGTAAAACGTCACTGACTCCCGGTCCGTACAGAGTCACAGACTCCAGGTCTGTACAGAGTCACTGACTCTCCGGTCTGTACACAATCACTGACTTCCGGTCTGTACATTGTCACTGGCACCCGATCTGTACAGAGCCACTGACTCCAGGTCTGCACAGTTTCACTGACTCACTGTTTGAACAGAGTCACTGATTCCGGTCCATTCAGAGTCACGGACTCCCGGCCTGTACAGATTCACTGACTCCCTGTCTGTAGAGTCACTGACTCCCGGTCTGTGCAGAGTCACTGACTCCCGGTCCGTACAGAGTCACTGATTGCAGGACTGTACAGAGTTACTGATTCCCGGACTTACAGAGCCACTGACTACCGGTCTGTACAGAGTCACTGACTTCCTCTCTGTACAGAGTCAATGATTCCGATCTGCACATAGTCACTGACTCCCCGGCCTATACCGAGTCACTGACTCCCGGTCTGTACAGACTTAGTGACTCCCGATCTGTAAAGACGCACTGATACCCGGTCTGTAAAGAGTCACTGACACCCGGCCTGTACAGAGTCACTGACTCCATGTCTGTGCAGATTCACTGACTCACTGTCTGCACAGAGTCATCGAATTCCGGTCGGTACAGAATCACTGACTCCCGCTCTGTACAGATTCGCAGACTCCCGGCCTGAACAGAGTAATTGACTCCCGTTCTATACAGAGTAACTGACTCCCGGTCTGTGCAGAGTCAATGACTCCAGGTCTGAACAGCATCACTGAATCCCGGTCGGACAGCGTCACTGACTCCCGGTTGGACAGATTCACTGACAAACTGTCTGTACAGAGACACTGACTCCAGGTCCATACAGAGTCACTGACTCCCAGTCTGTACAGATTCACTGACTCTCGGTATGTACAGATTGACTGACTCCCTGTCTGTACAGCCATTGATTCCGGTCTGTACAGAGTCACGAACTCTCAGTGTCAGTGACTGACACTGTACAGACCTGAGTCAGTGATTCTGCACAGACCGGCAGTCAGTGACACTGTGAATACCGAGAGTCAGTGACTCTGTACAGACCGGGAGTCAGTGAGTCTGTACAGACGGGGAATTAGTGATTATGTGCAAACCTGGAGTCAGCGACTCTGTGCAGACCGGGAGTCAGTGAAACTGTGCAGACCTGGAGTCAGTGGCTCTTTACAGATCGGGTGTCAGTGACTCTATACAGACCGGAAGTCAGTGACTGTGTACAGGCCGGAGAGTCAGTGAATCTGTACAGACTTGCAGTCAGTGTCTCTGTACGGACCGGGAATCAGTGACTTTTTACAGACGTGGTGTCAGTGACTCTCTGCAGAGTCACTGCCTTCCGGTCTGTACAGAGTCACTGATCACGAGTGTTCGTGACTCTGTACAGACCGGAATCAGTGACTCTGTACAGACAGGGAGTCAGTGAATCTGTACATAACGAGACTCAGTGAATCTGTACAGACCGGGAGTCAGTGACTCTGTACAGGCCTGGAGTCAGTGTCCCTGTGCAGACCAGGATTCAATGGCTCTGTGCAGACCGGGAGTCGGTGATTCTGTACTGACTTGAAGTCGGTGACTCTGTGCAGACCGGAAGTCAGTGAGCTTGCATAGACCGGAAGTCAGTTACACTGTACAGACCGGGAGTCAGTCATGCTGCACAGACCTGGAGTCAGTGACTCTGCACAGAACGGGAGTCAGTTACTCTGTATAGAACGGGAGTCAATTAATCTGTACAGGCAGGGATTATGCGAATCTGTGCAGTTCGGAATCATTGATTATGTGCAGACCTGCAGTCAGCGACTCTGTTCAGAGCGAGAGTCAGTGATTCTGTACCGACCGGAATTCGGTGACTCTGTACAGACCGGAATCAGTGACTCTGTGCAGACAGTGAGTCAGTAAATCTGCACAGACCTGGAGTCAGTGGCTCTGTACAGACCGGGAGTCAGCGACTCGGTACAGGCCGGGGAGTCAGTGACTCTGTGCAGATCGGAATCATTGACTCTGTACAGAGAGGGAGTCAGTGACTCTGTACAGACCGGTAGTCATTGGCTCTGTAAGACCGGAATCAGTGACTCTATACAGACAGGGAGTCAGTGAATCTGGACATACGGAGAGTCAGTGAATCTCTACAGATCGGGAGTCAGTGACTCTGTAGGACCGGGAGTCACTGACTCTGTACGGACCTGGCGTCAGTGGCTCTGTACAGACCGGGTGTCAGTGTCGCTGCGCAGACCGGGATTCAATGGCTCTGTGCAGACCGGGAGTCGATGATTCTGTACGGACTTGAAGTCGGTGAATCTGTGCAGACCGGAAGTCAGTGACTCTGCATAGACCGGGAGTCAGTGACTCTGTGCATAGCGGGATTCAGTGACTCTCTGCAGACCTGGAGTCAGTAACTCTGAACAGACCGAGTGTTAGTGACTCTGTCCAACCCGGAGTCAGTGACGCTGTACGACCGGGAGTCAGTGACGCTGTGCAGACCTGGAGTCAGTGCCTCTGTGCAGTTCGAAATCATTGATTATTTACAGACCTGGAGTCAGCGACTCTGTCCAGAGCGGGAGTCATTGATTCTGTACCGACCGGAAGTCGGTTACTCTGTACAGACCGGAATCAGTGACTCTGTGCAGACAGTGAGTCAGTGAATCTGCACAGTCCTGGAGTCAGTGGCTCTGTACAGGCCGGGTGTCAGTGACTCTTTACAGACCCGTTGTCAGTGAGTCTTCATAGATCGGGAGTCAGTAAGTCTGTGCAGACCGATCGTCAGTAACTCGGTACAGGCCGGGGAGTCAGTGACTCTGTAATGATCGGAATCATTGACTTTGTATGGAGAGGGAGTCAGTGACTCTGTACAGACCGGTAGTCAGTGGCTCTGTAAGACCGGGCATCAGTAACTCTTTGCAGTCCTGCAGTCAGTGACTCTGTACAGACCGGAATCAGTGAATCTGTACAGATAGGGTGTCAGTGAATCTGAACAGGCCGGGAGTCCGTGACTCTTTATGGACCGGAATCAGTGACTCTTTTCAGACAGTGAGTCAGTGAACCTGTGCAGACCTGGAGTCAGTGGCTCTCTTCAGATCAGGTGTCAGTGACTCTGTACAGACCGAAGTCAGTGACTCTGTAGAGACCGGGAGTCAGTGGCTCTGTAAGACCGGGAGTCAGTGAGTCTGTACAGAACGGGAGTAAGTGACTCTGTACAGTCCGGGAGTCATTGATTCTGTACAGACCTGGAGTCGGTGACTCTGTACAGGCCGGGAGTCAGTGACTCTGTACAGTTCGGAATCATTGATTATGTACAGACCTGGAGTCAGCGACTCTGTACAGACCGGGAGTCAGTGATTCTGTACGTACCGCAAGTTGGTGGCTCTGTACAGACCGGCAGTCAGTGATTCTGTACGGCCCTGGAGTCAGTTACTCTGTCCAGACCGGGAGTCAGTGAATCTGCATCGACCGGAATTCAATTAGTATGTACAGACCGGGAGTCAGTGTCTCTGTTCAGACCGGGTGCCAGTGACTTTGCACAGAATGGGTATCAATGACTCTCTGCAGACCGGGAGTCAGTGAGTCTTCATAGACCGGGGGTCAATAACTTTGAATGGAACGAGAGTTAGTGACTCTGTGCTGACTTGGAGTCAGTGACACTGCACAGACCGGGAGTCAGTGACTCTGTCCAGGCCGGGAGTCGGTGACTCTGTACAGACCGGAATCAGTGACTCTGTTCAGACAGTGAGTCAGTGAAACTGTGCAGACCTGGAGTCAGTGACTGTGTACAGATCGGGTGTCAGTGACTCTGTACAGACCTCGAGTCAGTGACTCTGTAAGGACCGGGAGTCAGTGACTTTTTACAGACGGGGTGTCAGTGACTCTCTGCAGAGTCACTGCCTTCCGGTCTGTACAGAGTCACTGACTCCAGGTCTGTACAGCATCAATGACTCCCCGACTGTACAGAGCCACTGACTCCCGGTCTGTACTGACTCACAGACTCCGGGCCTGTACGGAGTCACTGACGCCCGGTCTGTACAGAATTAATGACTCCCGGTCTTACAGAGCCACTGACTCCCGGTCTGTACAGATTCACTGACTCCCTGTCTGTACAGAGTCACTGATTCCGGTCTGTACAGAGTCACGAACTCTCGGTGTCAGTGACTCTGTACAGACCGGAACGCAGTGACTCTGCAGAGAGTAACTGACACCACGTCTGTAAAAAGTCACTGACTCCCGGTCCGTACAGAGTCACTGACTCCAGGTCTGTACAGAGTCACTGAATCCAAGGCCTGTACACAGTCACTGACTTCCGGTCAGCACAGAGTCACTGACACGCGATCTGTACAGAGCCACTGACTCGAGGTCTGCACAGTTTCACTGAACACTGTCTGAACAGAGTCACTGATTCCGGTCCATACAGAGTCACGGACTCCCGGCCTGTACAGATTCACTGACTCCCTGTCTGTTAAAATTCACTGATTCCGGTCTGTACAGAGACATTGAATCCCGGCCTGTACAGATTCACTGATTGCAGGACTGTACAGAGTTACTGATTTCCCGTCTTACACAGCCACTGACTACCGGTATGTACAGAGTCACTGACTCCCTCTCTGTACGGAGCCAATGATCCCGATCTGAACAGATTCACTGACTCCCAGACCTGCACCGAGTCACTCACTCCCGGTCTGTACAGGCTTACTGACTCCCGATCTAAGAAGACTCACTGACACCCGGTCTGCACAGAGTCACTGGTTCCGGTCTGTCCACAGTAATTGTATCCCGTTCTAAACTTTGTAACTGACTCCCGGTCTGTGCAGAGTCACTGACTCCAGGTCTGCACAGCATCACTGACTCCCGGTCGTACAGCGTCACTGACTCCCGGTTGGACAGAGTCACTAAAACTCGGTCTGTTCAGAGTTATTGACTCCCGGTCTGCTAAGACTCACTGACTCCCGGTCTGCACAGAGCCACTAACTCCCGGTCTGTTCAGATTCACTGACTCCAGGTCTGCAGAGAGTCACTGAATCCCGCTATGCACAGAGTCACTGACTCCCGGTCTGCACAGAGTAACTTACTTCCGGTCTATGCAGAGTCACTGACTTCCGGTCTGCACAGAGTCACCGACTTCAAGTCAGTGCAGAATCAACGACTCCCGGTCTGCACAGAGCCATTGAATCACGGTCTGCACAGGCACACGGACTCCAGGCCTGTACAGAGCCACTGACGCCAGGTCCGTACAGAGTCAGTGACTCCCGGTCTGTACAGAACGGGAGTCTGTGATTCTGTACACACCTGGCATCAGTGACTCTGTACAGCCCGGGAGTCAGTGACTCTGTCCAGAACTGGGGACAGTGAGTCTGTACAGACCTGGAGCCAGTGACGCTGCACAGACCTGGAGTCAGTGTCTCTTTGCAGACCGAGAATCAGTAACTTTGAACAGACCGAGAGTTACTGACTCTGTACGACCTGGAATCAGTGACGCTGTACGACGGGGAGTCAGGGACTCTGTATAGAACCGGAGTCACTGACTCTGTACAGGCCGGGAGTTAGTGACTCTGTACGCGCCGGAATCAATGATTCTGTGCAGACTGGGAGTCAGTTTATCTGTACAGGACGGGAGTCAGTCACTCTGTACAGACCTGGAGTCACTGTCTCCCTACAGACCGGGAGTCAGTGATTCTGTACGGACCGGGAGTCAGTTACTCTGTACAGACCGGGAGTCAGTGAATCTGCATCGACCGGAAGTCAATTACTCTTTACAGACCGGGAGTCAGTGACTCTGTACAGACCAGTAGTCAGTGACTTTGTCCAGACGGGATGTCAGTGACTCTCCACAGACAGGGAGGCAATGATTCTGTACAGACCGGGAGGCAGTGAGTCTTCATAGACCCGGAGTCAGTAACTCTGAACGGACCGAGAGTTAGCCACTCTGTTCAGAGCTGGAGTCAGTGACTCTGCACAGACCGGGAGTCAGTGACCCTGTAAAGACCGGAATCTGTGACTCTGTACAGACAGTGAGTCATTTGAATCTGCACAGACCTGGATTCAGTGACCCTGCACAGACAGGAAGACAGTGACTCTGCACAGGCCGGGGAGTCAGTGATTCTTTACAGACCTGAATTCAGTGACGTTGTCCAGACCGGGAATCGGTGTTTCTGTCCGGACCGGAACTCGGTGACTCTGTACAGACCGGGCGTCAGTGACTCTTCGCAGAACGGGAGTCGGTCACTCTGTAGAGACCGGGTGTCCGTGGTTCTGTACAGACCTGGAATCAGTTACTGTGCACAGACCTGGAGTCGGGTTCTCTGCACAGACCGTGATTCAGTGGTTCTGTACAACACAGGAGTCTGTGATTCTGTACGGACCGGGAGTCAGTGAATCTGTACAGACAGGGAATCATTGACCCTGTACAGACCGAGAGTTAGTGACTTTGAACAGACAGGATGTCAGTGACTCTGCATAGACCGGGAATCAGTGACGCTGCAGACCGGGATTCAGTGACGCTGTACAGGCAGGGAGTCCGTGAATCTGTACAAACCGAGAGTCAGTGAATCTGTACAGACCGGGAGTCAATGACTCTGTAGGACCTGGAGTCAGTGACTCTGTGCAGACCTGGAGCCAGTTTCTCTGTCCAAACAGTTAGTCAATGAATCTGTACAGACCTGGAGTTAGTGGCTCTGTACAGACCGGGTGTCAGTGACTCTGTACAGACCGGGTGTCAATGAGCCTTCAGAGACCGGGAGTCGGTAACAATGAACGGACCGTGACTTAGTGACTCTGTACCGACCTGGAGTCAGTAATTCTGCGCAGACCGGGAGTCCGTGACACTGTACAGACCGGAATCAGTGAATTTGTACAAACAGGAATCATTGATTCAGTACAGACTTGGAGTCAGTTTCTCAGTACAGACCGGGAGCCAGTGTCTCTGTGCAAACCTGGAGTCAGTGTCCGTGTGCAGACCGGGATTCAATGGCTCTGTGCAGACCGGGAGTTGGTGATTCTGTACGGACCTGAAGTCAGTTACTCTGTACAGACCAGGATTCAGTGACACTGTGCGTAGCGGGATTCAGTGACTCACTGCAGACCTGGAGACAGTGAATCTGTACAGACCGGGAGTTATTGGCTCTGTGCAGACCGGGAGTCAGTGATTTTGTCCAGAACGGGAGTCAGTGAGTCTTTAAGACCGGGAGTCAGTAACTCTGAACAGACCGAATGTAAGTGACTCTGTACAGACCGGAATCAGTGAATCTGTACAGATAGGGTGTCGGTGAATCTGTACAGGCCGGGAGTCAGTGACACTGTGCGTAGCGGGATTCACTGACTCACTGCAGACCTGCAGACAGTGAATCTGTACAGACCGGGAGCTCGTGGCTCTGTGCGGACCGCGAGTCAGTGATTCTGTCCAGACCGGGTGTCAGAGAGCCTTGACAGACCGGGAGTCAGTAACTCTGTCCAGACCGGGAGTCAGTGAATCTGCATCGACCGGAATTCAATCACCATGTACAGACCGGGTGTCAGTGACTCTGTTCAGACTGGGTGTCATTGAATCTGTGCATACCTGGAATCAGTGTCCCAGGGCAGACCGGGATTCAATGGCTCTGTGCAGACCGGGAGTCGGTGATTCTGTACGGACTTGAAGTCGGTGACTGTGTGCAGACCTGAAGTCAGTGACACTGCATAGACCGGAAGTCAGTTACTCTGTACAGACCGGGAGTCAATGACTCTGTGTACACAATGAATGGGAGGACCCTAGGCAAGACAGAGGGTCAGAGGGATCTTGGTGTGCAAGTTCACAGATCCCTGAAGGCGGCGGAACAGGTAGATAAGGTGGTAAAGAAGGCATATGGGATACTTGCCTTTATTAGCCGAGGCATAGAATATCAGAGCAAGGAGGTTATGATGGAGCTGTATAAAACACTGGTTATGCCACAGCTGGAGTACTGTGTGCAGTTCTGGTCGCCACACTACAGGAAGGATGTGATCGCTTTGGAGAGGGTGCAGAGGAGATTCACCAGGATGTTACCAGGGCTGGAGCGCTTCAGCTATGAAGAGAGACTGGGAAGATTGGGTTTGTTTTCCTTGGAGCAGAGGAGGCTGAGGGGGGACATGATTGAGGTGTACAAAATTATGAGGGGCACAGATAGGATGGATACTAAGGAGCTTTTTCCCTTCGTTGAGGGTTCTATAACAAGGGGACATAGATTCAAGGTAAAAGGCGGGAGGTTTAGAGGGGATTTGAGAAAGAACTTTTTCACCCAGAGGGTGGTTGGAGTCTGGAACTCACTGCCTGAAAGGGTTGTGGAGGCAGGAACCCTCACAACATTCAAGAAGCATTTGGATGAGCACTTGAAATGCCATAGCATACAAGGCTACGGACCAAATGCTGGAATATGGGATTAGAGTAGACAGGGCTGATGGCCGGCGCGGACACGATGGGCCGAAGGGCCTCTATCCGTGCTGTATAACTCTATGACTCTACGACTCTGTGCATAGCGGGATTCAGTGAATCTCTGCAGACCTGGATTCAGTGAATCTGTACAGACAGTCAGTCAGTGAAACTGTGCAGACCTGGAGTCAGTGGCTCTGTACAGGCCGGGTGTCAGTGACTCTTTACAGACCGGGTATCGGTGCGACTTCATAGATCGGGAGTCAGTAAATCTGTGCAGACCGGGAGTCAGTGACTCTGTGCAGATCGGAATCATTGTCTCTGTACAGAGAGGGAGTCAGTGATTCTGTACAGACCGGTAGTCAGTGGCTCTGTGAGACCGGGATTCAGCAACTCTGTACAGTCCTGCAATCAGTGACTCTGTACGGACCGGGAGTCAGTGAATCTGTACAGGCCGGGAGTCCGTGACTCTGTATGGACCGGAATCAGTGACTCTGTTCAGACCGGAAGTCAGTGACTGTGTACAGGCCGGAGAGTCAGTGACTCTGTACAGACCTGGAGTCAGTGACTCTGTACGGACCGGGGGTCAGTGACTTTTCACAGACGGGGTGTCAGTGACTCACTGCAGACCTGGAGTCAGTGACTCTGCATAGACCGGAAGTCAGTTTCTCTGTACCGACCGGGAGTCAGTGACTCTGTGCAAACCTGGAGTCAGTGAATCTGTACGGACTGGCAATTCGTGGCTCTGTGCAGACCGGGAGTCAGTGATTCTGTCCAGACCGGGTGTCAGTTAGAATTACAGATCGGGAGTCAGTAACTCTGAACAGACCGAGTGTTAGTGACTCTGTCCAACCGGGAGTCAGTGACGCTGTACGACCGGGAGTCAATGATGCTGTACAGACCTGGAGTCAGTGACTCTGCACAGACCGGGGGTCAGTTACTCTGTATAGAACGGGAGACAATTACTCTGTACAGGCCGGGAGTCAGCGACTCTGTGCAGTTCGGAATCAATGATCATGTACAGACCTGGAGTCAGCGACTCTGTACAGAGATGGAGCCAGTGATTCTGTACCGACCGTAAGTCGGTTACTCTGTACAGACCGGAATCAGTGACTCTGTGCAGACAGGGGAGTCATTGATTCTGTACAGACCTGGAGTCAGTGAATCTGTTCAAAACCTGGAGTCAGTGACGCTGTGCAGACCGGGATCCAGTGACTCCGTGCAGACCCGAAGTCAGTGAGTCTGTGCAGACCTGGAGCAAGTGACGATGCACAGACTGGGATTCAGTGAGTTTGTCCAGACCGGGAATCACTGAACTTGTACAGCCAGGGAATTATTGACCCTATCCAGACGGAGAGTTAGTGACTTTGCACAGACAGGGAGTCAGTGACTTCTTTTGACCGTATGTCATGGACTCTGTGCAGACCAGCAATCAGTGAGTCTGCACAGACCGGAGTCAGTGACAGTGCTTAGACCGGAAGTCAGTTTCGCTGCATGGACCGGAAGTCAGTGACTCCATGCAGACTGGGAGTCAGTGAATCTCCAGGACCGGGAGTCAGTGAATCTCTACGACCGGGAGTCAATGACTCTGTACAGACCTGGAGACAGTGACACTGCACAGACCGGGAGTCAGTGACACTGTGTCGACCGGGAGTCTGTGATTCTGTACAGACCGGAATCAGTGACTCTGTGCAGATAGGGATTCAGTGAATCTGAACATACCGAGAGTCAGTGCCTATGTACAGACTGGTTTTCAGTATCTCTGTAGGACCGGGAGTCAGTGACTCTTTACAGACCGGTATCAGTGACTCTGTCTTGACAAGGAGTCCGTGAATCTGAACATGCCGAGAGTCAGTGGCTCTGTACAGACCGGGTGTCAGTTTGTCTGTCGGACCGCTAGTCAGTGACTCTGTACAGACAGGGATTTACTGTCTCCGTACAGACCTGGAGTCAGTGACTCTGTACGGACCGGGAATCAGTGACTTTGTACAAACGGGGTGTCAGTGACTCTGTGTAGATTCAATGCCTTCCGGACTGTACAGAGTCATTGACACCGAGAGTCCCTGACTCTGTGCAGACCTGGAGTCAGTGACTCTGCACAGATCGGGTGTCAGTGACTCTGTACGGACCTGAAGTCAGTGACTGTGTTCAGGCCGGAGAGTCAGTGACTCTGTACAGACCTGGAGTCAGTGACTCTGTACGGACCGGGAGTCAGTGACTTTTTACAGACGGGGTGTCAGTGTCCCTCTGCAGAATCATTGCCTTCCGGTCTGTACAGAGTCACTGACACCGACAGTTCGTGACTCTACACAGACCGGAATGATTGAGGCTGGACAGACAGGGATTCAGTGAATCTGTACATACCGAGAATCAATGAATCTGTACAGACCGGGAGTCAGTGACACTGTAGGACCGGGAGCCACTGACTCTGTACGGACCTGGCGTCAGTGGCCCTGTACAGTCCGGGTGTCAGTGACTCTGTTCAGGACTGGAGTCAGTGTCCCTGTGCAGACCGGGATTCAATGGCTCTATGCAGATCGGGAGTCGGTGATTCTGTACGGACTTGAAGTCGGTGAATCTGTACAGACCGGGTGTCAGTGTCTCTGTACAGACCGGAAGTCAGTGACTGTGTTCAGGCCGGAGAGTCAGTGAATCTGTACACACCTGGAGTCAGTGACTCTGTACGGACCGGGAGTCAGTGACTTTTTACAGACGGGGTGTCAGTGTCTCTCTGCAGCATCATTGCCTTCCGGTCTGTACAGAGTCACTGACACCGAGAGTTCGTGACTCTGTACAGAACGGAATCAGTGACGCTGTACAGACAGGGAGTCAGTGAATCTGTACATACCGAGAATCAGTGAATCTGTACAGACCGGGAGTCAGTGACTCTGTCGGACCGGGAGTCAATGACTCTGTACGGACCTGGCGTCAGTGGCTCTGTACAGACCGGGTGTCAGTGACTCTGTACAGGCCTGGAGTCAGTGTCCCTGTGCAGACCGGGATTCAATGGCTCTGTGCAGACCGGGAGTCAGTAACTCTGTACAGACCGGAAGTCAGTGACTGTGTACAGGCCGGAGAGTAAGTGACTCTGTGCAGACCTGGAATCAGTGACTCTGTACGGACCGGGAGTCAGTGACTTTTTACAGACGGGGTGTCAGTATATCTCTGCAGAATCATTGCCTTCCGGTCTGTACAGAGTCACTGACACTGTGCATTCCGGGAGTAGCTGATTCTGTACGGACTTGAAGTCGGTGACTCTGTGCAGACCGGAAGTCAGTTACTCTGTACAGACCGGGAGTCAGTGACTCTGTGCATAGCAGGATTCAGTGACTCTCTCCAGACCTGGAGTCAGTGAATCTGTATAGACCGGGAGTTAGTGGCTCTGTCCAACTGGGAGTCAGTGACGCTGTACGACCGGGAGTCAGTGATGCTGTGCAGACCTGGAGTCAGTGCCTCTGTACAGACGGGGAATTATTGATTATGTGCACACCTGGAGTCAGCGACTCTGTGCAGACCGCGAGTCAGTGACTCTGAGCAGACCGAGAGTTACTGACTCTGTACGACCGGGTGTCAGTGACGCTGTCCGACGGGAATCAGTGACTCTGCACAGAACGGGAGACAGTTACTCTGTATGGAACCGGAGTCAGTGACTCTGTACAGGCCACGATTTAGTGACTTTGTACGGACCGGAATCAGTGAGTCTGTACAGACAGGCAGTCAGGAGTCGGGTTTTCTGTACAGACCGGGAGTCAGTGGTTCTGCACAGAACGGGAGTGTGTGATTCTGTACGGACCGGGAGTCAGTGAATCTGTACAGACAGGGAGTCATTTATTCTGTACAGACCTGGAGTCGGGTTCTCTGTACGGACCGGGAGTCAGTGGTTCTGTACAGAACGGGATTGTGTGATTCTGAACAGACCGGGAGTCAGTGACTCTGTCCAGACCTGGGGACAGTGAGTCTGTACAGAGCTGGAGCCAGTGACGCTGCACAGAACTGGAGTCAGTGTCGCTGTACAGACCGAGAATCAGTAACTCTGAACAGGCCGAGAGTTACTGACTCTGTACGACGGGGATTCAGTGACTCTGTACAGTCGGGGAGTCATTGATTCTGTACAGGCCGGTCGTCAGTGATTCTTTACAGACCTGAATTCAGTGACGTTGTCCAGACCGGGAATCGGTGTTTCTGTACGGACCGGAACTCGGTGACTCTGTACAGACCGGGCGTCAGTGACTCTTTGCAGACCAGGAGTCGGTCACTCTGTACAGACCGTGTGTCCGTGATTCTGTACAGACCTGGAATCAATTACTGTGCACAGACCTGGAGTCGGGTTCTCTGCACAGACCGGGATTCAGTGGTTCTGTACAGCACGGGAGTCTGTGATTCTGTACGGACCGGGAGTCTGTGATTCTGTACGGACCTGGAGTCAGTGAATCTGTACAGACCGAGAGTTATTGACTTTGAACAGACAGGGTGTCAGTGACTCTGCATAGAACGGAAGTCAGATTCGCTGCACGGACCGGAATTCAGTGATTCTGGACAGAAAGGGAGTCAGTGACTGCGTAGACTGGGAATCAGTGACAATGTCCAGACAGGGAGTCAGTGACTCTGTACACACAGGGTGTCAGTGAATCTGTACAAACCGAGAGTCAGAGAATCTGTACAGACCGTGAGTCAGTGATTCTGTAGGACCGGGAGTCAGTGACACTGTACAGACCAGAATCAGTGAATCTGTACAAACAGGGAGTAATTGATTCAGTACAGACAGGAAGTCAGTTACTCTGTGCAGACCAGGAGTCAGTGACTCTGTGCATAGCGGGATTCAGTGACTCTCTGCAGACCTGGAGTCAGTGAATTTGTGCAGGCCGGGAGGTAGCGGCTCCGTGCAGACCGGGAGTCAGTGATTCTGTCCAGACCGGGAGTCAGTGAGTCTTCACAGACTGAGAGTCATTAACTCTGAACAGACCGGGTTTTAGTGACTCTGTCCAACCGGGAGTCAGTGACGCTGTACGACCGGGAGTCAGTGATGCTGTACAGACCTGGAGTCAGTGACTCTGCACAGACCGGGAGTCAGTTACTCTGCATCGAACGGGAGTCAATTACTCTGTACAGGCCGGGAGTCAGCGACTCTGTGCAGTTCGGAATCATTGATTATGTACAGACCTGGAGTCAGCGACTCTGTACAGAGCGGGAGTCAGTGATTCTGTACCGACCGGAAGTCGGTGACTCTGTACAGACCGGAATCAGTGACTCTGTACAGAGAGGGAGTCGGTGAATCTCTACATACCGAGAGTCAGTGTCTCTGTACAGACCGGGTGTCAGTGACTCTGTACAGACCTGGAGTCAGTGTCCCTGTGCAAACCGGGATTCAATGGCTTTGTGCAGACCTGGAGTTGGTGATTCTGTACGGACTTGAAGTCGGTGACTCCGTGCAGACCGGAAGTCAGTGGCTCTGCATAGACCGGAATTCAGTTAATCTGTACAGGCCGGGATTCAGTGACTTTGTGCATCGCGGGATTCAGTGATCTCTGCAGACCTGGAGTCAGTGAATCGGTACAGACCGGGAATTAGTGGCTCTGTGCAGATCGGGAGTCAGTGACTCTGTACAGACCGGGTGTCAATGAGCCTTCAGAGACCGGGAGTCGGTAACAATGAACGGACCGTGACTTAGTGACTCTGTACCGACCTGGAGTCAGTAATTCTGCGCAGACCGGGAGTCCGTGACACTGTACAGACCGGAATCAGTGAATTTGTACAAACAGGAATCATTGATTCAGTACAGACTTGGAGTCAGTTTCTCAGTACAGACCGGGAGCCAGTGTCTCTGTGCAAACCTGGAGTCAGTGTCCGTGTGCAGACCGGGATTCAATGGCTCTGTGCAGACCGGGAGTTGGTGATTCTGTACGGACCTGAAGTCAGTTACTCTGTACAGACCACGATTCAGTGACACTGTGCGTAGCGGGATTCAGTGACTCACTGCAGACCTGGAGACAGTGAATCTGTACAGACCGGGAGTTATTGGCTCTGTGCAGACCGGGAGTCAGTGATTTTGTCCAGAACGGGAGTCAGTGAGTCTTTAAGACCGGGAGTCAGTAACTCTGAACAGACCGAATGTAAGTGACTCTGTACAGACCGGAATCAATGAATCTGTACAGATAGGGTGTCGGTGAATCTGTACAGGCCGGGAGTCAGTGACACTGTGCGTAGCGGGATTCACTGACTCACTGCAGACCTGCAGACAGTGAATCTGTACAGACCGGGAGCTCGTGGCTCTGTGCGGACCGCGAGTCAGTGATTCTGTCCAGACCGGGTGTCAGAGAGCCTTGACAGACCGGGAGTCAGTAACTCTGTCCAGACCGGGAGTCAGTGAATCTGCATCGACCGGAATTCAATCACCATGTACAGACCGGGTGTCAGTGACTCTGTTCAGACTGGGTGTCATTGAATCTGTGCATACCTGGAATCAGTGTCCCAGGGCAGACCGGGATTCAATGGCTCTGTGCAGACCGGGAGTCGGTGATTCTGTACGGACTTGAAGTCGGTGACTGTGTGCAGACCTGAAGTCAGTGACACTGCATAGACCGGAAGTCAGTTACTCTGTACAGACCGGGAGTCAGTGACTCTGTGTACACAATGAATGGGAGGACCCTAGGCAAGACAGAGGGTCAGAGGGATCTTGGTGTGCAAGTTCACAGATCCCTGAAGGCGGCGGAACAGGTAGATAAGGTAGTAAAGAAGGCATATGGGATACTTGCCTTTATTAGCCGAGGCATAGAATATCAGAGCAAGGAGGTTATGATGGAGCTGTATAAAACACTGGTTATGCCACAGCTGGAGTACTGTGTGCAGTTCTGGTCGCCACACTACAGGAAGGATGTGATCGCTTTGGAGAGGGTGCAGAGGAGATTCACCAGGATGTTACCAGGGCTGGAGCGCTTCAGCTATGAAGAGAGACTGGGAAGATTGGGTTTGTTTTCCTTGGAGCAGAGGAGGCTGAGGGGGGACATGATTGAGGTGTACAAAATTATGAGGGGCACAGATAGGATGGATACTAAGGAGCTTTTTCCCTTCGTTGAGGGTTCTATAACAAGGGGACATAGATTCAAGGTAAAAGGCGGGAGGTTTAGAGGGGATTTGAGAAAGAACTTTTTCACCCAGAGGGTGGTTGGAGTCTGGAACTCACTGCCTGAAAGGGTTGTGGAGGCAGGAACCCTCACAACATTCAAGAAGCATTTGGATGAGCACTTGAAATGCCATAGCATACAAGGCTACGGACCAAATGCTGGAATATGGGATTAGAGTAGACAGGGCTGATGGCCGGCGCGGACACGATGGGCCGAAGGGCCTCTATCCGTGCTGTATAACTCTATGACTCTACGACTCTGTGCATAGCGGGATTCAGTGAAACTGTGCAGACCTGGAGTCAGTGGCTCTGTACAGGCCGGGTGTCAGTGACTCTTTACAGACCGGGTATCGGTGCGACTTCATAGATCGGGAGTCAGTAAATCTGTGCAGACCGGGAGTCAGTGACTCTGTGCAGATCGGAATCATTGTCTCTGTACAGAGAGGGAGTCAGTGATTCTGTACAGACCGGTAGTCAGTGGCTCTGTGAGACCGGGATTCAGCAACTCTGTACAGTCCTGCAATCAGTGACTCTGTACGGACCGGGAGTCAGTGAATCTGTACAGGCCGGGAGTCCGTGACTCTGTATGGACCGGAATCAGTGACTCTGTTCAGACCGGAAGTCAGTGACTGTGTACAGGCCGGAGAGTCAGTGACTCTGTACAGACCTGGAGTCAGTGACTCTGTACGGACCGGGGGTCAGTGACTTTTCACAGACGGGGTGTCAGTGACTCTCTGCAGACCTGGAGTCAGTGACTCTGCATAGACCGGAAGTCAGTTTCTCTGTACCGACCGGGAGTCAGTGACTCTGTGCAAACCTGGAGTCAGTGAATCTGTACGGACTGGCAATTCGTGGCTCTGTGCAGACCGGGAGTCAGTGATCCTGTCCAGACCGGGTGTCAGTTAGAATTACAGATCGGGAGTCAGTAACTCTGAACAGACCGAGTGTTAGTGACTCTGTCCAACCGGGAGTCAGTGACGCTGTACGACCGGGAGTCAATGATGCTGTACAGACCTGGAGTCAGTGACTCTGCACAGACCGGGGGTCAGTTACTCTGTATAGAACGGGAGACAATTACTCTGTACAGGCCGGGAGTCAGCGACTCTGTGCAGTTCGGAATCAATGATCATGTACAGACCTGGAGTCAGCGACTCTGTACAGAGATGGAGCCAGTGATTCTGTACCGACCGTAAGTCGGTTACTCTGTACAGACCGGAATCAGTGACTCTGTGCAGACAGGGGAGTCATTGATTCTGTACAGACCTGGAGTCAGTGAATCTGTTCAAAACCTGGAGTCAGTGACGCTGTGCAGACCGGGATCCAGTGACTCCGTGCAGACCCGAAGTCAGTGAGTCTGTGCAGACCTGGAGCAAGTGACGATGCACAGACTGGGATTCAGTGAGTTTGTCCAGACCGGGAATCACTGAACTTGTACAGCCAGGGAATTATTGACCCTGTCCAGACGGAGAGTTAGTGACTTTGCACAGACAGGGAGTCAGTGACTTCTTTTGACCGTATGTCATGGACTCTGTGCAGACCAGCAATCAGTGAGTCTGCACAGACCGGAGTCAGTGACAGTGCTTAGACCGGAAGTCAGTTTCGCTGCATGGACCGGAAGTCAGTGACTCCATGCAGACTGGGAGTCAGTGAATCTCCAGGACCGGGAGTCAGTGAATCTCTACGACCGGGAGTCAATGACTCTGTACAGACCTGGAGACAGTGACACTGCACAGACCGGGAGTCAGTGACACTGTGTCGACCGGGAGTCTGTGATTCTGTACAGACCGGAATCAGTGACTCTGTGCAGATAGGGATTCAGTGAATCTGAACATACCGAGAGTCAGTGCCTATGTACAGACTGGTTTTCAGTATCTCTGTAGGACCGGGAGTCAGTGACTCTTTACAGACCGGTATCAGTGACTCTGTCTTGACAAGGAGTCCGTGAATCTGAACATGCCGAGAGTCAGTGGCTCTGTACAGACCGGGTGTCAGTTTGTCTGTCGGACCGCTAGTCAGTGACTCTGTACAGACAGGGATTTACTGTCTCCGTACAGACCTGGAGTCAGTGACTCTGTACGGACCGGGAATCAGTGACTTTGTACAAACGGGGTGTCAGTGACTCTGTGTAGATTCAATGCCTTCCGGACTGTACAGAGTCATTGACACCGAGAGTCCCTGACTCTGTGCAGACCTGGAGTCAGTGACTCTGCACAGATCGGGTGTCAGTGACTCTGTACGGACCTGAAGTCAGTGACTGTGTTCAGGCCGGAGAGTCAGTGACTCTGTACAGACCTGGAGTCAGTGACTCTGTACGGACCGGGAGTCAGTGACTTTTTACAGACGGGGTGTCAGTGTCCCTCTGCAGAATCATTGCCTTCCGGTCTGTACAGAGTCACTGACACCGACAGTTCGTGACTCTACACAGACCGGAATGATTGAGGCTGGACAGACAGGGATTCAGTGAATCTGTACATACCGAGAATCAATGAATCTGTACAGACCGGGAGTCAGTGACACTGTAGGACCGGGAGCCACTGACTCTGTACGGACCTGGCGTCAGTGGCCCTGTACAGTCCGGGTGTCAGTGACTCTGTTCAGGACTGGAGTCAGTGTCCCTGTGCAGACCGGGATTCAATGGCTCTATGCAGATCGGGAGTCGGTGATTCTGTACGGACTTGAAGTCGGTGAATCTGTACAGACCGGGTGTCAGTGTCTCTGTACAGACCGGAAGTCAGTGACTGTGTTCAGGCCGGAGAGTCAGTGAATCTGTACACACCTGGAGTCAGTGACTCTGTACGGACCGGGAGTCAGTGACTTTTTACAGACGGGGTGTCAGTGTCTCTCTGCAGCATCATTGCCTTCCGGTCTGTACAGAGTCACTGACACCGAGAGTTCGTGACTCTGTACAGAACGGAATCAGTGACGCTGTACAGACAGGGAGTCAGTGAATCTGTACATACCGAGAATCAGTGAATCTGTACAGACCGGGAGTCAGTGACTCTGTCGGACCGGGAGTCAATGACTCTGTACGGACCTGGCGTCAGTGGCTCTGTACAGACCGGGTGTCAGTGACTCTGTACAGGCCTGGAGTCAGTGTCCCTGTGCAGACCGGGATTCAATGGCTCTGTGCAGACCGGGAGTCAGTAACTCTGTACAGACCGGAAGTCAGTGACTGTGTACAGGCCGGAGAGTAAGTGACTCTGTGCAGACCTGGAATCAGTGACTCTGTACGGACCGGGAGTCAGTGACTTTTTACAGACGGGGTGTCAGTATATCTCTGCAGAATCATTGCCTTCCGGTCTGTACAGAGTCACTGACACTGTGCATTCCGGGAGTAGCTGATTCTGTACGGACTTGAAGTCGGTGACTCTGTGCAGACCGGAAGTCAGTTACTCTGTACAGACCGGGAGTCAGTGACTCTGTGCATAGCAGGATTCAGTGACTCTCTCCAGACCTGGAGTCAGTGAATCTGTATAGACCGGGAGTTAGTGGCTCTGTCCAACTGGGAGTCAGTGACGCTGTACGACCGGGAGTCAGTGATGCTGTGCAGACCTGGAGTCAGTGCCTCTGTACAGACGGGGAATTATTGATTATGTGCACACCTGGAGTCAGCGACTCTGTGCAGACCGCGAGTCAGTGACTCTGAGCAGACCGAGAGTTACTGACTCTGTACGACCGGGTGTCAGTGACGCTGTCCGACGGGAATCAGTGACTCTGCACAGAACGGGAGACAGTTACTCTGTATGGAACCGGAGTCAGTGACTCTGTACAGGCCACGATTTAGTGACTTTGTACGGACCGGAATCAGTGAGTCTGTACAGACAGGCAGTCAGGAGTCGGGTTTTCTGTACAGACCGGGAGTCAGTGGTTCTGCACAGAACGGGAGTGTGTGATTCTGTACGGACCGGGAGTCAGTGAATCTGTACAGACAGGGAGTCATTTATTCTGTACAGACCTGGAGTCGGGTTCTCTGTACGGACCGGGAGTCAGTGGTTCTGTACAGAACGGGATTGTGTGATTCTGAACAGACCGGGAGTCAGTGACTCTGTCCAGACCTGGGGACAGTGAGTCTGTACAGAGCTGGAGCCAGTGACGCTGCACAGAACTGGAGTCAGTGTCGCTGTACAGACCGAGAATCAGTAACTCTGAACAGGCCGAGAGTTACTGACTCTGTACGACGGGGATTCAGTGACTCTGTACAGTCGGGGAGTCATTGATTCTGTACAGGCCGGTCGTCAGTGATTCTTTACAGACCTGAATTCAGTGACGTTGTCCAGACCGGGAATCGGTGTTTCTGTACGGACCGGAACTCGGTGACTCTGTACAGACCGGGCGTCAGTGACTCTTTGCAGACCAGGAGTCGGTCACTCTGTACAGACCGTGTGTCCGTGATTCTGTACAGACCTGGAATCAATTACTGTGCACAGACCTGGAGTCGGGTTCTCTGCACAGACCGGGATTCAGTGGTTCTGTACAGCACGGGAGTCTGTGATTCTGTACGGACCGGGAGTCTGTGATTCTGTACGGACCTGGAGTCAGTGAATCTGTACAGACCGAGAGTTATTGACTTTGAACAGACAGGGTGTCAGTGACTCTGCATAGAACGGAAGTCAGATTCGCTGCACGGACCGGAATTCAGTGATTCTGGACAGAAAGGGAGTCAGTGACTGCGTAGACTGGGAATCAGTGACAATGTCCAGACAGGGAGTCAGTGACTCTGTACACACAGGGTGTCAGTGAATCTGTACAAACCGAGAGTCAGAGAATCTGTACAGACCGTGAGTCAGTGATTCTGTAGGACCGGGAGTCAGTGACACTGTACAGACCAGAATCAGTGAATCTGTACAAACAGGGAGTAATTGATTCAGTACAGACAGGAAGTCAGTTACTCTGTGCAGACCAGGAGTCAGTGACTCTGTGCATAGCGGGATTCAGTGACTCTCTGCAGACCTGGAGTCAGTGAATTTGTGCAGGCCGGGAGGTAGCGGCTCCGTGCAGACCGGGAGTCAGTGATTCTGTCCAGACCGGGAGTCAGTGAGTCTTCACAGACTGAGAGTCATTAACTCTGAACAGACCGGGTTTTAGTGACTCTGTCCAACCGGGAGTCAGTGACGCTGTACGACCGGGAGTCAGTGATGCTGTACAGACCTGGAGTCAGTGACTCTGCACAGACCGGGAGTCAGTTACTCTGCATCGAACGGGAGTCAATTACTCTGTACAGGCCGGGAGTCAGCGACTCTGTGCAGTTCGGAATCATTGATTATGTACAGACCTGGAGTCAGCGACTCTGTACAGAGCGGGAGTCAGTGATTCTGTACCGACCGGAAGTCGGTGACTCTGTACAGACCGGAATCAGTGACTCTGTACAGAGAGGGAGTCGGTGAATCTCTACATACCGAGAGTCAGTGTCTCTGTACAGACCGGGTGTCAGTGACTCTGTACAGACCTGGAGTCAGTGTCCCTGTGCAAACCGGGATTCAATGGCTTTGTGCAGACCTGGAGTTGGTGATTCTGTACGGACTTGAAGTCGGTGACTCCGTGCAGACCGGAAGTCAGTGGCTCTGCATAGACCGGAATTCAGTTAATCTGTACAGGCCGGGATTCAGTGACTTTGTGCATCGCGGGATTCAGTGATCTCTGCAGACCTGGAGTCAGTGAATCGGTACAGACCGGGAATTAGTGGCTCTGTGCAGATCGGGAGTTAGTGAATCTGTCCAGACCGGGAGTCAGCGAGTCTTTACAGACCGGGAGTCAGTAACTCTGAACAGACCGAGTGTTCGTGACTCCGTCCAACCGGGAGTCAGTGAAGCTGTACGACGGGAGTCAGTGATGCTGTACAGACCTGGAATCAGTGACTCTGCACAGACCGGTTGTCAGTTACTCTGTATAGAACGGGAGTCAGTAACTCTGTACAGGCCGGGATTCAGTGACTTTGTGCATCGCGGGATTCAGTGATCTCTGCAGACCTGGAGTCAGTGAATCGGTACAGACCGGGAATTAGTGGCTCTGTGCAGATCGGGAGTCAGTGAATCTGTCCAGACCGGGAGTCAGCGAGTCTTTACAGACCGGGAGTCAGTAACTCTGAACAGACCGAGTGTTCGTGACTCCGTCCAACCGGGAGTCAGTGAAGCTGTACGACGGGAGTCAGTGATGCTGTACAGACCTGGAATCAGTGACTCTGCACAGACCGGTTGTCAGTTACTCTGTATAGAACGGGAGTCAATTACTCTGTACAGGCCGGGAGTCAGCGACTCTGTGCAGTTCGGAATCATTGATCATGTACAGACCTGGAGTCAGCGACTCTGTGCAGAGCGGGAGTCAGTGAATCTGTACAGACCGGAATCAGTGACTCTGTGGAGACAGTGAGATAGTGAATCTGCACAGACCTGGAGTCAGTGCCTCTGTACAGACCGGGTGTCAGTGACTCTGTTAAGACAGGTTGTCAGTGACTCTGTACAGACCGGGTGTCATTGAGTCTTCATAGATCGGGAATCAGTGACTCTGCACAGACAGTGAGTTAGTGAATCTGCACAGACCTGGAGTCAGTGTGCTCTGTACAGACCTGGAGTTAGTGACACTGTGTAGACCGGGAGTAAGTGAAACTGTGCAGACTGGAATCAGTGTCTCTGTACAGACAGGGAGTCAGTGAATCTGAACATACCGAGAGTCAGTGGCTCTGTGCAGACCCGCTGATCGTGTCTCTCTTGGACCGGGAGTCAGTGACTCTATACAAACCTGGAGTCAGTTTCTCTGTACAGACCGGGAGTTAGTTAATTATTGATTATGTACAGACCTGGAGTCAACGACTCTGTCCAGACGTGGTGACAGTGAGTCTGTACAGACCTGGAGCCAGTGACGCTGTACAGACCTTGAGTCAGGGTTTCTGTACAGACCGAGAGTGAGTAACTCTGAACCGTCCGAGAGTTTCTGACTCGGTAAAACCGGGAGTCAGTGACGCTGTGCGACGGGGAATCAGTGACTCTGTTCAGACCTGGGGTCAGTGACTCTGCACAGACCAGGAGTCAGTTAATCTGTATAGAACCGGAGTCAGTGAGTCTGTACAGGCCGAGAGTTAGTGTCTCTGCCCGGCAGGAATCAGTGATTCTGTACAGATAGGGATTCAGTGAATCTGTACAGGATGGGAGTCAGTCACTCTGTACAAACCTGGAGTCAGTTACTCTGTTCAGAACGGGAGTCTGTGACTCTGTACAGGACGGGCGTTAGTGACTCTGTACGGACCGGAATCAGTGATTCTGTACACAAAGGAAGTCAGTGGCACTGTACAGACCGGGAGATAGTAATTCTGCACAGACCGTGTGTCAGTGACTCCGTACAGACCGGGAGTCAGCGATTCTGTACAGACCTGAAGTCAGTGACTCGATGCAGACCGAGAGTCAGTGAGTCTGTACATACCGGGAGTCAGTGACTCTGTGCAGTCGGGGAGTCATTGAATCTGTGCAGACCTGCAGTCAGTGACGCTGTCCAGAACGGGTGTCAGTGATTCTGTACACACTGGGATTCAGTGACTCTGTACAGATCTGGAGTCAGTGATTCTGTACGGACCGGGAGTCGGTGACTCTGTACGGACCACGAGTCAGTGACTCTGTACAAGTCGGTAGTCGGTGATTCTGTACAGAGGTGGAGTCATTGATTCTGTACAGTCGGGGAGTCATTGATTCTGTGCAGACATGAAGTCAGTGACGCTGTACAGACGGGGAGTCAGTAACTCTGTGCAGACCTTGAGTCAGTATCTCTGTACAGACCGGGAATCTGTGGCTCTGCCTAGACTGGGAGTCAGTGACTCTCTACTGACGGGCAATTATTGATTTTGTACAGACCTGGAGTCAGCGACTCTGTACAGACCTGGAGTCAGTGTCTCTGCACAGACCGAGATTCAGTAACTCTGAACAGACCGAGAGTTACTGACTCTGTACGACCGGGAGTCAATGACGCTGTGCGACGGGGAGTCAGTGACTGTACAGACCTGGAGTCAGTGACTCTGCACAGACCGGGATTCAGTTAGTCCCTATAGAACGGGAGTCATTGACTCTGTACAGGACGGGGAGTTCGTGACTCTGTACTGACCGTAATCAGTGACTGTGTACAGACCGGGAGTCAGTGACTCTGTCCAGACCTGGGGACAGAGTGTCTGTACGGATCTGGAGCCAGTTGCGCTGTACAGACCTGCAGTCATTTACTCTGTTTCGAAACGGAGTCAGTAACTCTGTGCAGACCGGGAGTCAGCGACTCTCTCCAGACCTGGGGACAGTAAGTCTGTACAGACCTGGAGCCAGTGACGCTGCACAGACCGGAAGTCAGTTAATCTGTATAGAACCGGACTCATTGACTCTGTGCAGGCCGGGAGTTAGTGACTCTGTACGGACCGGAATTAGTGATTCTGTACAGACAGGGAGTCAGTGAATCTGTGCAGGACGGGAGTCAGTCACTTTCTAATGACCTGGAGTCAGTTACACTGGATAGAACGGGAGTCAGTGACTCTGTACAGGCCGGGAGTTAGTGACTCTGTACAAGTCGGTAGTCGGTGATTCTGTACAGAGGGGGAGTCATTGATTCTGTACAGTCGGGGAGTCATTGATTCTGTGCAGACATGAAGTCAGTGACGCTGTACAGACGGGGAGTCAGTAACTCTGTGCAGACCTTGAGTCAGTATCTCTGTACAGACCGGGAATCTGTGGCTCTGCCTAGACTGGGAGTCAGTGACTCTCTACTGACGGGCAATTATTGATTTTGTACAGACCTGGAGTCAGCGACTCTGTACAGACCTGGAGTCAGTGTCTCTGCACAGACCGAGATTCAGTAACTCTGAACAGACCGAGAGTTACTGACTCTGTACGACCGGGAGTCAATGACGCTGTGCGACGGGGAGTCAGTGACTGTACAGACCTGGAGTCAGTGACTCTGCACAGACCGGGATTCAGTTAGTCCCTATAGAACGGGAGTCATTGACTCTGTGCAGGCCGGGAGTTAGTGACTCTGTACGGACCGGAATTAGTGATTCTGTACAGACAGGGAGTCAGTGAATCTGTGCAGGACGGGAGTCAGTCACTTTCTAATGACCTGGAGTCAGTTACACTGGATAGAACGGGAGTCAGTGACTCTGTACAGGCCGGGAGTTAGTGACTCTGTACGGACCGGAATCAGTGATTCTGTACAGTCGGGGAGTCATTGATTCTGTACAGACCTGGAGTCAGTGACGCTGTCCAGACCGGGTTTCAGTTACTCCGGACAGACCTGCAGTGAGTGAGTCTGCACAGACTTGGAGCAAGTGACGCTGAAGAGACCGGAAATCAGTGACACTGTACAAACCGGGAGTCAGTGACCCTGTACAGACCTGGAGTCAGCGAGTCTGTACAGACCGGGAGTAATTGACTCTGTAAAGTCCAGAGTCAATGTCTCTGCACAGACCGCGAGTCAGTGACTCTAGACAGGTCGGTCGTCAGTGATTCTGTATAGAGGGGGTGTCACTGATTCGGTACATACCGGGAGTCATTGATTCTGTATAGACCTGGAGTCAGTGACTCTGTACAGACCTGAAATCAGTGACGCTGTGCAGACCGGCAGCAAGTGGCTCTGGACGGACCGGAATCAGTGATTCTGTACAGACCGGCAGTCAGTGGTTCTGTAAAGAACGGTAGTCTGTGATTCTGTACGGACCGGGAGTCAGTGAATCGGTACAAACGGGGAGTCATTGATTCTGTACAAACCTGAAGTCAGTGACTCTGCACAAAACCTGGAGTCAGTGAATCTGTGCAGACCTGGAGCAAGTGAGACCGGGATTCATTGAGTCTGTCCAGACCGGGAATCACTGACCCTGTACAGACAGTGAGTCTTTACAGACCGGGAGTCAGTAACTCTGAACAGACCGAGTGTTAGTGACTTCGTCCAACCGGGAGTCAGTGACGCTGTCCGACCGGGAGTAAGTGATGCTGTACAGACCTGGAGTCAGCGAATCTGTACAGAATGGAATCAGTGACTCTGCACAGATAGTGAGTTAATGAATCTGCGCAGATCTGGAATCAGTGGCTCTGTACAGACCGGGTGTCAGTCACTCTGTACAGACCGGGTGTCAGTGAGTCTTCATAGATCGGGTGTCAGTGACTCTGTACAGACCGGAAGTTAGTGACTGTGTACAGGCCGGGGAGTCAGTGACTCTGTACAGACCTGGAGTCAGTGACTTTGGACAGACGGAGTGTCAGTGACTCTCTGCAGAGTCACTGCCTTCCGGTCTGTACAGAGTCACTGACACCGAGAGTTCGTGACTCTGCACAGACCGGAATCGGTGACTCTGTACAGACAGGGATCTAGTGAATCTGTACATACCGAGAGTCAGTGAATCTGTACAGACCGGGAGTCAGTGACTCAGTAGGACCGGGCGTCATTGACTCTGTACGGACCTGGAGTCAGTGTCTCTGTACAGACCGGGTGTCAGTGACCCTGTACCGACCTGGAGTCAGTGTCCCTATGCAGACGGGGATTCAATGGCTCTGTGCAGACGGTGAGTCGGTGAATCTGTACGGTCTTGAAGTCGGTGACTCTGTGCAGACCGGGAGTCAGTCACTCTGTGTAAAGCGGGATTCAGTGAATCCCTGCAGACCTGGCATCAGTGAATCTGTACAGACCGGGACTTAGTGGCTCTGTGCAGACCGGGAGTCAGTGATTCTGTCCAGACCTGGAGTCAGCGAGTCTTTACAGACCGGGAGTCAGTAACTCTGAACAGACCGAGTGTTAGTGACTCTGTCCAAGCGGGAGTCAGTGAAGCTGTCCGACCGGGAGTCAGTGATGTTGTACAGACCTGGAGTCAGTGACTCTGCACAGACCGGGAGTCAGTTACTCTGTATAGAACGGGAGTCAATTACTCTATACAGGCCGGGAGTCAGCGGCTCTGAGCAGTTCGGAATCATTGATTATGTACAAACCTGGAGTCATCGACTCTGTACTGAGCGGGAGTCAGTGATTCTGTACCGACCGGAAGTCGGTGACTCTGTACAGACCGGAATCAGTGACTCTATACAGACCGGGTGCCAGTGAGTCTTCATAGATCGGGAATCAGTGACTCTGCACAGACAGTGAGTTCGTGAATCTGCACAGACCTGGAGTCAGTGACTCTGTGTAGACCGGGAGTAAGTGACACTGTGCAGAGCGGAATCAGTTTCTCTGTACAGACAGGGTGTCAGTGAATCTGAACATACCGAGAGTCAGTGGCTCTGTGCAGACACGCTGTTCGTGTCTCTCTTGGACCGGGATTCAGTGGCTCTGTACAGACCGGGAATCAGTGAATCTCTACAAACCTGGAGTCAGTTTCTCTTCACAGACCGGGAGTCAGTGGCTCTGCACAGACCGGGAGTCACTGAGTCTGTGCAGACCGGATTCAGTAACTCTGCACAGAGCGGGAGTCAGGGACTCTGTACAGACCTGGAGTTAGTGACTCTGTTCAGACGGGGAATTATTGATTATGTACAGACCTGGAGTCAACGTCTCTGTCCAGACGTGGGGAAAGTGAGTCTGTGCAGTCCTGGAGCCAGTGACGCTGTGCAGACCTTGAGTCAGTGTTTCTGTACAAACCGGGAGTCAGTAACTCTGAACAGACCGAGAGTTACTGACTCTGTAAGACCGGGAGTCAGTGACGCTGTGCGACGGGAAGTCAGTGACTCTGTTCAGACCTGGGGTCAGTGACTCTGCACAGACCAGGAGTCAGTTAATCCGTATAGAACCGGAGTCAGTGAGTCTGTACAGGCAGGGAGTTAGTGACTGTACGGAACGAAATCAGTGATTCTGTACAGATAGGGTTTCAATGAATCTGTACAGGACGGGAGTCAGTCACTCTGTACAGGAAGGGCGTTAGTGACTCTGTACGGACCGGAATCAGTGATTCTGTACACAAAAGAAGTCAGTGGCTCTGTACAGACCGGGAGACAGTAATTCTGTACAGACCGTGCGTCAGTCACTCCGTACAGACCGGGAGTCAGCGATTCTGTACAGATCTGGAGTCAGTGAGTCTATGCAGACCGGGAGTCAGTGAGTCTGTACAACCCGGGAGTCAGTGACTCTGTACAGTCGGGGAGTCATTGAATCTGTGCAGACCTGCAGTCAGTGACGCTGTCCAGAACGAGTGTCAGTGATTCTGTACAGACTGGGAGTCAGTGATTCTATACAGACCTGGGGACAGTGAATCTGTACAGACCTGGAGCCAGTGACGCTGCACAGACCTGGAGTCAGTTACACTGGATAGAACGGGAGTCAGTGACTCTGTACAGGCCGGGAGTTAGTGATTCTGTACGGACCGGAATCAGTGATTCTGTACAGTCCGGGAGTCACTGATTCTGTACAGACCTGGAGTCAGTGACGCTGTCCAGACCGGGTTTCAGTTATTCTGCACAGACCTGCAGTGAGTGAGTCTGCACAGACTTGGAGCAAGTGACGCTGTACAGACCGTGAGTCAGTGACTCTGTGCAGACCTGGAGTCGGTAACTCTGCACAGATCGGGCGTCAGTGACTCCGTACAGATCGGGAGTCATTGAGTCTGTACAGACCGGGATTCAGTGACGCGGTACAGACCTGGAGTCAGTGTCTCTACACAGACCGAGAGTCAGTAACTATGAACAGACCGAGAGTTACTGACTCTGTACGACCGCGAGTCAGTGACGCTGTGCGACGGAGAGTCAGTGAACCTGCAAAGACCGAGAATCAGTTACTCTGTAAAGAACCGGAGTCAGTGAATCTGTACAGGCCGGGATTGAGTGACTCTGTACGGACCGGAATCAATGATTCTGTACAGACAGGGAGTCAGTGAATTTGTACAGAACGGGAGTCAGTCACTCTGCACAGACCTGGAGTTAGTTACTCTGTATAGAACGGGAGTCAGTTACGATGTTCAGACCGGGAGTCAGTGAGTCTGTACAGACCGGGAATCACTGAACCTGCACAGACATGGAATCAGTCACCCTGTACAGACCGAGAGTTGGGGACTTTGAACAGACAGGGAGTCAGTGGCACCGCACAGACCTGGAGTCACTGACTCTGTACAGACCTGAAGTCAGTGACGCTGTACAGACCGGGAGTAAGTTACTGTACAGACCGGGACTCAGTGGTTCTGTACAGACCGGGAGTCGGTGACTCTGGACAGACGGGAATCATTGATTATTTACAGACGTGGAGTCAGCGACTCTGTACTGACCTGGAGTCAATGACTCTGTGCAGACCGGGAGTCAGTGACTCTGTCCAGACCTGGAGTCAGTGAGTCTGTACAGAACTGGAGCCAGTGACGCTGCACAGACCGAGAGTCAGTGACTCTGGACAGACCGGGAGTCTACGACTCTGTGCAGACCTGCAGTCGGTGACTCTGTTCAGAACGGGAGTCATTGGCTCTGTTCAGAACGGGAGTCATTGGCTCTGCACAGAGCGGGTCTCAGTGATTCTGTACGGGCCGGGAGTCTGTGAATCTACATGGACCGGAAGTCAATTACTCGCTACAGACCGGGATGCAATGATTCTGTACAGACTGGGAGTCAGTGAGTCTTTATAGTGCGGTCGTCAGTAACTCTGAACAGACTGTGAGTTAGTGACTTTGCACAGACAGCGAGTCAGTGACTCTGCACAGACTGGGAGTCAGTGACTCGATACTGACAGGGAATCATTGACCCTGCACAGGACGAGAGTGATTCTCTCTCTCCGCCCCCCAGTTTTTCTCTATCTCCCCATATGTTTCTCTCCCTCCCCCCCCATTGTTTCTCTCTCTCTCCGCAGTGTTTCTCTCTCTCCCCATAGTGTTTCTCTCTCTCTCCGTCCCCCAGTGTTTCTCTATCTCCCACCAGTGTTTCTATCTCTCTCCCCCCACTGTTTCTCTCTCTCCGTCTCTCCTCCCCCTGTGTGTGTGTCTCTCTCTCTCCCCCCAGTGCTTCTGTCTCTCTCGCTTTCTCCCCCAGTGTTTCTCTCTCTCCCCCAGTGTTTCTCTATCTCCCGCAGTGTTTCTCTCTCTCCCCCCAGTGTTTCTCACTCTCTCTCTCCCCCCAGTGTTTCTAGCTCTCACTCTCTCTCTCCCCAGTATTTCTCTCTCTCTCTACCCTCAGTGTTTCTGTCTCTCTCCCCCCAGTGTTTCTCACTCTCCACCCCCCCCAGTTTTTCTCTTTGTCTTCCCCCAGTGTTTCGATGTCTCTCTCCCCCATGTGTTTCTCTCTCCCTCTCCCCCAGTGTTTCTCCCTCTCTCTCCCCCCAGTGTTTCTCTCTCTCTCTACACCTAGTGTTTCCCTCTCTCGCTCCACCCAGTGTTTCGCTCTCTCTCCCCCAGTGTTTCTCTCTCTCTCCCCCAGTGTTTCTCTCTCTCTCCCCCCAGTGTATCTCAATCTCTCCTCCCCCCAGTGTTTCTCTCTCTCCTCACCCCAGTGTTTCTGCCTCTCCCCCCAGTGTTTCTCTCTCTCTCCCCAGTGTTTCTCTCTCTCTCCCCAGTGTTTCTCTCTCTCTCCAGTGTTTCTCTCCCTCATCCCAGTGTTTCTCTCTCTCTCTCTCTCCCCAGTGTTTCTCTCTCTCTCTCTCCAGTATTTCACTCTCTCTCTCCCTCCCCCCTTTTTCTCTCTCTCTGTCCCCTCAGTGTTTCACCCTCTCTGCCCAGTGTTTCTCTCTCTCTCCCCAGTGTTTCTCTCTCTCTCCGCCCCTCATTGTTTCTCTATCACCCCACTGTGTTTCTCTCTCTCTACACGCAATGTTTCTCTCTCTCCCCCAGTCTATCTCTCTCTCTCCCCCCAGTGTTTCTCTCTCTCCCCCCAGTGTTTCTCTCTCTCTCCCCGGTGTTTCTCTCTCTCCCCCCATTGTTTCTCTCTCTCTCTCTCCAGTATTTCACTCTCTCTCTCCCTCCCCCCTGTTTTTCACTCTCTCTCCCCCCAGTGTTTCTCTCTCTGACCCCCTCCTCAGTGTTTCTCTTTCTCCTCCCCCATTGTTTCCCTCTCTCCCCCCAGTGTTTCTCCCTCTCTGCCCAGTGTTTCTCTCTCTCTCCCCAGTGTTTCTCCCTCTCTGCCCAGTGTTTCTCTCTCTCTCCCCAGTGTTTCTCTCTCTCCCCAGTGTTTCTCTCTCCCCACAGTGTTTCTCTCTCTCCCCGCCCCTCAGTGTTTCTCTATCTCCCCCCTGTGTTTCTCTCTCTCCACACCCACTGTTTCTCTCTCTCCCCCAGTCTATCTCTCTCTCTCCCCCCAGTGTTTCTCTCTCTCCCCCCAGTGTTTCACTCTCTCTCCCCGGTGTTTCTCTCTCTCTCCCGCCAGTGTTTCTCTCTCTCTCCCCCACCCAGTGTTTCTCTCTCTCTCTCCCCCAGTGTTTCTTACTCTCTCCTCCCCCAGTGTTTCTCTCTCTTTCCCCCCAGTGTTTCTCTCTCTCTCTCCCCTCAGTGTTTCTCTCTCTCTCCCCCAGTGTTTCTCTCTCACTCACTCCCCCCAGTGTTTCTCTCTCACTCACTCCCGCCAGTGTTTCTCTCTCTCTCCCCCCAGTGTATCTCAATCTCTCCTCCCCCCAGTGTTTCTCTCTCTCCCCCCCAGTGTTTCTCTCTCTCTCCACCCAGTGTTTCTCTCTCTCCCCCCAGTGTTTCTCTCTTTCTGTCCCCCCAGTGTTTCTCTCTCTGTCCCCCTCCCCAGTGTTTCTCTTTCTCTCCCCACAGTGTTTTCTCTCTCTCTCCCCCCAGTGTTTCTCTCTCTCTCCCGGTATTTCTCTCTCTCTCCCCAGGGTTTTATCTCTCTCCCCAGTGTTTCTCTCTCACCCCCAGTGTTTCTCTCTCTCTCTCCCCCCAGTGTTTCTCTCTCTTGCCCAGTGTTTCTCTCTCTCTCTCCACCCAGTGTTTCTCTCTCTCCTCCCCGCAGTGTTTCTCTCTCTCTCGCCCCCCAGTTTTTTTCTCTCTCTCTCTCACCCCAGTGTTTCTCTCTCTCTCTCACCCCAGTGTTTCTTTCTCTCTCCCCCCAGTGTTTCTCTCTCTCCCCCCAGTATTTCTCTCTCACCCCCCAGTGTTTCTTTCTCACCCCCAGTGTTTCTCTCTATCTCCGCCCCCCATTGTTTCTCTATCTCCCCCCAGTTTTCTCTCTCTCTCGCCCCACTGTTTCTCTCTCTCCCCCAGTCTTTCTCTCTCTCTCCCCCAGTGTTTCTCTCTCTCTCTCCCCCAGTCTTTCTCTCTCTCTCCCCCCAGTGTTTCTCTCTCTCTCTCTCCCCCCAGTGTTTCTCTCTCTCCCCCAGTGTTTCCCTCTCTCCTCACCCCAGTGTTTCTCTCTCTCCCCCCCAGTATATCTCAATCTCTCCTCCCCCCAGTGTTTCTCTCTCCTCCCCCCAGTATTTCTCTCACTCTCCGCCCAGTGTTTCTCTCTCTCTCCCCCCAGTGTTTCTCTCTCTCTCTCCCCAGTGTATCTCAATCTCTCCTCCCCCAGTGTTTCTCTCTCTCCCCCCAGTGTTTCTCTCTTTCTGTCCGCCCAGTGTTTCCCTCTCTCGCTCCACCCAGTGTTTCGCTCTCTCTCCCCCAGTGTTTCTCTCTCTCTCCCCCAGTGTATCTCAATCTCTCCTCCCCCCAGTGTTTCTCTCTCTCCTCACCCCAGTGTTTCTGCCTCTCCCCCCAGTGTTTCTCTCTCTCTCCCCAGTGTTTCTCTCTCTCTCCCCAGTGTTTCTCTCTCTCTCCAGTGTTTCTCTCCCTCATCCCAGTGTTTCTCTCTCTCTCTCCCCAGTGTTTCTCTCTCTCTCTCTCCAGTATTTCACTCTCTCTCTCCCTCCCCCCTTTTTCTCTCTCTCTGTCCCCTCAGTGTTTCACCCTCTCTGCCCAGTGTTTCTCTCTCTCTCCCCAGTGTTTCTCTCTCTCCCCAGTGTTTCTCTCTCTCCCCAGTGTTTCTCTCTCCCCACAGTGTTTCTCTCTCTCTCCGCCCCTCAGTGTTTCTCTATCTCCCCACTGTGTTTCTCTCTCTCTACACGCAATGTTTCTCTCACTCCCCCAGTCTATCTCTCTCTCTCCCCCCAGTGTTTCTCTCTCTCCCCCCAGTGTTTCACTCTCTCTCCCCGGTGTTTCTCTCTCTCCCCCCATTGTTTCTCTCTCTCTCTCTATCCAGTATTTCACTCTCTCTCTCCCTCCCCCCTGTTTTTCACTCTCTCTCCCCCCAGTGTTTCTCTCTCTGACCCCCTCCTCAGTGTTTCTCTTTCTCCTCCCCCATTGTTTCCCTCTCTCCCCCCAGTGTTTCTCCCTCTCTGCCCAGTGTTTCTCTCTCTCTCCCCAGTGTTTCTCTCCCTCCCCAATGTTTCGCTCTCTCTCCCCAGTGTTTCTCTCTCTCCCCAGTGTTTCTCTCTCCCCACAGTGTTTCTCTCTCTCTCCGCCCCTCAGTGTTTCTCTATCTCCCCACTGTGTTTCTCTCTCTCCACACCCACTGTTTCTCTCTCTCCCCCAGTCTATCTCTCTCTCTCCCCCCAGTGTTTCTCTCTCTCCCCCCAGTGTTTCACTCTCTCTCCCCGGTGTTTCTCTCTCTCTCCCGCCAGTGTTTCTCTCTCTCTCCCCCACCCAGTGTTTCTCTCTCTCTCTCCCCCAGTGTTTCTTACTCTCTCCTCCCCCAGTGTTTCTCTCTCTTTCCCCCCAGTGTTTCTCTCTCTCTCTCCCCTCAGTGTTTCTCTCTCTCTCCCCCAGTGTTTCTCTCTCACTCACTCCCCCCAGTGTTTCTCTCTCACTCACTCCCGCCAGTGTTTCTCTCTCTCTCCCCCCAGTGTATCTCAATCTCTCCTCCCCCCAGTGTTTCTCTCTCTCCCCCCCAGTGTTTCTCTCTCTCTCCACCCAGTGTTTCTCTCTCTCCCCCATTGTTTCTCTCTTTCTGTCCCCCCAGTGTTTCTCTCTCTGTCCCCCTCCCCAGTGTTTCTCTTTCTCTCCCCACAGTGTTTTCTCTCTCTCTCCCCCCAGTGTTTCTCTCTCTCTCCCGGTATTTCTCTCTCTCTCCCCAGGGTTTTATCTCTCTCCCCAGTGTTTCTCTCTCACCCCCAGTGTTTCTCTCTCTCTCTCCCCCCAGTGTTTCTCTCTCTTGCCCAGTGTTTCTCTCTCTCTCTCCACCCAGTGTTTCTCTCTCTCCTCCCCGCAGTGTTTCTCTCTCTCTCGCCCCCCAGTTTTTCTCTCTCTCTCTCTCACCCCAGTGTTTCTCTCTCTCTCTCACCCCAGTGTTTCTTTCTCTCTCCCCCCAGTGTTTCTCTCTCTCCCCCCAGTATTTCTCTCTCACCCCCAGTGTTTCTTTCTCACCCCCAGTGTTTCTCTCTCTCTCTCCCCTCAGTGTTTCTCTCTCTCTCCCCCAGTGTTTCTCTCTCACTCACTCACCCCAGTGTTTCTCTCTCACTCACTCCCGCCAGTGTTTCTCTCTCTCTCCCCCCAGTGTATCTCAATCTCTCCTCCCCCCAGTGTTTCTCTCTCTCCCCCCCAGTGTTTCTCTCTCTCTCCACCCAGTGTTTCTCTCTCTCCCCCAGTGTTTCTCTCTTTCTGTCCCCCCAGTGTTTCTCTCTCTGTCCCCCTCCCCAGTGTTTCTCTTTCTCTCCCCACAGTGTTTTCTCTCTCTCTCCCCCCAGTGTTTCTCTCTCTCTCCCGGTATTTCTCTCTCTCTCCCCAGGGTTTTATCTCTCTCCCCAGTGTTTCTCTCTCACCCCCAGTGTTTCTCTCTCTCTCTCCCCCCAGTGTTTCTCTCTCTTGCCCAGTGTTTCTCTCTCTCTCTCCACCCAGTGTTTCTCTCTCTCCTCCCCGCAGTGTTTCTCTCTCTCTCGCCCCCCAGTTTTTCTCTCTCTCTCTCTCACCCCAGTGTTTCTCTCTCTCTCTCACCCCAGTGTTTCTTTCTCTCTCCCCCCAGTGTTTCTCTCTCTCCCCCCAGTATTTCTCTCTCACCCCCCAGTGTTTCTTTCTCACCCCCAGTGTTTCTCTCTATCTCCGCCCCCCATTGTTTCTCTATCTCCCCCCAGTTTTCTCTCTCTCTCGCCCCACTGTTTCTCTCTCTCCCCCAGTCTTTCTCTCTCTCTCCCCCAGTGTTTCTCTCTCTCTCTCCCCCAGTCTTTCTCTCTCTCTCCCCCCAGTGTTTCTCCCTCTCTGCCCAGTGTTTCTCTCTCTCTCCCCAGTGTTTCTCTCCCTCCCCAATGTTTCGCTCTCTCTCCAGTGTTTCTCTCTCTCCCCAGTGTTTCTCTCTCCCCACAGTGTTTCTCTCTCTCTCCGCCCCTCAGTGTTTCTCTATCTCCCCCCTGTGTTTCTCTCTCTCCACACCCACTGTTTCTCTCTCTCCCCCAGTCTATCTCTCTCTCTCCCCCCAGTGTTTCTCTCTCTCCCCCCAGTGTTTCACTCTCTCTCCCCGGTGTTTCTCTCTCTCTCCCGCCAGTGTTTCTCTCTCTCTCCCCCACCCAGTGTTTCTCTCTCTCTCTCCCCCAGTGTTTCTTACTCTCTCCTCCCCCAGTGTTTCTCTCTCTTTCCCCCCAGTGTTTCTCTCTCTCTCTCCCCTCAGTGTTTCTCTCTCTCTCCCCCAGTGTTTCTCTCTCACTCACTCCCCCCAGTGTTTCTCTCTCACTCACTCCCGCCAGTGTTTCTCTCTCTCTCCCCCCAGTGTATCTCAATCTCTCCTCCCCCCAGTGTTTCTCTCTCTCCCCCCCAGTGTTTCTCTCTCTCTCCACCCAGTGTTTCTCTCTCTCCCCCCAGTGTTTCTCTCTTTCTGTCCCCCCAGTGTTTCTCTCTCTGTCCCCCTCCCCAGTGTTTCTCTTTCTCTCCCCACAGTGTTTTCTCTCTCTCTCCCCCCAGTGTTTCTCTCTCTCTCCCGGTATTTCTCTCTCTCTCCCCAGGGTTTTATCTCTCTCCCCAGTGTTTCTCTCTCACCCCCAGTGTTTCTCTCTCTCTCTCCCCCCAGTGTTTCTCTCTCTTGCCCAGTGTTTCTCTCTCTCTCTCCACCCAGTGTTTCTCTCTCTCCTCCCCGCAGTGTTTCTCTCTCTCTCGCCCCCCAGTTTTTTTCTCTCTCTCTCTCACCCCAGTGTTTCTCTCTCTCTCTCACCCCAGTGTTTCTTTCTCTCTCCCCCCAGTGTTTCTCTCTCTCCCCCCAGTATTTCTCTCTCACCCCCCAGTGTTTCTTTCTCACCCCCAGTGTTTCTCTCTATCTCCGCCCCCCATTGTTTCTCTATCTCCCCCCAGTTTTCTCTCTCTCTCGCCCCACTGTTTCTCTCTCTCCCCCAGTCTTTCTCTCTCTCTCCCCCAGTGTTTCTCTCTCTCTCTCCCCCAGTCTTTCTCTCTCTCTCCCCCCAGTGTTTCTCTCTCTCTCTCTCCCCCCAGTGTTTCTCTCTCTCCCCCAGTGTTTCCCTCTCTCCTCACCCCAGTGTTTCTCTCTCTCTCCCCCCCAGTATATCTCAATCTCTCCTCCCCCCAGTGTTTCTCTCTCCTCCCCCCAGTATTTCTCTCACTCTCCGCCCAGTGTTTCTCTCTCTCTCCCCCCAGTGTTTCTCTCTCTCTCTCCCCAGTGTATCTCAATCTCTCCTCCCCCAGTGTTTCTCTCTCTCCCCCCAGTGTTTCTCTCTTTCTGTCCGCCCAGTGTTTCCCTCTCTCGCTCCACCCAGTGTTTCGCTCTCTCTCCCCCAGTGTTTCTCTCTCTCTCCCCCAGTGTATCTCAATCTCTCCTCCCCCCAGTGTTTCTCTCTCTCCTCACCCCAGTGTTTCTGCCTCTCCCCCCAGTGTTTCTCTCTCTCTCCCCAGTGTTTCTCTCTCTCCCCAGTGTTTCTCTCTCTCCCCAGTGTTTCTCTCTCCCCACAGTGTTTCTCTCTCTCTCCGCCCCTCAGTGTTTCTCTATCTCCCCACTGTGTTTCTCTCTCTCTACACGCAATGTTTCTCTCACTCCCCCAGTCTATCTCTCTCTCTCCCCCCAGTGTTTCTCTCTCTCCCCCCAGTGTTTCACTCTCTCTCCCCGGTGTTTCTCTCTCTCCCCCCATTGTTTCTCTCTCTCTCTCTATCCAGTATTTCACTCTCTCTCTCCCTCCCCCCTGTTTTTCACTCTCTCTCCCCCCAGTGTTTCTCTCTCTGACCCCCTCCTCAGTGTTTCTCTTTCTCCTCCCCCATTGTTTCCCTCTCTCCCCCCAGTGTTTCTCCCTCTCTGCCCAGTGTTTCTCTCTCTCTCCCCAGTGTTTCTCTCCCTCCCCAATGTTTCGCTCTCTCTCCCCAGTGTTTCTCTCTCTCCCCAGTGTTTCTCTCTCCCCACAGTGTTTCTCTCTCTCTCCGCCCCTCAGTGTTTCTCTATCTCCCCCCTGTGTTTCTCTCTCTCCACACCCACTGTTTCTCTCTCTCCCCCAGTCTATCTCTCTCTCTCCCCCCAGTGTTTCTCTCTCTCCCCCCAGTGTTTCACTCTCTCTCCCCGGTGTTTCTCTCTCTCTCCCGCCAGTGTTTCTCTCTCTCTCCCCCACCCAGTGTTTCTCTCTCTCTCTCCCCCAGTGTTTCTTACTCTCTCCTCCCCCAGTGTTTCTCTCTCTTTCCCCCCAGTGTTTCTCTCTCTCTCTCCCCTCAGTGTTTCTCTCTCTCTCCCCCAGTGTTTCTCTCTCACTCACTCCCCCCAGTGTTTCTCTCTCACTCACTCCCGCCAGTGTTTCTCTCTCTCTCCCCCCAGTGTATCTCAATCTCTCCTCCCCCCAGTGTTTCTCTCTATCCCCCCCAGTGTTTCTCTCTCTCTCCACCCAGTGTTTCTCTCTCTCCCCCCAGTGTTTCTCTCTTTCTGTCCCCCCAGTGTTTCTCTCTCTGTCCCCCTCCCCAGTGTTTCTCTTTCTCTCCCCACAGTGTTTTCTCTCTCTCTCCCCCCAGTGTTTCTCTCTCTCTCCCGGTATTTCTCTCTCTCTCCCCAGGGTTTTATCTCTCTCCCCAGTGTTTCTCTCTCACCCCCAGTGTTTCTCTCTCTCTCTCCCCCCAGTGTTTCTCTCTCTTGCCCAGTGTTTCTCTCTCTCTCTCCACCCAGTGTTTCTCTCTCTCCTCCCCGCAGTGTTTCTCTCTCTCTCGCCCCCCAGTTTTTCTCTCTCTCTCTCTCACCCCAGTGTTTCTCTCTCTCTCTCACCCCAGTGTTTCTTTCTCTCTCCCCCCAGTGTTTCTCTCTCTCCCCCCAGTATTTCTCTCTCACCCCCAGTGTTTCTTTCTCACCCCCAGTGTTTCTCTCTATCTCCGCCCCCCATTGTTTCTCTATCTCCCCCCAGTTTTCTCTCTCTCTCGCCCCACTGTTTCTCTATCTCCCCCAGTCTTTCTATCTCTCTCCCCCAGTGTTTCTCTCTCTCTCTCCCCCAGTCTTTCTCTCTCTCTCCCCCCAGTGTTTCTCTCTCTCTCTCCCCCCAGTGTTTCTCTCTCTCCCCCAGTGTTTCCCTCTCTCCTCACCCCAGTGTTTCTCTCTCTCTCCCCCCAGTATATCTCAATCTCACCTCCCCCCAGTGTTTCTCTCTCCTCCCCCCAGTATTTCTCTCACTCTCCGCCCAGTGTTTCTCTCTCTCTCCCCCCCAGTGTTTCTCTCTCTCTCTCCCCAGTGTATCTCAATCTCTCCTCCCCCAGTGTTTCTCTCTCCCCCCCCAGTATTTCTCTCTCTCTCCCACGCCACGTGTTTCTCTCTCTCTCTCCCCCAGTGTTTCTTTCTCTCTCCTCCCCCCACTGTTTCTCTCTCTCTCCCCAAGTATTTCTCTCTCTCCCCACCCCCAGTGATTGCTCTCACTCTCTATCCTCCAAGTGTTTCTCTCTCTCTCCCCCAAGTGTTTCTCTCTCTCTCCCCCCATTGTTTCCCTCTCACCCCCAGTGTTTCTGTCTCTCCCGCCAATGTGTCTCTCTCCCCCCCCAGTGCTTCTCTCTCTCTCCCCAGTGTTTCTCTCTCTCCCCCAGTTTTTCTCTCTCTCTCCCCGCAATGTATCCCAATCTCTACTCCCCCCAGTGTTTCTCTCTCTTCCCCCAGTGTTTCTCTCTCTCACCGCAATGTTTCTCTCTCTCCCACCAGTGCTTCACCCTCTCTCCCCAGTGTTTATCTCTCTCACCCCAGTATTTCTCTCTCCCTCTCTCTCTCCCCAGTGTTTCACTCTCACTCTCTCTGCCCCGAGTTCTTTTCTCTCTCTCCGCCCTCTGTGTTTCTCTCTCTCTCCCCCAGTGTTTCTCTCTCACTCACTCCCCCCAGTGTTTCTCTCTCACTCACTCCCCCCAGTGTTTCTCTCTCTCTCCCCCCAGTGTTTCTCTCTATCTCCCTCCAGTGTATCTCAATCTCTCCTCCCCCCAGTGTTTCTCTCTCCCCCCCCCAGTGTTTCTCTCTCTCTCCCCCCAGTGTTTCTCTCTCTCCCCCCAGTGTTTCTCTCTTTCTGTCCCCCCAGTGTTTCTCTCTCTGTCCCCCTCCATAGTGTTTCTCTTTCTCTCCCCACAGTGATTTCTGTCTCTCTCCCCCCAGTGTTTCTCTCTCTCTCCCGGTATTTCTCTCTCTCTCCCCAGGGTTTTATCTCTCTCCCCAGTGTTTCTCTCTCACCCCCAGTGTTTCTCTCTCTCTCTCCCCCCAGTGTTTCTCTCTCTTGCCCAGTGTTTCTCTCTCTCTCTCCACCCAGTGTTTCTCTCTCTCCTCCCCGCAGTGTTTCTCTCTCTCTCGCCCCCCAGTTTTTCTCTCTCTCTCTCTCACCCCAGTGTTTCTCTCTCTCTCTCACCCCAGTGTTTCTTTCTCTCCCCCCCCCAGTGTTTCTCTCTCTCCCCCCAGTATTTCTCTCTCACTCCCCAGTGTTTCTTTCTCACCCCCAGTGTTTCTCTCTATCTCCGCCCCCCAGTGTTTCTCTATCTCCCCCCAGTTTTTCTCTCTCTCTCGCCCCACTGTTTCTCTCTCTCCCCCAGTCTTTCTCTCTCTCTCCCCCCAGTGTTTCTCCCTCTCTCTCCCCCCAGTGTATCTCTCTCTCTCCTCCCAGTATATCTCAATCTCTCCTCCCCCAGTGTTTCTCTCTCCTCCCCCCAGTATTTCTCTCACTCTCCGCCCAGTGTTTCTCTCTCTCTCCCCCCCAGTGTTTCTCTCTCTCTCTCCCCAGTGTATCTCAATCTCTCCTCCCCCAGTGTTTCTCTCTCTCCCCCCAGTATTTCTCTCTCTCTCCCACGCCACGTGTTTCTCTCTCTCTCTCCCCCAGTGTTTCTTTCTCTCTCCTCCCCCCACTGTTTCTCTCTCTCCCCCAAGTATTTCTCTCTCTCCCCACCCCCAGTGTTTCTCTCACTCTCTATCCTCCAAGTGTTTCTCTCTCTCTCCCCCAAGTGTTTCTCTCTCTCCCCCCATTGTTTCCCTCTCACCCCCCAGTGTTTCTTTCTCTCCCCCCAATGTGTCTCTCTCCCCCCCAGTGCTTCTCTCTCTCTCCCCAGTGTTTCTCTCTCTCCCCCAGTTTTTCTCTCTCTCTCCCCGCAATGTATCCCAATCTCTACTCCCCCCAGTGTTTCTCTCTCTTCCCCCAGTGTTTCTCTCTCTCACCGCAATGTTTCTCTCTCTCCCACCAGTGCTTCACCCTCTCTCCCCAGTGTTTATCTCTCTCACCCCAGTATTTCTCTCTCCCTCTCTCTCTCCCCAGTGTTTCACTCTCACTCTCTCTGCCCCGAGTTGTTTTCTCTCTCTCCCCCCTCTGTGTTTCTCTCTCTCTCTCCCCCTAGTGTTTCTCTCTCTCTCCCCCAAGTGTTCCTCTATCACTCACTCCCCACAGTGTTTCTCTCTCTCTCTACCCCAGTGTTTTTCTCTCTCTCCCCCCAGTGTTTCTCTCTCTCCCCCCCAGTGTTTCTCTCTCTCTCTCCCCCCAGTTGTTATCTCTCTCCCCCGAATATTTCTCTCTCTCTCCCCGGTGTTACTCTCTCTCTCCCCAGTGTTTCTCTCTCCCCCCAGTGTTTCTCTCTCACCCCCATTGTTTCTCTCTCTCTCCGCCCCCCAGTGTTTCTCTATCTCCCCCCAGTGTTTCTCTCTCTCTCCCCCCCCAGTGTTTCTCTCTCTCTCTCTCCCCAGTGTTTCGCTCTCTCCTCCCCCCAGTGTTTCTCACTCTCTCGCCCCCCAGTGTTTCTCGCTCTCTCTCTCCCCCCAGTGTTTCTCTCTATCTCTCTCTGTCCCTAGTGTTTCTCTCTCTCTCCCCCCAGTGTTTCTCTCTCTCTCCCCAGTATTTCTCTCTCTCTCCCCGGTGTTTCTCTCTCTCTCCCCAGTGTTTCTCTCTCACCCCCAGTGTTACTCTCTCTCTCCGCCCCCCAATATTTCTCTATCTGCCCCCAGTGTTTCTCTCTCTCTCGCCCCACTGTTTCTCTCTCTCCCCCCAGTCTTTATCTCTCACTCCCCCCCAGTGTTTCTCTTTCTCACTCTCCCCAGTTTTTCTCTCTCTCTCCCCCCAGTGTTTCTCTCGCTCTCCCCCCAGTGTTTCTCTCTCTGCCCCAGTGTTTCCCTCTCTCCTCCCCCCAATGTTTCTCTCTCTCTCTCCCCCCAATGTTTCCCTCTCTCCTCCCCCCAGTTATTCTCTCTCTCTCTCCCCCCCCCAGTGTTTCTCTCTCTCTCCCACACCATGTGATTCTCTGTCTCTCTCTCCCAGTGTTTCTCTCCCTCTCTCCCACCAGTGTATCTCAATCTCTCCTCCCCCCAGTGTTTATCTCTCTCACCCCAGTGTTTCTCTCTCTCTCTCCACCCAGTGTTTCCCTCTCTTCTCCCCCCAGTTATTCTCTCTCTCTCTCCCCGCAGTGCTTCTCTCTCTCCCCCCAATATTTCTCTCCCCCCCCCAGTGCTTCTCTCTCTCCCCAGTGTTTCTCTCTCTCTCGCCCCCCAGTGTTTCTCGCTCTCTCTCTCCCCCCAGTGTCTCTCTCTCTCTCTCTCTCTCACCCCAGTATTTCTCTCTCTCTCCCCCTGGTGTTTCTCTCTCTCTCCCCAGTATTTCTCTCTCTCTCCCCGGTGTTTCTCTCTCTCTCCCCAGTGGTTCTCTCTCCCCCCCAGAGTTTCTCTCTCTCCCCCCCCAGTGTTTCTATCTATCTCTATCCCCCAAGTGTTTCTCTCTCTCTACCCCCAGTGTTTCTCTCTCTCTCCCCCCAGTGTTTCTCTATCTCCCCCCAGTTTTTCTCTCTCTCTCGCCCCACTGTTTCTCTCTCTCCCCCAGTGTTTCTCTCTCTCTCCCCCCAGTGTTTCTCTCTCTCTCTCCCCCCAGTGTTTCTCTCTCTCTCCTCCCAGTATATCTCAATCTCTCCTCCCCCAGTGTTTCTCTCTCCTCCCCCCAGTATTTCTCTCACTCTCCGCCCAGTGTTTCTCTCTCTCTCCCCCCCAGTGTTTCTCTCTCTCTCTCCCCAGTGTATCTCAATCTCTCCTCCCCCAGTGTTTCTCTCTCTCCCCCCAGTATTTCTCTCTCTCTCCCACGCCACGTGTTTCTCTCTCTCTCTCCCCCAGTGTTTCTTTCTCTCTCCTCCCCCCACTGTTTCTCTCTCTCCCCCAAGTATTTCTCTCTCTCCCCACCCCCAGTGTTTCTCTCACTCTCTATCCTCCAAGTGTTTCTCTCTCTCTCCCCCAAGTGTTTCTCTCTCTCTCCCCCCATTGTTTCCCTCTCACCCCCCAGTGTTTCTGTCTCTCCCCCCAATGTGTCTCTCTCCCCCCCAGTGCTTCTCTCTCTCTCCCCAGTGTTTCTCTCTCTCCCCCAGTTTTTCTCTCTCTCTCCCCGCAATGTATCCCAATCTCTACTCCCCCCAGTGTTTCTCTCTCTTCCCCCAGTGTTTCTCTCTCTCACCGCAATGTTTCTCTCTCTCCCACCAGTGCTTCACCCTCTCTCCCCAGTGTTTATCTCTCTCACCCCAGTATTTCTCTCTCCCTCTCTCTCTCCCCAGTGTTTCACTCTCACTCTCTCTGCCCCGAGTTCTTTTCTCTCTCTCCCCCCTCTGTGTTTCTCTCTCTCTCTCCCCCGAGTGTTTCTCTCTCTCTCCCCCAAGTGTTCCTCTATCACTCACTCCCCACAGTGTTTCTCTCTCTCTCTACCCCAGTGTTTTTCTCTCTCTCCCCCCAGTGTTTCTCTCTCTCCCCCCCAGTGTTTCTCTCTCTCTCTCCCCCCAGTTGTTATCTCTCTCCCCCGAATATTTCTCTCTCTCTCCCCGGTGTTACTCTCTCTCTCCCCAGTGTTTCTCTCTCCCCCCAGTGTTTCTCTCTCACCCCCATTGTTTCTCTCTCTCTCCGCCCCCCAGTGTTTCTCTATCTCCCCCCAGTGTTTCTCTCTCTCTCCCCCCCCCCAGTGTTTCTCTCTCTCTCTCTCCCCAGTGTTTCGCTCTCTCCTCCCCCCAGTGTTTCTCACTCTCTCGCCCCCCAGTGTTTCTCGCTCTCTCTCTCCCCCCAGTGTTTCTCTCTATCTCTCTCTCTCCCTAGTGTTTCTCTCTCTCTCCCCCCAGTGTTTCTCTCTCTCTCCCCAGTATTTCTCTCTCTCTCCCCGGTGTTTCTCTCTCTCTCCCCAGTGTTTCTCTCTCACCCCCAGTGTTACTCTCTCTCTCCGCCCCCCAATATTTCTCTATCTGCCCCCAGTGTTTCTCTCTCTCTCGCCCCACTGTTTCTCTCTCTCCCCCCAGTCTTTATCTCTCACTCCCCCCCAGTGTTTCTCTTTCTCACTCTCCCCAGTTTTTCTCTCTCTCTCCCCCCAGTGTTTCTCTCGCTCTCCCCCCAGTGTTTCTCTCTCTGCCCCAGTGTTTCCCTCTCTCCTCCCCCCAATGTTTCTCTCTCCCTCTCCCCCCAATGTTTCCCTCTCTCCTCCCCCCAGTTATTCTCTCTCTCTCTCCCCCCCCCAGTGTTTCTCTCTCTCTCCCACACCATGTGATTCTCTGTCTCTCTCCCCCAGTGTTTCTCTCCCTCACTCCCACCAGTGTATCTCAATCTCTCCTCCCCCCAGTGTTTATCTCTCTCACCCCAGTGTTTCTCTCTCTCTCTCCACCCAGTGTTTCCCTCTCTTCTCCCCCCAGTTATTCTCTCTCTCTCTCCCCCCAGTGCTTCTCTCTCTCCCCCCAATATTTCTCTCCCCCCCCAGTGCTTCTCTCTCTCCCCAGTGTTTCTCTCTCTCTCGCCCCCCAGTGTTTCTCGCTCTCTCTCTCCCCCCAGTGTCTCTCTCTCTCTCTCTCTCTCACCCCAGTATTTCTCTCTCTCTCCCCCTAGTGTTTCTCTCTCTCTCCCCAGTATTTCTCTCTCTCTCCCCGGTGTTTCTCTCTCTCTCCCCAGTGGTTCTCTCTCCCCCCCAGAGTTTCTCTCTCTCCCCCCCCAGTGTTTCTCTCTATCTCTATCCCCCAAGTGTTTCTCTCTCTCTACCCCCAGTGTTTCTCTCTCTCTCCCCCCAGTGTTTCTCTCTCTCTCCCCCCAGTGTATCCCAATCTCTCCTCCGCCCATTGTTTCTCTCTCACCCCCCAGTGTTTCTTTCTCTCCCCCCAATGTTTCTCTCTCCCCCCCAGTGCTTCTCTCTCACTCCCCAGTGTTTCTCTCTCTCTTTCCCAGTGTTTCTCTCTCTCTCCCCCAATGTATCCCAATCTCTACTCCCCACAGTGTTTCTCTCTCTTCCCCGAGTGTTTCTCTCTCTCACCGCAATGTTTCTCTCTCTGCCCCCAGTGCTTCACTCTCTCGCCCCAGTGTTTATCTCTCCCACCCCAGCATTTCTCTCTCCCTCTCTCTCTCCCCAGTGTTTCACTCTCTATCTCTCTCCACTCAGTTCTTTTCTCTCTCTCTCTCCCGCTCTGTCTTTCTCTCTCACTCTCCCCAGTGTTTCTCTCTCTGTCCCCCTCCCCAGTGTTTCTCCCTCTCCTCCCCCCAGTTGTTCTCACTCTACCTCCAATATTTCTCTCTCTCTCTCCCCGGTGTTTCTGTCTCTCTCCCCAGTGTTTCTCTCTCTCCCCATTGTTTCTATCTCACCCCCAGTGTTTCTCTCTCTCTCCGCCCCCCAGTGTTTCTCCATCTCCCCCCAGTGTTTCTCTCTCCCCCCCCCAGCGTTTCTCTCTCTCTCCCCGTGGTGTTTAAATCTTTCTCTCCCCCAGTGTTTCTCTCTCTCTCTCCCCGAGAATTTTTCTCTCTCTCTCTCGACCCAGTGTTTACTTCTCTCCTCTCCGCAGTGTTTCTCTCTCTCTCGCCCCCCAGTGTTTCTCTCTCTCTCTCTCTCTACCCAGTGTTTTTCTCTCTCTCTCTCTCTCTCTCTCCCCCCCCAGTATTTCTCTCTCCTCCCCCCAGTGTTTCTCTCTCTCTCTCCCCCCAGTGTATCTCAATCACTCCCCCCCAGTGTTTCTCCATATCCCCCCACTGTTTCTCTCTCTCTCGCCCCACTGTTTCTCTCTCTACCCCCAGTCTTTCTCTCTCTCTCCCCCCAGTGTTTCTCTCTCTCTCTCCCCAGTCTTTCTCTCTCTCTCCCCCAGTGTTTCTCTCTCTCTGCCCCCCCGGTGTTTCTCTCTCTCCCCCAGTGTTTCCCTCTCTCCTCCCCCCAGTGTTTCTCTCTCTCTCTCCCCCCAGTGTATCTCAATCTCTCCCCCCCAGTGTTTCTCTCTCTCTCTCTCCCCCAGTGTTTCTTTCTCTCTCCTCCCCCCACTGTTTCTCCCTCTCTCCCCCCAGTGATTCGCTCTCTCTCTCTCACCACTGTGTTTCTTTCTCTCTCTCCACCCAGTGTTTCCCTCTCTCCTCCAAGCAGTGTTTCTCTCTCTCTCGCCCCCCAGTGTTTCTCTCTCTCTCTCACCCCAGTGCTTCTCTCTCTCTCTCTCACCCCAGTGTTTCTCTCTCTCTCCCCCCAGTGTTTCTCTCTCTCCGCCCAGTATTTCTCTCTCTCTCCCCAGTGTTTCTCTCTCTCACCAGTGTTTCTCTCTCACCCCCAATGTTTCTCTCTCTGTCCGCACCCCAGTGTTTCTCGATCTCCCCCCAGTTTTTCTCTCTCTCTCGCCCCACTGTTTCTCTCTCACCCCAGTCTTTCTCTCCCCCTCCCCCCAGTGTTTCTCTCTCTCTCCCCCCAGTCTTTCTCTCTCTCTCCCCCCAATGTTTCTCTCTCTCTCCCACCCAGTGTTTCTCCCTCTCCCCCAGTGTTTCCCTCTCTCCTCACCCCAGTGTTTCTCTCTCTCTCTCCTCCCAGTGTATCTCAATCTCTCCACACCCAGTGTTTCTCTCTCTCGCCCCCAGTGTTTATTTCTCTCTCTCCCACCCTTGTGTTTCTCTCTCCTCACCCCAGTATTTCTCTATCTCTCCCCCCAGTGTTTCTCTCTCTGCCCCAGTGTTTCCCTCTCTCCTCCCCCCAGTGTTTCTCTCTCTCTCTCCCCCCAGTGTATCTCAATCTCTCGCCCCCCAGTGTTTCTCTCTCTCTCCCCCCAGTGTTTCTCTCTCTCCGCCCAGTATTTCTCTCTCTCTCCCCAGTGTTTCTCTCTCTCACCAGTGTTTCTCTCTCACCCCCAATGTTTCTCTCTCTGTCCGCCCCCCAGTGTTTCTCGATCTCCCCCCAGTTTTTCTCCCTCTCTCGCCCCACTGTTTCTCTCTCACCCCAGTCTTTCTCTCCCCCTCCCCCCAGTGTTTCTCTCTCTCTCCCCCCAGTCTTTCTCTCTCTCTCCCCCCAATGTTTCTCTCTCTCTCCCACCCAGTGTTTCTCCCTCTCCCCCAGTGTTTCCCTCTCTCCTCACCCCAGTGTTTCTCTCTCTCTCTCCTCCCAGTGTATCTCAATCTCTCCTCCCCCAGTGTTTCTCTCTCTCGCCCCCAGTGTTTATTTCTCTCTCTCCCACCCCTGTGTTTCTCTCTCCTCACCCCAGTATTTCTCTATCTCTCCCCCCAGTGTTTCTCTCTCTGCCCCAGTGTTTCCCTCTCTCCTCCCCCCAGTGTTTCTCTCTCTCTCTCCCACCAGTGTATCTCAATCTCTCCCCCCCAGTGTTTCTCTCTCCTCCCCCCAGTATCTCTCTCTCTCTCCCCCCAGTGTTTCTCTCTCTCTCCCCCAGTGTTTCTCGCGCTCTCTCCCCAGTGTTTCTCTCTCTCTCCCCCCAGTATTTCTCCATCTCTCCCACACCATGTTTTTCTCTCTCTCTCTCTCCCCCAGTGTTTCTTTCTCTCTCCTCCCCCCACTGTTTCTCCCTCTCTCACCCCAGTGATTCGCTCTCTCTCTCTCACCACTGTGTTTCTCTCTCTCCCTCCCCAGTGTTTCTCTCTCTGTCCCCCTCCCCAGTGTTTCTCTCTCTCCATCCCCAGTTTTTCTCTCTCTCCCCCCAGTATTTCTCTCTCTCTCCCCGGTGTTTCTCTCTCTCTCCCCAGTGTTTCTCTCTCTCCCCAGTGTTTCTCTCTCACCCCCAGTGTTTCTCTCTCTCTCTCCCCCAGTGTTTAAATCTTTCTCTCCCCCAGTGTTTCTCTCTCTCTCTCCCTCAGTGTTTCTCTCTCTCTCTCCACCCAGTGTTTCCCTCTCTCCTCCCGGCAGTGTTTCTCTCTCTCTCGCCCCCCAGTGTTTATCTCTCTCTCTCTCACCCCAGTGTTTCTCTCTCTCTCACCCCAGTGTTTCTCTCTCTCTCCCCCCAGTGTTTCTCTCTCTCTCTCTCTCTCACCCCAGTATTTCTCTCTCTCTCCCCCTAGTGTTTCTCTCTCTCTCCCCAGTATTTCTCTCTCTCTCCCCGGTGTTTCTCTCTCTCTCCCCAGTGGTTCTCTCTCCCCCCCAGAGTTTCTCTCTCTCCCCCCCCAGTGTTTCTCTCTATCTCTATCCCCCAAGTGTTTCTCTCTCTCTACCCCCAGTGTTGCTCTCTCTCTACCCCCAGTGTTTCTCTCTCTCTCCCCCCAGTGTATCCCAATCTCTCCTCCGCCCAGTGTTTCTCTCTCTCTACCCCCAGTGTTTCTCTCTCTCTCCCCCCAGTGCTTCTCTCTCACTCCCCAGTGTTTCTCTCTCTCTTTCCCAGTGTTTCTCTCTCTCTCCCCCAATGTATCCCAATCTCTACTCCCCCCAGTGTTTCTCTCCCTTCCCCTAGTGTTTCTCTCTCTCACCGCAATGTTTCTCTCTCTGCCCCCAGTGCTTCACTCTCTCGCCCCAGTGTTTATCTCTCCCACCCCAGCATTTCTCTCTCCCTCTCTCTCTCCCCAGTGTTTCACTCTCTATCTCTCTCCACTCAGTTCTTTTCTCTCTCTCTCTCCCGCTCTGTCTTTCTCTCTCACTCTCCCCAGTGTTTCTCTCTCTGTCCCCCTCCCCAGTGTTTCTCTCTCTCCTCCCCCCAGTTGTTCTCACTCTACCTCCAATATTTCTCTCTCTCTCTCCCCGGTGTTTCTGTCTCTCTCCCCAGTGTTTCTCTCTCTCCCCATTGTTTCTATCTCACCCCCAGTGTTTCTCTCTCTCTCCGCCCCCCAGTGTTTCTCCATCTCCCCCCAGTGTTTCTCTCTCCCCCCCCCCAGCGTTTCTCTCTCTCTCCCCGTGGTGTTTAAATCTTTCTCTCCCCCAGTGTTTCTCTCTCTCTCTCCCCGAGAATTTTTCTCTCTCTCTCTCGACCCAGTGTTTACTTCTCTCCTCTCCGCAGTGTTTCTCTCTCTCTCGCCCCCCAGTGTTTCTCTCTCTCTCTCTCTCCACCCAGTGTTTTTCTCTCTCTCTCTCTCTCTCTCTCCCCCCCCAGTATTTCTCTCTCCGCCCCCCAGTGTTTCTCTCTCTCTCTCCCCCCAGTGTATCTCAATCACTCCCCCCCAGTGTTTCTCCATATCCCCCCACTGTTTCTCTCTCTCTCGCCCCACTGTTTCTCTCTCTACCCCCAGTCTTTCTCTCTCTCTCCCCCCAGTGTTTCTCTCTCTCTCTCCCCAGTCTTTCTCTCTCTCTCCCCCAGTGTTTCTCTCTCTCTCTCCCCCCGGTGTTTCTCTCTCTCCCCCAGTGTTTCCCTCTCTCCTCCCCCCAGTGTTTCTCTCTCTCTCTCCCCCCAGTGTATCTCAATCTCTCCCCCCCAGTGTTTCTCTCTCTCTCTCTCCCCCAGTGTTTCTTTCTCTCTCCTCCCCCCACTGTTTCTCCCTCTCTCCCCCCAGTGATTCGCTCTCTCTCTCTCACCACTGTGTTTCTCTCTCTCTCTCCACCCAGTGTTTCCCTCTCTCCTCCAAGCAGTGTTTCTCTCTCTCTCGCCCCCCAGTGTTTCTCTCTCTCTCTCACCCCAGTGCTTCTCTCTCTCTCTCTCACCCCAGTGTTTCTCTCTCTCTCCCCCCAGTGTTTCTCTCTCTCCGCCCAGTATTTCTCTCTCTCTCCCCAGTGTTTCTCTCTCTCACCAGTGTTTCTCTCTCACCCCCAATGTTTCTCTCTCTGTCCGCCCCCCAGTGTTTCTCGATCTCCCCCCAGTTTTTCTCTCTCTCTCGCCCCACTGTTTCTCTCTCACCCCAGTCTTTCTCTCCCCCTCCCCCCAGTGTTTCTCTCTCTCTCCCCCCAGTCTTTCTCTCTCTCTCCCCCCAATGTTTCTCTCTCTCTCCCACCCAGTGTTTCTCCCTCTCCCCCAGTGTTTCCCTCTCTCCTCACCCCAGTGTTTCTCTCTCTCTCTCCTCCCAGTGTATCTCAATCTCTCCACACCCAGTGTTTCTCTCTCTCGCCACCAGTGTTTATTTCTCTCTCTCCCACCCCTGTGTTTCTCTCTCCTCACCCCAGTATTTCTCTATCTCTCCCCCCAGTGTTTCTCTCTCTGCCCCAGTGTTTCCCTCTCTCCTCCCCCCAGTGTTTCTCTCTCTCTCTCCCCCCAGTGTATCTCAATCTCTCGCCCCCCAGTGTTTCTCTCTCTCTCCCCCCAGTGTTTCTCTCTCTCCGCCCAGTATTTCTCTCTCTCTCCCCAGTGTTTCTCTCTCTCACCAGTGTTTCTCTCTCACCCCCAATGTTTCTCTCTCTGTCCGCACCCCAGTGTTTCTCGATCTCCCCCCAGTTTTTCTCCCTCTCTCGCCCCACTGTTTCTCTCTCACCCCAGTCTTTCTCTCCCCCTCCCCCCAGTGTTTCTCTCTCTCTCCCCCCAGTCTTTCTCTCTCTCTCCCCCCAATGTTTCTCTCTCTCTCCCACCCAGTGTTTCTCCCTCTCCCCCAGTGTTTCCCTCTCTCCTCACCCCAGTGTTTCTCTCTCTCTCTCCTCCCAGTGTATCTCAATCTCTCCTCCCCCAGTGTTTCTCTCTCTCGCCCCCAGTGTTTATTTCTCTCTCTCCCACCCCTGTGTTTCTCACTCCTCACCCCAGTATTTCTCTATCTCTCCCCCCAGTGTTTCTCTCTCTGCCCCAGTGTTTCCCTCTCTCCTCCCCCCAGTGTTTCTCTCTCTCTCTCCCACCAGTGTATCTCAATCTCTCCCCCCCAGTGTTTCTCTCTCCTCCCCCCAGTATCTCTCTCTCTCTCCCCCCAGTGTGTCTCTCTCTCTCCCCCAGTGTTTCTCGCGCTCTCTCCCCAGTGTTTCTCTCTCTCTCCCCCCAGTATTTCTCCATCTCTCCCACACCATGTTTTTCTCTCTCTCTCTCTCCCCCAGTGTTTCTTTCTCTCTCCTCCCCCCACTGTTTCTCCCTCTCTCACCCCAGTGATTCGCTCTCTCTCTCTCACCACTGTGTTTCTCTCTCTCCCTCCCCAGTGTTTCTCTCTCTGTCCCCCTCCCCAGTGTTTCTCTCTCTCCATCCCCAGTTTTTCTCTCTCTCCCCCCAGTATTTCTCTCTCTCTCCCCGGTGTTTCTCTCTCTCTCCCCAGTGTTTCTCTCTCTCCCCAGTGTTTCTCTCTCACCCCCAGTGTTTCTCTCTCTCTCTCCCTCAGTGTTTCTCTCTCTCTCTCCACCCAGTGTTTCCCTCTCTCCTCCCGGCAGTGTTTCTCTCTCTCTCGCCCCCCAGTGTTTATCTCTCTCTCTCTCACCCCAGTGTTTCTCTCTCTCTCACCCCAGTGTTTCTCTCTCTCTCCCCCCAGTGTTTCTCTCTCTCTCTCTCTCTCACCCCAGTATTTCTCTCTCTCTCCCCCTAGTGTTTCTCTCTCTCTCCCCAGTATTTCTCTCTCTCTCCCCGGTGTTTCTCTCTCTCTCCCCAGTGGTTCTCTCTCCCCCCCAGAGTTTCTCTCTCTCCCCCCCCAGTGTTTCTCTCTATCTCTATCCCCCAAGTGTTTCTCTCTCTCTACCCCCAGTGTTGCTCTCTCTCTACCCCCAGTGTTTCTCTCTCTCTCCCCCCAGTGTATCCCAATCTCTCCTCCGCCCAGTGTTTCTCTCTCTCTACCCCCAGTGTTTCTCTCTCTCTCCCCCAGTGCTTCTCTCTCACTCCCCAGTGTTTCTCTCTCTCTTTCCCAGTGTTTCTCTCTCTCTCCCCCAATGTATCCCAATCTCTACTCCCCCCAGTGTTTCTCTCCCTTCCCCTAGTGTTTCTCTCTCTCACCGCAATGTTTCTCTCTCTGCCCCCAGTGCTTCACTCTCTCGCCCCAGTGTTTATCTCTCCCACCCCAGCATTTCTCTCTCCCTCTCTCTCTCCCCAGTGTTTCACTCTCTATCTCTCTCCACTCAGTTCTTTTCTCTCTCTCTCTCCCGCTCTGTCTTTCTCTCTCACTCTCCCCAGTGTTTCTCTCTCTGTCCCCCTCCCCAGTGTTTCTCTCTCTCCTCCCCCCAGTTGTTCTCACTCTACCTCCAATATTTCTCTCTCTCTCTCCCCGGTGTTTCTGTCTCTCTCCCCAGTGTTTCTCTCTCTCCCCATTGTTTCTATCTCACCCCCAGTGTTTCTCTCTCTCTCCGCCCCCCAGTGTTTCTCCATCTCCCCCCAGTGTTTCTCTCTCCCCCCCCCCAGCGTTTCTCTCTCTCTCCCCGTGGTGTTTAAATCTTTCTCTCCCCCAGTGTTTCTCTCTCTCTCTCCCCGAGAATTTTTCTCTCTCTCTCTCGACCCAGTGTTTACTTCTCTCCTCTCCGCAGTGTTTCTCTCTCTCTCGCCCCCCAGTGTTTCTCTCTCTCTCTCTCTCCACCCAGTGTTTTTCTCTCTCTCTCTCTCTCTCTCTCCCCCCCCAGTATTTCTCTCTCCGCCCCCCAGTGTTTCTCTCTCTCTCTCCCCCCAGTGTATCTCAATCACTCCCCCCCAGTGTTTCTCCATATCCCCCCACTGTTTCTCTCTCTCTCGCCCCACTGTTTCTCTCTCTACCCCCAGTCTTTCTCTCTCTCTCCCCCCAGTGTTTCTCTCTCTCTCTCCCCAGTCTTTCTCTCTCTCTCCCCCAGTGTTTCTCTCTCTCTCTCCCCCCGGTGTTTCTCTCTCTCCCCCAGTGTTTCCCTCTCTCCTCCCCCCAGTGTTTCTCTCTCTCTCTCCCCCCAGTGTATCTCAATCTCTCCCCCCCAGTGTTTCTCTCTCTCTCTCTCCCCCAGTGTTTCTTTCTCTCTCCTCCCCCCACTGTTTCTCCCTCTCTCCCCCCAGTGATTCGCTCTCTCTCTCTCACCACTGTGTTTCTCTCTCTCTCTCCACCCAGTGTTTCCCTCTCTCCTCCAAGCAGTGTTTCTCTCTCTCTCGCCCCCCAGTGTTTCTCTCTCTCTCTCACCCCAGTGCTTCTCTCTCTCTCTCTCACCCCAGTGTTTCTCTCTCTCTCCCCCCAGTGTTTCTCTCTCTCCGCCCAGTATTTCTCTCTCTCTCCCCAGTGTTTCTCTCTCTCACCAGTGTTTCTCTCTCACCCCCAATGTTTCTCTCTCTGTCCGCCCCCCAGTGTTTCTCGATCTCCCCCCAGTTTTTCTCTCTCTCTCGCCCCACTGTTTCTCTCTCACCCCAGTCTTTCTCTCCCCCTCCCCCCAGTGTTTCTCTCTCTCTCCCCCCAGTCTTTCTCTCTCTCTCCCCCCAATGTTTCTCTCTCTCTCCCACCCAGTGTTTCTCCCTCTCCCCCAGTGTTTCCCTCTCTCCTCACCCCAGTGTTTCTCTCTCTCTCTCCTCCCAGTGTATCTCAATCTCTCCACACCCAGTGTTTCTCTCTCTCGCCACCAGTGTTTATTTCTCTCTCTCCCACCCCTGTGTTTCTCTCTCCTCACCCCAGTATTTCTCTATCTCTCCCCCCAGTGTTTCTCTCTCTGCCCCAGTGTTTCCCTCTCTCCTCCCCCCAGTGTTTCTCTCTCTCTCTCCCCCCAGTGTATCTCAATCTCTCGCCCCCCAGTGTTTCTCTCTCTCTCCCCCCAGTGTTTCTCTCTCTCCGCCCAGTATTTCTCTCTCTCTCCCCAGTGTTTCTCTCTCTCACCAGTGTTTCTCTCTCACCCCCAATGTTTCTCTCTCTGTCCGCACCCCAGTGTTTCTCGATCTCCCCCCAGTTTTTCTCCCTCTCTCGCCCCACTGTTTCTCTCTCACCCCAGTCTTTCTCTCCCCCTCCCCCCAGTGTTTCTCTCTCTCTCCCCCCAGTCTTTCTCTCTCTCTCCCCCCAATGTTTCTCTCTCTCTCCCACCCAGTGTTTCTCCCTCTCCCCCAGTGTTTCCCTCTCTCCTCACCCCAGTGTTTCTCTCTCTCTCTCCTCCCAGTGTATCTCAATCTCTCCTCCCCCAGTGTTTCTCTCTCTCGCCCCCAGTGTTTATTTCTCTCTCTCCCACCCCTGTGTTTCTCACTCCTCACCCCAGTATTTCTCTATCTCTCCCCCCAGTGTTTCTCTCTCTGCCCCAGTGTTTCCCTCTCTCCTCCCCCCAGTGTTTCTCTCTCTCTCTCCCACCAGTGTATCTCAATCTCTCCCCCCCAGTGTTTCTCTCTCCTCCCCCCAGTATCTCTCTCTCTCTCCCCCCAGTGTGTCTCTCTCTCTCCCCCAGTGTTTCTCGCGCTCTCTCCCCAGTGTTTCTCTCTCTCTCCCCCCAGTATTTCTCCATCTCTCCCACACCATGTTTTTCTCTCTCTCTCTCTCCCCCAGTGTTTCTTTCTCTCTCCTCCCCCCACTGTTTCTCCCTCTCTCACCCCAGTGATTCGCTCTCTCTCTCTCACCACTGTGTTTCTCTCTCTCCCTCCCCAGTGTTTCTCTCTCTGTCCCCCTCCCCAGTGTTTCTCTCTCTCCATCCCCAGTTTTTCTCTCTCTCCCCCCAGTATTTCTCTCTCTCTCCCCGGTGTTTCTCTCTCTCTCCCCAGTGTTTCTCTCTCTCCCCAGTGTTTCTCTCTCACCCCCAGTGTTTCTCTCTCTCTCTCCCCCAGTGTTTAAATCTTTCTCTCCCCCAGTGTTTCTCTCTCTCTCTCCCTCAGTGTTTCTCTCTCTCTCTCCACCCAGTGTTTCCCTCTCTCCTCCCGGCAGTGTTTCTCTCTCTCTCGCCCCCCAGTGTTTATCTCTCTCTCTCTCACCCCAGTGTTTCTCTCTCTCTCACCCCAGTGTTTCTCTCTCTCTCCCCCCAGTGTTTCTCTCTCTCTCCGCCCAGTATTTCTCTCTCTCTCCCCAGTGTTTCTCTCTCTCACCAGTGTTTCTCTCTCACCCCCAGTGTTTCTCTCTCTGTCCGCCCCCCAGTGTTTCACGATCTCCCCCCAGTTTTTCTCTCTCTCTCGCCCCACTGTTTCTCTCTCTCACCCCAGTCTTTCTCTCCCCCTCCCCCCAGTGTTTCTCTCTCTCTCCCCCCAGTCTTTCTCTCTCTCTCCCCCCAGTGTTTCTCTCTCTCTCCCCCCCAGTGTTTCTCCCTCTCCCCCAGTGTTTCCCTCTCTCCTCACCCCAGTGTTTCTCTCTCTCTCTCCTCCCAGTGTATCTCAATCTCTCCTCCCCCAGTGTTTCTCTCTCTCGCCCCCAGTGTTTATTTCTCTCTCTCCCACCCCTGTGTTTCTCTCTCCTCACCCCAGTATTTCTCTATCTCTCCCCCCAGTGTTTCTCTCTCTCTCTCCTCCAGTGTTTCTCTCTTTCTCCCCCCAATGTATCTCAATCTCTCCTACCCCCAGTGTTTCTCTCTCTCCCCCCACTATTTCTCTCTCTCTCTCCACCCAGTGTTTCCCTCTCTCCTCCCCCCAGTTATTCTCTCTCTCTCTCCCCACATTGTTTCTCTCTCTCTCCCACACCATGTGTTTCTCTCTCTCGCTCTCCCCCAGTGTTTCTTTCTCTCTCCTCCCCCCACTGTTTCTCTCTCTCTCCCCCAGTGTTTCACTCTCTGCCCTCCCCCAGTGTTTCTCTCTCCCTCTATCCCCCCAGTGTTTCTCTCTCTCTCCGCCCAGTGTTTCTCTCTCTCTCCCCAGTGTTTCTCTCTCTCCCCCCAGTGTATCCCAGTCTCTCCTCCCTCCAGTATTTCTCTCTCACCCCCCAGTGTTTCTCCCTCTCCCCGCAATGTTTCTCTCTCTCACCCCAGTGCTTCACTCTCTCTCCCCAGTGTTTATCTCTCTCACCCCAGTATTTCTCTCTCCCTCTCTCTCTGCCCAGTGTTTCACTCTCTCTTTCTCTCTCCCCCCAGTTTTTCTCTCTCTCTCTCCCCCCTCTGTGTTTCTCTCTCTCTCTCCCCCAGTGTTTCTCTCTCTGTCCCCCTCCCCAGTGTTTCTCTCTCTACTCCCCCCAGTGTTTCTCACTCTCCCCCAGTGTTTCCCTCTCTCCTCCCCCCAGTGTTTCTCTCTCTGTCTCCCCCCAGTGTATCTCAATCTCTCCCCCCCAGTGTTTCTCTATCTCCCCCCCGAGTATTTCTCTCTCTCTCCCCGGTGTTTCTCTCTCTCTCCCCAATGTATCTCAATCTCTCCTCCCCCCAGTGTTTCTCTCTCTCCCCCCAGTGTTTCTCTCTCTCTCTCCACCCAGTGTATTCCCTCTCTCATCCCACCCAGTTATTCTCTCTCTCTCTCTCCCCAGTGTTTCTCTCTCTCTCCAACACCATGTATTTCTCTCTCTCTCTCTCCCCCAGTGTTTCTTTCTCTCTCCTCCCCCACTGTTTCTCTCTCTCTCCCCCAGTGTTTCTCTCTCTGACCCACCAGTGTTTCTCTCTCTCTCTATCCCCCCAGTGTTGCTCTCTCTCTCCGCACAGTGTTTCTCTCTCGCTCTCACCCCAGTGTTTCTTTCTCTCTCCTCCCCCACTGTTTCTCTCTCTCTCCCCCAGTGTTTCTCTCTCTGCCCCCCAGTGTTTCTCTCTCTCTCTATCCCCCCAGTGTTTCTCTCTCTCTCCCCCCAGTGTATCCCAGTCTCTCCTCCCGCCAGTATTTCTCTCTCACCCCCCAGTGCTTCTCTCTCTCCCCAGTGTTTCTCTCTCCCTCTCCCCAGTGTTTCTCTCTCTCTCCCCGGTTTTTCTCTGTCTCTCCCCAGTGTTTCACTCTTCCCCCAGTGTTTCTCTCTCAACCCCAGTGTTTCTCTCTCTCTCCGCCCCCCAGTTTTTCTATATCTACCCCCAGTTTTTCTCTCTCTCTCGCCCCACTGTTTCTCTCTCTCCCCCCAGTCTTTCTCTCTCTCTCCCCCCAGTGTTGCTCTCTCTCTCTCCCCCCAGTGTTAATCTCTCTCCCCCAGTGTTTCCCTCTCTCCTCACCCCAGTGTTTCTCTGTCTCTCCCCCCAGTGTATCTCAATCTCTCCTCCTCCCAGTGTTTCTCTCTCTCGCCCCCAGTGTTTCTTTCTCTCTCTCCCCCCAGTGTTTCTCTCTCCTCCCCCCAGTATTTCACCCTCTCTCCTCCAGTGTTTCTCTCTTTCTCCCCCCAGTGTATCTCAATCTCTCCTCCCCCCAGTGTTTGTCTCTCTCCCCTCAGTGTTTCTCTCTCTCTCTCCACCCAGTGTTTCCTTCTCTCCTCTCCCCGGTTATTCTCTCTCTCCCCCAGTGTTTCCCTCTCTCCTCCCCCCAGTGTTTCTCTCTCTCCTCCCCCCAGTGTTTCTCTCTTCTCTCCACCCAGTGTTTCTCTCTCTCCCCCAGTGTTTCCCTCTCTCCTCCCCCCAGTGTTTCTCTCTCTCTCTCCCCACAGTGTATCTCACTCTCTCCCCCCCAGTGTTTCTCTCTCTCCCCAACCAGTATTTTTCTCTCTCTCCCCGGTGTTTCTCTCTCTCTCCCCAGTGTATCTCAATCTCTCCTCCCCCCAGTATTTCTCTCTCTCCCCCCAGTGTTTCTCTCTCTCTCTCCACCCAGTGTTTCCCTCTCTCCTCCCCCCAATTATTCTCTCTCTCTTTCTCCCCCCCCCAGTGTTTCTCTCTCTCGCCCACACCATTTGTCTCTCTCTCTCTCTCTCTCTCTCTCTCTCTCTCTCTCTCCCAGTGTTTCTTTCTCTCTCCTCCCCCCACTGTTTCTCTCTCTCTCCCCCCAGTGTTTCTCTCTCTGCCCCCCCAGTGTTTCTCTCCCTCTCTATCCCCCCAGTGTTTCTCGCTCTCTCCGCCCAGTGTTTCTCTCTCTCTCCCCCCAGTGATTCTCTCTCTCTCCCCCCAGTGTATCCCATTCACTCCTCCCCCCAGTATTTCTCTCTCAACCCCAGTGTATCTGTCTCCACCCCCAATGTTTTTCTCTCCCCCCAGTGCTTCTCTCTCTCTCCCCAGTGTTTCTCTCTCTCTCCCAGTGTTTCTCTCCCCGCAATGTTTCTCTCTCTCCCCCCAGTGCTTCACTCTCTCTCCCCAATCTCTACTCCCCCCAGTGTTTCTCTCTCTTCCCCCAGTGTTTCTCCCTCTCCCCGCAATGTTTCTCTCTCTCCCCCCAGTGCTTCACTCTCTCACCCCACTATTTCTCTCTCCCTCTCTCTCTCCCCAGTGTTTCACTCTCTCTCTCTATCCCCCCATTTTTTTTTCGCTCTCTCCCCCCCTCTGTGTTTCTCTCTCTCTCTCCCGCGGTGTTTCTCTCTCTGTCCCCCTCCCGAGTGTTTCTCTCTCTCCTCCCCCCAGTGTTTCTCTCTCTCCCCCAGTGTTTCCCTCTCTCCTCCCCCCAGTGTTTCTCTCTCTCTCTCCCCCAGTGTTTCTCCCTATCCCTCCCCCCAGTGTATCTCAATCTCTCCTCCCCCCAGTATTTCTCTCTCTCTCTCCCCCAGTGTTTCTCTCTCTCTCCCCCAGTGTTTCTCTCTCCCTCCCCCCAGTGTATCTAAATCTCTCCTCCCCCCAGTGTTTCTCTCTCGCCCCCCAGTGTTTCTCTCCCTCTCTCCACACAGTGCTTCCCTCTCTCCTCCCCCAGTTATTCTCTCTCTTTCTCACCACAGTGTTTCTCTCTCTCTCTCCCACACCATGTGTTTTTCTCTCTCTCTCCCCCAGTGTTTCTTTCTCTCTCCTCCCCCCACTCTTTCTCTCTCTCTCTCCCAGTGTTTCTCTCTCTCCCCAGTGTTTCTCTCTCTCCCCCACTGTTTGTCTCTCTCTCCCCCCAATGTATCCCAAACTGCTCCCCCCAGTGTTTCTCTCTCTTCCCCCAGTGCTTCACTCTCTCTCCCCAGTGTTTCACTCTCTCTCTCTCACCCCAGTTTTTTTCTCTCTCTCTCCCCCCATCTCTGTTTCTCTCTGTTTCTCCCCAGTGTTTCTCTCTTTGTCACCCTCCCCAGTGTTTCTCTCTCTCCCCCCCCCAGTTTTTCTCTCTCTCCCCCCAGTATTTCTCTCTCTCTCCCCGGTGTTTCTCTCTCTCTCCCCAGTGTTTCTCTCTCTCCCCAGTGTTTCTCTCTCACCCCCAATGTTTCTCTCTCTCTCCGCCCCCCAGTGTTTCTCTATCTCCCCCCAGTGTTTCTCTCTCTCTCTCTCCCCAGTGTTTCTCTCTCTCTCTCCCGAGTGTTTAAATCTTTCTCTCCCCCAGTGTTTCTCTCTCTCTCTCCACCAAGTGTTTCCCTCTCTCCTCCCCCCAATTATTCTCTCTCTCTCCCCCCCAGTGTTTCTCTCTCTCTCCCACACAATGTGTTTCTCTCTCTCTCTCTCTCCCAGTGTTTCATTCTCACTCCTCCCCCCACTGTTTCTCTCTCTCTCCCCCCAGTGTTTCTCTCTCTGCCCCCCCAGTGTTTCTCTCTCTCTCTATCCCCCCAGTGTTTCTCTCTCTCTCCGCCCAGTGTTTCTCTCTCTCTCCGCCCAGTGTTTCTCTCTCTCTCCCCCCAGTGTATCGCAGTCTCTCCTCCCCCCAGTATTTCTCTCTCACCCCCCAGTGCTTCTCTCTCTCCCCGCAATGTTTCTCTCTCTCCCCCCAGTGCTTCACTCTCTCTCCCCAATCTCTACTCCCCCCAGTGTTTCTCTCTCTTCCCCCAGTGTTTCTCCCTCTCCCCGCAATGTTTCTCTCTCTCCCCCCAGTGCTTCACTCTCCCTCTCTCTCTCCCCAGTGTTTCACTCTCTCTCTCTATCCCCCCAGTTTTTTTCTCTCTCTCTCCCACCCTCTGTTTTTCTCTCTCTCTCTCCCCCAGTGTTTCTCTCTCTGTCCCCCTCCCGAGTGTTTCTCTCTCTCCACCCCCAGTGTTTCTCTCTCTCTCTCCCCCCAGTGTATCTCAATCTCTCCCCCCCCCCAGTGTTTCTCTCTCTCCCCCCCAGTATTTCTCTCTCTCTCCCCGGAGTTTCTCTCTCTCTCCCCAGTGTTTCTCTCTCACCCCCAGTGTTTCTCTCTCTCTCCGCCCCCAAGTGTTTCTCTATCTCCCCCCAGTGTTTCTCTCTCTCTCTCCCCCCAGTCTTTCTCTCTCTCTCCCCCCAGTGTTTCTCTCTCTCTCTCCCCCCAGTGTTTCTCTCTCGCCTCCAGTGTTTCCCTCTCTCCTCACCGCAGTGTTTCTCTCTCTCCCTCCCCCCAGTGTATCTCAAGCTCTCCTCCCCCCAGTATTTCTCTCTCTCTCCCCCCAGTGTTTCTCTCTCTCTCCCCCAGTGTTTCTCTCTCTCTCTCCCCAGTGTATCTAAATCTCTCCCCCCCAGTGTTTCTCTCTCGCCCCCAGTGTTTCTCTCTCTCTCTCCACCCAGTGTTTCCCTCTCTCCTCCCCCCAGTTATTCTCTATCTCTCTCACCCCAGTCTTTCTCTCTCTCTCCCACACCATGTGTTTCTCTCTCTCTCTCTCACCCAGTGTTTCTTTCTCTCTCCTCCCCCACTCTTTCTCTCTCTCTCCCCCAGTGTTTCTCTCTCTCTCCCCAGTGTTTCTCTCTCTCCCCCAGTGTTTCTCTCTCTCTCCCCCCAATGTATCCCAAACTGCTCCCTCCAGTGTTTCTCTCTCTTCCCCCAGTGTGACTCTCTCTCCCCGCAATGTTTCTCTCTCTCCCCCCAGTGCTTCACTCTCTCCCCAGTGTTTATCTCTCTCACCGCAGTATTTCTCCGTCCCTCTCTCTCTCCCCAGTGTTTCACTCTCTCTCTCTCTCACCCCAGATTTTTTCTCTCTCTCTCCCCCATCTCTGTTTCTCTCTGTTTCTCCCCAGTGTTTCTCTCTCTGTCACCCTCCCCAGTGTTTCTCTCTCTCTCCCCCCAGTTGTTCTCTCTCTCCCTCCAGTATTTCTCTCTCCCTCCCCAGTGTTTCTCTCTCTCTCCCCAGTGTTTCTCTCTCTCCCCAGTGTTTCTCTCTCACCCCCAATGTTTCTCTCTCTCTCCGCCCCCCAGTGTTTCTCTGTCTCCCCCCAGTGTTTCTCTCTCTCTCTCTCCCCAGTGTTTCTCTCTCTCTCTCCCGAGTGTTTAAATCTTTCTCTCCCCCAGTGTTTCTCTCTCTCTCTCCCCCAGTGTTGCTCTCTCTCTCTCCACCAAGTGTTTCCCTCTCTCCTCCCCGCAGTGTTTCTCTCTCTCTCGACCCCAGTGTTTCTCTCTCTCTCTCTCTCTCTCCCCCAGTGTTTCTCTGTCTCACCACCCAGTGTTTCCCTCTCTCCTCCCCGCAGTGTTTCTCTCTCTCTCGACCCCAGTGTTTCTCTCTCTCTTTCTCTCATCCCAGTGTTTCTCTCTCTCTCCCCCCAGTGTTTCTCTCTCTCCCCCCAGTATTTCTCTCTCTCTCCACGGCGTTTCTCTCTCTCTCCCCATTGTTTCTCTCTCCCCCCAGTGTTTCTCTCTCTCTCGCCACAGTTTCTCTCTCTCCCGCCATTCTTTCTCTCTCTCCCCCCCAGTGTTTCTTTCTCTATCTCACCCCAGTCTTTCTCTCTCACCTCCCAGTGTTTCTTTCTCTCTCTCCCCCCAGTGTTTCTCTCTCTCCCCCAGTGTTTCCCTCTCTCCTCCCCCAGTGTTTCTCTCTCTCTCTCCCCCCCTGCATCGCAATCTCTCCTCCCCCCAGTGTTTCTCTCTCTCCCCCCCAGTGTTTCTCGCTCTCTCTCCCCCCCAGTGTTTCTCTCTCTCTCCCCCAGTGTTTCTCTCTCTCCCCCCAGTGTTTTACTCTCTCTCTCCACCCAGTGTTTCCCTCTTTCCTCCCACCAGTTTTTTTCTCTCTCTCCTCCCCCATTGCTTCTTCCTCTCTCCCCCCAGTGTTTATCTCTCTCTCTCTCCCCCCTGTGTTTCGCTCTCTCTCTCCCCAGTGTTTCTCTCTCTGTCCCCCTCCCCAGTGTTTCTCTCTCTCCTCCCCATAGTTTTTCTCTCTCTTCCCGCAGTATTTCTCTCTCTCTCCCCGGTGTCTCTCTCTCTCTCCAGTGTTTCTCTCTCTCCCCAGTGTTTCTCTCTCACCCCCAGTGTTTATCTCTCTCTCCGCCCCCCAGTGTTTCTCTGTCTCCCCCCAGTGTTTCTCTCTCTCTCCCCCAGTGTTTCTCTCTCTCTCTACACCCAGTGTTTCCCTCTCTCCTCCCCGCAGTGTTTCTCTCTCTCTCGCCCCCCAGTGTTTCTCTCCCTCTCCCACACCATGTGTTTCTCTCTCTCACTCTCCCCCAGTGATTCTTTCTCTCTCCTCCTCCCACTGTTTCTCTCTCTTGCCCCCCACTATTTCTTTCTCTCTCCCGGGTGTTTCTCTCTCTCTCCCCAATGTTTCTCTCTCACCCCCAGTGTTTCTCTCTCTCTCCGCCCCCCAGTGTTTCTCTATTTCCCCCACTGTTTCTCTCTCTCCCCCAGTCTTTCTCTCTCTCTCCCCAGTGTTTCTCTCTCTCTCCCCCCAGTGTTTCTCTCTCTCGCCCACCCCCATTGTTTCTCTCTCTCTCTCCACCCAGTGTTTCACTCTCTCCACCCAGTGTTTCTCTCTCTCTCTCCCCAGTGTTTCTCTCTCTCTCTCCCCCCAGTGTATCTCAATCTCTCCCGCCCCCCCCAGTGTTTCTCTCTCTCCCCCCCAGTATTTCTCTCTCTCTCCCCGGAGTTTCTCTCTCTCTCCCCAGTGTTTCTCTCTCACCCCCAGTGTTTCTCTCTCTCTCCGCCCCCAAGTGTTTCTCTATCTCCCCCCAGTGTTTCTCTCTCTCTCTCCCCCCAGTCTTTCTCTCTCTCTCCCCCCAGTGTTTCTCTCTCTCTCTCCCCCCAGTGTTTCTCTCTCGCCTCCAGTGTTTCCCTCTCTCCTCACCGCAGTGTTTCTCTCTCTCCCTCCCCCCAGTGTATCTCAAGCTCTCCTCCCCCCAGTATTTCTCTCTCTCTCCCCCCAGTGTTTCTCTCTCTCTCCCCCAGTGTTTCTCTCTCTCTCTCCCCAGTGTATCTAAATCTCTCCCCCCCAGTGTTTCTCTCTCGCCCCCAGTGTTTCTCTCTCTCTCTCCACCCAGTGTTTCCCTCTCTCCTCCCCCCAGTTATTCTCTATCTCTCTCACCCCAGTCTTTCTCTCTCTCTCCCACACCATGTGTTTCTCTCTCTCTCTCTCACCCAGTGTTTCTTTCTCTCTCCTCCCCCACTCTTTCTCTCTCTCTCCCCCAGTGTTTCTCTCTCTCTCCCCAGTGTTTCTCTCTCTCCCCCAGTGTTTCTCTCTCTCTCCCCCCAATGTATCCCAAACTGCTCCCTCCAGTGTTTCTCTCTCTTCCCCCAGTGTGACTCTCTCTCCCCGCAATGTTTCTCTCTCTCCCCCCAGTGCTTCACTCTCTCCCCAGTGTTTATCTCTCTCACCGCAGTATTTCTCCGTCCCTCTCTCTCTCCCCAGTGTTTCACTCTCTCTCTCTCTCACCCCAGATTTTTTCTCTCTCTCTCCCCCATCTATGTTTCTCTCTGTTTCTCCCCAGTGTTTCTCTCTCTGTCACCCTCCCCAGTGTTTCTCTCTCTCTCCCCCCAGTTGTTCTCTCTCTCCCTCCAGTATTTCTCTCTCCCTCCCCAGTGTTTCTCTCTCTCTCCCCAGTGTTTCTCTCTCTCCCCAGTGTTTCTCTCTCACCCCCAATGTTTCTCTCTCTCTCCGCCCCCAGTGTTTCTCTGTCTCCCCCCAGTGTTTCTCTCTCTCTCTCTCCCCAGTGTTTCTCTCTCTCTCTCCCGAGTGTTTAAATCTTTCTCTCCCCCAGTGTTTCTCTCTCTCTCTCCCCCAGTGTTGCTCTCTCTCTCTCCACCAAGTGTTTCCCTCTCTCCTCCCCGCAGTGTTTCTCTCTCTCTCGACCCCAGTGTTTCTCTCTCTCTCTCTCTCTCTCCCCCAGTGTTTCTCTGTCTCACCACCCAGTGTTTCCCTCTCTCCTCCCCGCAGTGTTTCTCTCTCTCTCGACCCCAGTGTTTCTCTCTCTCTTTCTCTCATCCCAGTGTTTCTCTCTCTCTCCCCCCAGTGTTTCTCTCTCTCCCCCCAGTATTTCTCTCTCTCTCCACGGCGTTTCTCTCTCTCTCCCCATTGTTTCTCTCTCCCCCCAGTGTTTCTCTCTCTCTCGCCACAGTTTCTCTCTCTCCCGCCATTCTTTCTCTCTCTCCCCCCCAGTGTTTCTTTCTCTATCTCACCCCAGTCTTTCTCTCTCACCTCCCAGTGTTTCTTTCTCTCTCTCCCCCCAGTGTTTCTCTCTCTCCCCCAGTGTTTCCCTCTCTCCTCCCCCAGTGTTTCTCTCTCTCTCTCCCCCCCTGCATCGCAATCTCTCCTCCCCCCAGTGTTTCTCTCTCTCCCCCCCAGTGTTTCTCGCTCTCTCTCCCCCCCAGTGTTTCTCTCTCTCTCCCCCAGTGTTTCTCTCTCTCCCCCCAGTGTTTTACTCTCTCTCTCCACCCAGTGTTTCCCTCTTTCCTCCCACCAGTTTTTTTCTCTCTCTCCTCCCCCATTGCTTCTTCCTCTCTCCCCCCAGTGTTTATCTCTCTCTCTCTCCCCCCTGTGTTTCGCTCTCTCTCTCCCCAGTGTTTCTCTCTCTGTCCCCCTCCCCAGTGTTTCTCTCTCTCCTCCCCATAGTTTTTCTCTCTCTTCCCGCAGTATTTCTCTCTCTCTCCCCGGTGTCTCTCTCTCTCTCCAGTGTTTCTCTCTCTCCCCAGTGTTTCTCTCTCACCCCCAGTGTTTATCTCTCTCTCCGCCCCCCAGTGTTTCTCTGTCTCCCCCCAGTGTTTCTCTCTCTCTCCCCCAGTGTTTCTCTCTCTCTCTACACCCAGTGTTTCCCTCTCTCCTCCCCGCAGTGTTTCTCTCTCTCTCGCCCCCCAGTGTTTCTCTCCCTCTCCCACACCATGTGTTTCTCTCTCTCACTCTCCCCCAGTGATTCTTTCTCTCTCCTCCTCCCACTGTTTCTCTCTCTTGCCCCCCACTATTTCTTTCTCTCTCCCGGGTGTTTCTCTCTCTCCCCAATGTTTCTCTCTCACCCCCAGTGTTTCTCTCTCTCTCCGCCCCCCAGTGTTTCTCTATTTCCCCCACTGTTTCTCTCTCTCCCCCAGTCTTTCTCTTTCTCTCCCCAGTGTTTCTCTCTCTCTCCCCCCAGTGTTTCTCTCTCTCGCCCACCCAGTGTTTCACTCTCTCCACCCAGTGTTTCTCTCTCTCTCCCCAGTGTTTCTCTCTCTCTCTCCCCGCAATGTATCCCAATCTCTACTCCCCCCAGTGTTTCTCTCTCTCCCCGCAATGTTTCTTTCTCTCCCCCCAGTGTTTCCCTCTCTCCTTCCCGCAGTGTTTCTCTCTCTCTCGCCCCCCAATGTTTCTCTCTCTCTCTCCCCCCCAGTGTTTCTCTCTCTTTCACTCTCACCCCAGTGTTTCTCTCTCTCTTCACCCAGTGTTTCTCCCTCTCCCCCCAGTATTTCTCTCTGTCTCCCCGGTGTTTCTCTCTCTCTCCCCAGTGTTCTCTCTCACCCCAATGTTTCTCTCTCACCCTTAGTGTTTCTCTCTCTCTCTCCACCCAGTGTTTCCCACTCTCCTCCCCGCAGTGTTTCTCTCTCTCTCGCCCCCCAGTTTTACTCTCTCTCTCTCTCTCTCACCCAAGTGTTTCTCTCTCTCTCCCCCCACGGTTTCTCTCTCTCCCCCCAGTATTTCTCTCTCTCTCCCCGGTGTTTCTCTCTCACTCCCCAGTGTTTCTCTCTCTCCCCAGTGTTTCTCTCTCACCCCCAGTATTTCTCTCGCTCTCCCCGCAGTGTTTCTCTCTCTCTCTCCCCCAGTGTTTCTCCCTCTCTCCCCCCAGAGTATCTCAATCTCTCCTCCCCGCAGTGTTTCCCTCTCTTCCCTTAGTCTTTCTCTCTCCATCTCCACCCAGTGTTTCCCTCTCTCCTCCCCCCAGTTATTCTCTCTCTCTCCCCCCCCCAGTGTTTCTCTCTCTCTCCCACACCATGTGTTTCTCTCTCTCACTCTCCCCCAGTGTTTCTTTCTCTCTCCTCCCCCCACTGTTTCTCTCTCTCGCCCCCCACTATTTCTCTCTCTCTCCCCGGTGTTTCTCTCTCTCTCTCCAGTGTTTCTCTCTCTCCCCAATGTTTCTCTCTCACCCCCAGTGTTTCTCTCTCTCTCCGCCCCCCAGTGTTTCTCTCTCTGTCCCCCACCCTATGTTTCTCTCTCTCTCTCCCAGTGTTTCATCGTCTCTCCTCCCCCCAGTGTTTCTCTCTCTCTCTCCCCGAGTGTATCTCAATCTCTCCGCCCCCCAGTGTTTCTCTCTCTCCCCCCCAGTATTTCTCTCTCTCTCCCCGGTGTTTCTCTCTCTCTCCCCATTGTTTCTCTCTCACCCCCAGTGTTTCTCTCTCTCTTCGCCCCCCAGTGTTTCTCTATCTCCCCCCAGTGTTTCTCTCTCTCTCTCCCCCCAGTCTTTCTCTCTCACTCCCACCAGTGTTTCTCTCTCTCTCCCACACCATGTGTTTCTCTCTCTCTCTCCCCCAGTGTTTCTTTCTCTCCCCCAGTGTTTCCCTCTCTCCCTCCCCCCAGTGTATCTCAATCTCTCCTCCCCCCAGTATTTCTCTCTCTCTCCCCCCAGTGTTTCTCTCTCTCACCCCCAGTGTTTATCTCTCTCTCCCCCCAGTGTATCTAAATCTCTCCTCCCCCCAGTGTTTCTCTCTCACCCCCAGTATTTATCTCTCTCTCCGCCCCCCAGTGTTTCTCTGTCTCCCCCCAGTGTTTCTCTCTCTCTCTCCCCCCAGTGTTTCTCTCTCTCTCTCTCCCCCCTGTGTTTCTCTCTCTCTCTCCCCAGTTTTTCTCTCTCTGTCCCCCTCCCCAGTGTTTCTCTCTCTCCTCCCCATAGTTTTTCTCTCTCTTCCCGCAGTATTTCTCTCTCTCTCCCCGGTGTCTCTCTCTCTCTCCAGTGTTTCTCTCTCTCCCCAGTGTTTCTCTCTCACCCCCAGTGTTTATCTCTCTCTCCGCCCCCCAGTGTTTCTCTGTCTCCCCCCAGTGTTTCTCTCTCTCTCCCCCAGTGTTTCTCTCTCTCTCTTCACCCAGTGTTTCCCTCTCTCCTCCCCGCAGTGTTTCTCTCTCTCTCGCCCCCCAGTGTTTCTCTCCCTCTCCCACACCATGTGTTTCTCTCTCTCACTCTCCCGCAGTGATTCTTTCTCTCTCCTCCTCCCACTGTTTCTCTCTCTTGCCCCCCACTATTTCTTTCTCTCTCCCGGGTGTTTCTCTCTCTCTCCCCAGTGTTTCTCTCTCTCCCCTAGTGTTTCTCTCTCTCTCTCCCCGCAATGTATCCCAATCTCTACTCCCCCCAGTGTTTCTCTCTCTCCCCACAATGTTTCTTTCTCTCCCCCCAGTGTTTCCCTCTCTCCTTCCCGCAGTGTTTCTCTCTCTCTCGCCCCCCAATGTTTCTCTCTCTCTCTCCCCCCCCCAGTGTTTCTCTCTCTTTCACTCTCACCCCAGTGTTTCTCTCTCTCTTCACCCAGTGTTTCTCCCTCTCCCCCCAGTATTTCTCTCTGTCTCCCCGGTGTTTCTCTCTCTCTCCCCAGTGTTCTCTCTCACCCCAATGTTTCTCTCTCACCCTTAGTGTTTCTCTCTCTCTCTCCACCCAGTGTTTCCCACTCTCCTCCCCGCAGTGTTTCTCTCTCTCTCGCCCCCCAGTTTTACTCTCTCTCTCTCTCACCCAAGTGTTTCTCTCTCTCTCCCCCCATGGTTTCTCTCTCTCCCCCCAGTATTTCTCTCTCTCTCCCCGGTGTTTCTCTCTCACTCCCCAGTGTTTCTCTCTCTCCCCAGTGTTTCTCTCTCACCCCCAGTATTTCTCTCTCTCTCCCCGCAGTGTTTCTCTCTCTCTCTCCCCCAGTGTTTCTCCCTCTCTCCCCCCAGAGTATCTCAATCTCTCCTCCCCGCAGTGTTTCCCTCTCTTCCCTTAGTCTTTCTCTCTCCATCTCCACCCAGTGTTTCCCTCTCTCCTCCCCCCAGTTATTCTCTCTCTCTCTCCCCCCAGTGTTTCTCTCTCTCTCCCACACCATGTGTTTCTCTCTCTCACTCTCCCCCAGTGTTTCTTTCTCTCTCCTGCCCCCACTGTTTCTCTCTCTCGCCCCCCACTATTTCTCTCTCTCTCCCCGGTGTTTCTCTCTCTCTCTCCAGTGTTTCTCTCTCTCCCCAATGTTTCTCTCTCACCCCCAGTGTTTCTCTCTCTCTCCGCCCCCCAGTGTTTCTCTCTCTGTCCCCCACCCTATGTTTCTCTCTCTCTCTCCCAGTGTTTCATCCTCTCTCCTCCCCCCAGTGTTTCTCTCTCTCTCCCCCCGAGTGTATCTCAATCTCTCCGCCCCCCAGTGTTTCTCTCTCTCCCCCCCAGTATTTCTCTCTCTCTCCCCGGTGTTTCTCTCTCTCTCCCCAGTGTTTCTCTCTCACCCCCAGTGTTTCTCTCTCTCTTCGCCCCCCAGTGTTTCTCTATCTCCCCCCAGTGTTTCTCTCTCTCTCTCCCCCCAGTCTTTCTCTCTCACTCCCCCCAGTGTTTTTCTCTCTCTCCCACACCATGTGTTTCTCTCTCTCTCTCCCCCAGTGTTTCTTTATCTCCCCCAGTGTTTCCCTCTCTCACTCCCCCCAGTGTATCTCAATCTCTCCTCCCCCCAGTATTTCTCTCTCTCTCCCCCCAGTGTTTCTCTCTCTCTCCCCCAGTGTTTCTCTCTCTCTCCCCCCAGTGTATCTAAATCTCTCCTCCCCCCAGTGTTTCTCTCTCGCCCCCCAGTGTTTCTCTCCCTCTCTCCACCCAGTGTTTCCCTCTCTCCTCCCCCCAGTTATTCTCTCTCTCTCTCACCCCAGTGTTTCTCTCTCTCTCCCACACCATGTGTTTCTCTCTCTCTCTCCCCCAGTGTTTCTTTCTCTCTCCTCACCCCACTCTTTCTCTCTCTCTCCCCCAGTGTTTCTCTCTGTCCCCAGTGTTTCACTCTCTCCCCCACTGTTTCTCTCTCTCTCCCCCAATGTATCCCAAACTGCTCCCCCCAGTGTTTCTCTCTCTTCCCCCACTGTTTCTCTCTATCCACACAATGTTTCTCTCTCTCCCCCCAGTGCTTCACTCTCTCTCCACAGTGTTTATCTCTCTCACCCCAGTATTTCTCCCTCCCTCTCTCTCTCCCCAGTGTTTCTCTCTCACCCCCAGTATTTCTCTCTCTCTCCCCGCAGTGTTTCTCTCTCTCTCTCCCCCAGTGTTTCTCCCTCTCTCCCCCCAGAGTATCTCAATCTCTCCTCCCCGCAGTGTTTCCCTCTCTTCCCTTAGTCTTTCTCTCTCCATCTCCACCCAGTGTTTCCCTCTCTCCTCCCCCCAGTTATTCTCTCTCTCTCTCCCCCCAGTGTTTCTCTCTCTCTCCCACACCATGTGTTTCTCTCTCTCACTCTCCCCCAGTGTTTCTTTCTCTCTCCTGCCCCCACTGTTTCTCTCTCTCGCCCCCCACTATTTCTCTCTCTCTCCCCGGTGTTTCTCTCTCTCTCTCCAGTGTTTCTCTCTCTCCCCAATGTTTCTCTCTCACCCCCAGTGTTTCTCTCTCTCTCCGCCCCCCAGTGTTTCTCTCTCTGTCCCCCACCCTATGTTTCTCTCTCTCTCTCCCAGTGTTTCATCCTCTCTCCTCCCCCCAGTGTTTCTCTCTCTCTCCCCCCGAGTGTATCTCAATCTCTCCGCCCCCCAGTGTTTCTCTCTCTCCCCCCCAGTATTTCTCTCTCTCTCCCCGGTGTTTCTCTCTCTCTCCCCAGTGTTTCTCTCTCACCCCCAGTGTTTCTCTCTCTCTTCGCCCCCCAGTGTTTCTCTATCTCCCCCCAGTGTTTCTCTCTCTCTCTCCCCCCAGTCTTTCTCTCTCACTCCCCCCAGTGTTTTTCTCTCTCTCCCACACCATGTGTTTCTCTCTCTCTCTCCCCCAGTGTTTCTTTATCTCCCCCAGTGTTTCCCTCTCTCACTCCCCCCAGTGTATCTCAATCTCTCCTCCCCCCAGTATTTCTCTCTCTCTCCCCCCAGTGTTTCTCTCTCTCTCCCCCAGTGTTTCTCTCTCTCTCCCCCCAGTGTATCTAAATCTCTCCTCCCCCCAGTGTTTCTCTCTCGCCCCCCAGTGTTTCTCTCCCTCTCTCCACCCAGTGTTTCCCTCTCTCCTCCCCCCAGTTATTCTCTCTCTCTCTCACCCCAGTGTTTCTCTCTCTCTCCCACACCATGTGTTTCTCTCTCTCTCTCCCCCAGTGTTTCTTTCTCTCTCCTCCCCCCACTCTTTCTCTCTCTCTCCCCCAGTGTTTCTCTCTGTCCCCAGTGTTTCACTCTCTCCCCCACTGTTTCTCTCTCTCTCCCCCAATGTATCCCAAACTGCTCCCCCCAGTGTTTCTCTCTCTTCCCCCACTGTTTCTCTCTATCCCCACAATGTTTCTCTCTCTCCCCCCAGTGCTTCACTCTCTCTCCACAGTGTTTATCTCTCTCACCCCAGTATTTCTCCCTCCCTCTCTCTCTCCCCAGTGTTTCTCTCTCTCTCTCTCTTACCCCAGTTTTTTCTCTCTCTCTCCCCCCATCTCTGTTTCTCTCTGTTTCTCCCCAGTGTTTCTCTCTCTGTCACCCTCCCCAGTGTTTCTCTCTCTCTCCCCCCAGTTGTTCTCTCTCTCCCCCCAGTATTTCTCTCTTTCACCCCCAATGTTTCTCTCTCTCTCCGCCCCCCAGTGTTTCTCTATCTCCCCCCAGTGCTTCTCTCTCTCTCTCCCCCAGTGTATCTCTCTCTCTCTCCACCAAGTGTTTCCCTCTCTCCTCCCCCCAATTATTCTCTCTCTCTCACCCCCAGTGTCTATCTCTCTCTCCGCCCCCTAGTGTTTCTCTATCTCCCCCCAGTGTTTCTCTCTCTCTCTCCCCCAGTGTTTCTCTCTCTCTCTCCCCGAGTGTTTAAATCTTTCTCTCCCCCAGTGTTTCTCTCTCTCTCTCCCCCAGTGTTTCTCTCTCTCTCTTCACCCACTGTTTCCCTCTCTCCTCCCCGCAGTGTTTCTCTCTCTCTCGCCCCCCAGTGTTTCTCTCTCTCTCTCACCCAAGTGTTTCTCTCTCTCTCCCCCCACTGTTTCTCTCTCTCCCCCCAGTATTTCTCTCTCTCTCCCCGGTGTTTCTCTCTCACTCCCCAGTGTTTCTCTCTCTCCCCAGTGTTTCTCTCTCACCCCCAGTATTTCTCTCTCTCTCCCCCCAGTGTTTCTCTCTCTCTCTCCCCCCCAGTGTTTCTCCCTCTCTCCCCCTAGAGTATCTCAATCTCTCCTCCCCGCAGTGTTTCCCTCTCTTCCCTTAGTCTTTCTCTCTCTCTCTCCACCCAGTGTTTCCCTCTCTCCTCCCCCCAGTTATTCTCTCTCTCGCTCCCCCCAGTGTTTCTCTCCCTCTCCCACACCATGTGTTTCTCTCTCTCACTCTCCCCCAGTGTTTCTTTCTCTCTCCTCCTCCCACTGTTTCTCTCTCTTGCCCCCCACTATTTCTTTCTCTCTCCCTGGTGTTTCTCTCCCCCCCCCAGTATTTCTCTCTCTCTCCCCCAGTGTTTCTCTCTCTCCCCCCAGTGTTTTACTCTCTCTCTCCACCCAGTGTTTCCCTCTTTCCTCTAACTAGTTTTTTTCTCTCTCTCCTCCCCCATTTTTTCTCCCTCTCTCCCCCCAGTGTTTCTCTCTCTCTCTCTCCCCCCTGTGTTTCTCTCTCTCTCTCCCCAGTTTTTCTCTCTCTGTCCCCTTCCCCACTGTTTCTCTCTCTCCTCCCCATAGTTTTTCTCTCTCTTCCCGCAGTATTTCTCTCTCTCTCCCCGGTGTTTCTCTCTCTCACTACCCAATGTTTCTCTCTCTCCCCAGTGTTTCTCTCTCACCCCCAGTGTTTATCGCTCTCTCTGCCCCCCAGTGTTTCTCTATCTCCCCCCAGTGTTTCTCTCTCTCTCTCCCCCCAGTGTTTCTCTCTCTCTCCCCGAGTGTTTAAATCTTTCTCTCCCCCAGTGTTTCTCTCTCTCTCTCCCCCAGTCTTTCTCTCTCTCTCTCACCCAAGTGTTTCTCTCTCTCTCCCCCCACTATTTCTCTCTCTCCCCCCAGTATTTCTCTCTCTCTCCCCGGTGTTTCTCTCTCTCACCCAGTGTTCCTTTCTCTCTCCTCCCCCCACTCTTTCTCTCTCTCTCCCCCAGTGTTTCTCTCTCTCTCCCCAGTGTTTTTCTCTCTCTCTCCCCCCAGTGTATCTCAATCTCTCCCCCCCACAGTGTTTCTCTCTCTCTCTCCCCCAGTGTTTCTCCCTCCCTCCCCCCAGAGTATCTCAATCTCTCCTCCCCGCAGTGTTACCCTCTCTTCCCTTAGTCTTTCTCTCTCTCTCTCCACCCAGTGTTTCCCTCTCTCCTCCCCCTAGTTATTCTCTCTCTCGCTCCCCCCAGTGTTTCTCTCCCTCTCCCACACCATGTGTTTCTCTCTCTCACTCTCCCCCAGTGTTTCTTTCTCTCTCCTCCACCCACTGTTTCTCTCTCTTGCCCCCCACGATTTCTTTCTCTCTCCCCGGTGTTTCGCTCTGTCTCTCCAGTGTTTCTCTCTCTCCCCAATGTTTCTCTCTCACCCCCAGTGTTTCTCTCTCTCTCCGCCCCCCAGTGTTTCTATATTTCCCCCACTGTTTCTCTCTCTCCCCCAGTCTTTCTCTCTCTCTCCCCAGTGTTTCTCTCTCTCCCCTAGTGTTTCTCTCTCTCTCTCCCCCCAATGTATCCCAATCTCTACTCCCCCCAGTGTTTCTCTCTCTACCCCCAGTGTTTCTCTCTCTCCCCGCAATGTTTCTTTCTCTCCCCCCAGTGCTTCCCTCTCTCCTTCCCGCAGTGTTTCTCTCTCTCTAGCCCCCCCAATGTTTCTCTCTATCTCTCCCCCCCACCCAGTGTTTCTCTCTCTCTCACTCTCACCCCGGTGTTTCTCTCTCTCTCCCCAGTGTTCTCTCTCTCCCCAATGTTTCTCTCTCACCCTTAGTGTTTCTCTCTCTCTCTCCACCCAGTGTTTCCCTCTCTCCTCCCCGCAGTGTTTCTCTCTCTCTCGCCCCCCAGTTTCTCTCTCTCTCTCACCCAAGTGTTTCTCTCTCTCTCCCCCCACGGTTTCTCTCTCTCCCCCCAGTATTTCTCTCTCTCTCCCCGGTGTTTCTCTCCCACTCCCCAGTGTTTCTCTCTCTCCCCAGTGTTTCTCTCTCACCCCCAGTATTTCTCTCTCTCTCCCCGCAGTGTTTCTCTCTCTCTCTCCCCCAGTGTTTCTCCCTCTCTCCCCCCAGAGTATCTCAATCTCTCCTCCCCGCAGTGTTTCCCTCTCTTCCCTTAGTCTTTCTCTCTCCATCTCCACCCTGTGTTTCTTTCTCTCTCCTCCCCCCACTGTTTCTCTCTCTCGCCCCCCACTATTTCTCTCTCTCTCCCCGGTGTTTATCTCTCTCTCTTCAGTGTTTCTCTCTCTCCCCAATGTTTCTCTCTCACCCCCAGTGTTTCTCTCTCTCTCCGCCCCCCAGTGTTTCTCTCTCTGTCCCCCACCCTGTGTTTCTCTCTCTCTCTCCCAGTGTTTCATTCTCTCTCCTCCCCCCAGTGTTTCTCTCTCTCTCTCCCCCAGTGTATCTCAATCTCTCCGCCCCCCAGTGTTTCTCTCTCTCCCCCCCAGTATTTCTCTCTCTCTCCACGGTGTTTCTCTCTCACCCCCAGTGTTTCTCTCTCTCTTCGCCCCCCAGTGTTTCTCTATCTCCCCCCAGTGTTTCTCTCTCTCTCTCCCCCCAGTGTTTCTCTCTCTCCCCCAGTGTTTCCCTCTCTCCTCACCGCAGTGTTTCTCTCTCTCCCTCCCCCCAGTGTATCTCAATCTCTCCTCCCCCCAGTATTTCTCTCTCTCTCCCCCCAGTGTTTCTCTCTCTCTCCCCCAGTGTTTCTCTCTCTCTCCCCCCAGTGTATCTAAATCTCTCCTCCCCCCAGTGTTTCTCTCTCGCCCCACAGTGTTTCTCTCCCTCTCTCCACCCAGTGTTTCCCTCTCTCCTCCCCCCAGTTATTCTCTCTCTCTCTCACCCCAGTGTTTCTCTCTCTCTCCCACACCATGTGTTTCTCTCTCTCTCTCTCCCACAGTGTTTCTTTCTCTCTCCTCCCCCCACTCTTTCTCTCTCTCTCCCCCAGTGTTTCTCTCTCTCCCCAGTGTTTCTCTCTCTCCCCCACTGTTTCTCTCTCTCTCCCCCAATGTATCCCAAACTGCTCCCCCCAGTGTTTCTCTCTCTTCCCCCACTGTTTCTCTCTATCCCCACAATGTTTCTCTCTCTCCCCCAAGTGCTTCACTCTCTCTCCACAGTGTTTATCTCTCTCACCCCAGTATTTCTCCCTCCCTCTCTCTCTCCCCAGTGTTTCACTCTCTCTCTCTCTCACCCCAGTTTTTTTTTCTCTCTCTCCCCCCATCTCTGTTTCTCTCTGTTTCTCCCCAGTGTTTCTATCTCTGTCACCCTCCCCAGTGTTTCTCTTTCTCTCCCCCCAGTATTTCTCTCTCTCTCACCGGTGTTTCTCTCTCTCTCCCCAGTGTTTCTCTCTCACCCCCAATGTTTCTCTCTCTCTCCGCCCCCCAGTGTTTCTCTCTCTCTCTCCACCAAGTGTTTCCCTCTCTCCTCCCCCCAATTATTCTCTCTCTCTCTCCCCCCCAGTGTTTCTCTCTCTCTCCCACACAATGTGTTTCTCTCTCTCTCTCTCTCTCTCCCAGTGTTTCATTCTCTCTCCTCCCCCCACTGTTTCTCTCTCTCTCCACCCAGTGTTTCTCTCTCTCTCCCCCCAGTGTATCGCAGTCTCTCCTCCCCCCAATATTTCTCTCTCTCCCCCCAGTGTTTCTCTCTCTGCCCCCCCAGTGCTTCTCTCTCTCTCTATCCCCCCAGTGTTTCTCTCTCTCTCCCCCAGTGTTTCTCTCTCTCTCCCCCCAGTGTATCGCAGTCTCTCCTCCCCCCAATATTTCTCTCTCACCCCCCAGTGCTCCTCTCTCTCCCCGCAATATTTCTCTCTCACCCCCCAGTGCTCCTCACTCTCCCCGCAATGTTTCTCTCTCTCCCCCCAGTGTTCTCTCTCTCTCCCCCCAGTTGTTCTCTCTCTCCCCCCAGTATTTCTCTCTCTCTCCCCGGTGTTTCTCTCTCTCTCCACAATGTTTCTCTCTCTCCCCGGTGTTTCTCTCTCTCTCCCCAATGTTTCTCTCTCTCCCCTGTGTTTCTCTCTCACCCCCAGTGTTTCTCTCTCTCCCCAATGTTTCTCTATCTCCCCAGTGTTTCTCTCTCTCCCCCAATGTTTCTCTCTCTCTCCGCCCCCCAGTGTTTCTCTAACTCCCCCCAGTGTTTCTCTCTCTCTCTCCCCAGTGTTTCTCTCTCTCTCTCCCGAGTGTTTAAATCTTTCTCTCCCCCAGTGTTTCTCTCTCCCTCTCCACCAAGTGTTTCCCTCTCTCCTCCCCACAATTATTCTCTCTCTCTCCCCCCCAGTGTTTCTCTCTCTCTCCCACACAATGTGTTTCTCTCTCTCTCTCTCTCTCTCTCTCTCTCTCTCCCAGTGTTTCATTCTCTCTCCTCCCCCCACTGTTTCTCTCTCTCTCCCCCTAGTGTTTCTCTCTCTGCCCCCCCAGTGCTTCTCTCTCTCTCTATCCCCCCAGTGTTTCTCTCTCTCTCCGCCCAGTGTTTCTCTCTCTCTCCCCCCAGTGCTTCTCTCTCTCTCTATCCCCCCAGTATTTCTCTCTCTCTCCCCCCAGTGTTTCTCTCTCTCTCCCCCAGTGTATCGCAGTCTCTCCTCCCCCCAGTATTTCTCTCTCACCCCCCAGTGCTCCTCTCTCTCCCCGCAATGTTTCTCTCTCTCCCCCCAGTGCTTCACTCTCTCTCCCCAATCTCTACTCCCCCCAGTGTTTCTCTCTCTTCCCCCAGTGTTTCTCCCTCTCCCAGCAATGTTTCTCTCTCTCCCCCCAGTGCTTCACTCTCCCTCTCTCTCTCCCCAGTGTTTCACTCTCTCTCTCTATCACCCCAGTTTTTTTCTCTCTCTCTCCCCCCCTCTGTTTTTCTCTCTCTCTCTCCCCCAGTGTTTCTCTCTCTGTCCCCCTCCCGAGTGTTTCTCTCTCTCCTCCCCCAGTGTTTCTCTATCTCTCTCCCCCCAGTGTTTCTCTCTCTCCCCCAGTGTTTCTCTCTCTCCCTCCCCCCAGTGTATCTCAAGCTCTCCTTCCCCCAGTATTTCTCTCTCTCTCCCCCCAGTGTTTCTCTCTCTCTCCCCCCAGTGTATCTAAATCTCTCCTCCCCCCAGTGTTTCTCTCTCGCCCCCAGTGTTTATCTCTCTCTCTCCACCCAGTGTTTCCCTCTCTCCTCCCCCCAGTTATTCTCTATCTCTCTCACCCCAGTCTTTATCTCTCTCTCCCACACCATGTGTTTCTCTTTCTCTCTCTCTCACCCAGTGTTCCTTTCTCTCTCCTCCCCCCACTCTTTCTCTCTCTCTCCCCCAGTGTTTCTCTCTCTCTCCCCAGTGTTTTTCTCTCTCTCTCCCCCCAGTGTATCTCAATCTCTCCCCCCCACAGTGTTTCTCTCTCTCGCCCCCAGTATTTCTCTCTCTCTCCCCAGTGTTTCTCTCTCACCCCCAGAGTTTCTCTCTCTCTCCGCCCCCAAGTGTTTCTCTATCTCTCACCCCCCAGTGTTTCTCTCTCTCCCCCAGTGTTTCCCTCTCTCCTCACCCCAGTTGTTCTCTCGCTCCCTCCAGTATTTCTCTCTCCCTCCCCAGTGTTTCTCTCTCTCTCCCCAGTGTTTCTCTCTCTCCCCCAGTGTTTCTCTCTCTCTCCCCCCAGTGTATCTAAATCTCTCCTCCCCCCAGTGTTTCTCTCTCGCCCCCAGTGTTTCTCTCTCTCTCTCCACCCTGTGTTTCCCTCTCTCCTCACCCCAGTTATTCTCTATCTCTCTCACCCCTGCCTTTCTCTCTCTCTCCCACACCATGTGTTTCTCTCTCTCTCTCTCACCCAGTGTTTCTTTCTCTCTCCTCCCCCCACTCTTTCTCTCTCTCTCCCCCAGTGTTTCTCTCTCTCTCCCCAGTGTTTCTCTCTCTCCCCCAGTGTTTCTCTCTCTCTCTCCCCAATGTAACCCAAACTGCTCCCCCCAGTGTTTCTCTCTCTTCCCCCAGTGTGACTCTCTCTACCCGCAATGTTTCTCTCTCTCCCCCCAGTGCATCACTCTCTCTCCCCAGTGTTTATCTCTCTCACCCCAGTATTTCTCCCTCCCTCTCTCTCTCCCCAGTGTTTCACTCTCTCTCTCCCTCACCCCAGTTTTTTTCTCTCTCTCTCCCCCATCTCTGTTTCTCTCTGTTTCTCCCCAGTGTTTCTCTCTCTGTCACCCTCCCTAGTGTTTCTCTCCCTCTCCCCCCAGTTGTTCTCTCTCTCCCTCCAGTATTTCTCTCTCCCTCCCCAGTGTTTCTCTCTCTCTCCCCAGTGTTCCTCTCTCTCCCCAGTGTTTCTCTCTCACCCCCAATGTTTCTCTCTCTCTCCGCCCCCCAGTGTTTCTCTATCTCCCCCCAGTGTTTCTCTCTCTCTCTCCCGAGTGTTTCAATCTTTCTCTCCCCCAGTGTTTCTCTCTCTCTCTCCCCCAGTGTTTCTCTGTCTCTCTCCACCCAGTGTTTCCCTCTCTCCTCCCCGCAGTGTTTCTCTCTCTCTCGACCCCAGTGTTTCTCTCTCTCTCTCTCTCCCCAGTGTTTCTCTCTCTCTCTCTCTCACCCCAGTGCTTCTCTCTCTCTCCCCCCAGTGTTTCTCTCTCTCCCCCCAGTATTTCTCTCTCTCTCCCCGGTGTTTCTCTCTCTCCCCCCAGTGTTTCTCTCTCCCCCCAGTGTTTCTCTCTCTCTCGCCCCAGTTTCTCTCCCTCCCGCCATTCTTTCTCTCTCTCCCCCCCAGTGTTTCCCTCTCTCTCTCACCCCAGTCTTTCTCTCTCACCTCCCAGTGTTTCTCTCTCTCTCTCCCCCCAGTGTTTCTCTCTCTCCCCCTGTGTTTCCCTCTCTCCTCCCCCCAGTGTTTCTCTCTCTCTCTCCCCCCAGTGCATCGCAATCTCTCCTCCCCCCAATGTTTCTCTCCCTCCCCCCCAGTGTTCCTCGCTCTCTCTCCCCCCCCCCCCAGTGTTTCTCTCTCTCTCCCCCAGTGTTTCTCTCTCTCCCCCCAGTGTTTTTCTCTCTCTCTCCACCCAGTGTTTCCCTCTTTCCTCCCACAAGTTTTTCTCTCTCTTTCCTCCCCCACTGTTTCTCCCTCTCTCCCCCCAGTGTTTCTCTCTCTCTCTCACCCCCCTGTGTTTCTCTCTCTCTCTCCCCAATGTTTCTCTCTCTGTCCCCCTCCCCAGTGTTTCTCTCTCTCCTCCCCATAGTTTTTCTCTCTCTTCCCGCAGTATTTCTCTCTCTCTCCCCGGTGTTTCTCTCTCTCACTACCCAATGTTTCTCTCTCTCCCCAGTGTTTCTCTCTCACCCCCAGTGTTTATCTCTCTCTCCGCCCCCCAGTGTTTCTCTATCTCCCCCCAGTGTTTCTCTGTCTCTCTCCCCGAGTGTTTAAATCTTTCTCTCCCCCAGTGTTTCTCTCTCTCTCTCCCCCCAGTGTTTCTCTCTCTCTCTTCACCCAGTGTTTCCCTCTCTCCTCCCCGCAGTGTTTCTCTCTCTCGCCCCCCAGTGTTTCTCTCTCTCCCCCTGTGTTTCCCTCTCTCCTCCCCCCAGTGTTTCTCTCTCTCTCTCCCCCCAGTGCATCGCAATCTCTCCTCCCCCCAATGTTTCTCTCTCTCCCCCCCCCAGTGTTTCTCTCTCTCTCCCCCAGTGTTTCTCTCTCTCCCCCCAGTGTTTTTCTCTCTCTCTCCACCCAGTGTTTCCCTCTTTCCTCCCACAAGTTTTTCTCTCTCTCTCCTCCCCCACTGTTTCTCCCTCTCTCCCCCCAGTGTTTCTCTCTCTCTCTCTCCCCCCTGTGTTTCTCTCTCTCTCTCCCCAATGTTTCTCTCTCTGTCCCCCTCCCCAGTGTTTCTCTCTCTCCTCCCCATAGTTTTTCTCTCTCTTCCCGCAGTATTTCTCTCTCTCTCCCCGGTGTTTCTCTCTCTCACTACCCAATGTTTCTCTCTCTCCCCAGTGTTTCTCTCTCACCCCCAGTGTTTATCTCTCTCTCCGCCCCCCAGTGTTTCTCTATCTCCCCCCAGTGTTACTCTCTCTCTCTCCCCGAGTGTTTAAATCTTTCTCTCCCCCAGTGTTTCTCTCTCTCTCTCCCCCCAGTGTTTCTCTCTCTCTCTTCACCCAGTGTTTCCCTCTCTCCTCCCCGCAGTGTTTCTCTCTCTCGCCCCCCAGTGTTTCTCTCTCTCTCTCACCCAAGTGTTTCTCTCTCTCTGTCCCCCCAGTATTTCGCTCCCTCTCCCGGTGCTTCTCTCTCACTCTCCAGTGTTTCTCTCTCTCCCCAGTGTTTCTCTCTCACCCCCCGTATTTCTCTCTCTCTGCCCCCAGTGTTTCTCTCTCTCTCTCCACCAGTGTTTCTCCCTCTCTCCCCCCAGAGTATCTCAATCTCTCCTCCCCGCAGTGTTTCCCTCTCTTCCCTTAGTCTTTCTCTCTCTCTCTCCACCCATTGTTTCCCTCTCTCCTCCCCCCAGTTATTCTCTCTCTCGCTCCCCCCAGTGTTTCTCTCCCTCTCCCACACCATGTGTTTCTCTCTCTCACTCCCCCCCAGGGTTTATTTCTCTCTCCTCCCCCCACTGTTTCTCTCTCTCTCCCCGGTGTTTCTCTCTCTCTCTCCAGTGTTTCTCTCCCTCTCCACCCAGTTGTTCTCTCTCTCCCTCCAGTATTTCTCTCTCCCTCCCCAGTGTTTCTCTCTCTCTCTCCAGTGTTTCTCTCTCACCCCCAGTGTTTCTCTCTCTCTCCGCCCCTCAGTGTTTCTCTATTTCCCCCACTGTTTCTCTTTTTCCCCCAGTCTTTCTCTCTCTCTCTCCCCAGTGTTTCTCTCTCTCTCCCTCCAGTCTTTCTCTCTTTCCCCCAAGTGTTTCTCTCTCTCTCTCCCCCCAGTGTTTCTCGCTCTCCCCCAGTGTTTCTCTCTCTCCCCCCAGTCTTTCTCTCTCCTCCCCCCACTGTTTCTCTCTCTCTGCCCCCAGTGTTTCGCTCTCTCCCCCCAGTGTTTCTCTCTCTCTACCCCACCCCCCCGTGTTTCTCTCTCTCCCCCCAGTGTTTCTCTCTCTCCCCCAGTGTTTCTCTCTCTCTCTCTCCCCAATGTATCCCAATCTCTACTCCCCCCACTGTTTCTCTCTCTACCCCCAGTGTTTCCCTCTCTCCCCGCAATGTTTCTTTCTCTCCCCCCAGTGTTTCCCTCTCTCCTTCCCGCAGTGTTTCTCTCTCTCTCGCCGCCCAATGTTTCTCCCTCTCTCTCTCCCCCCCCCAGTGTTTCTCTCTCTCTCACTCTCACCCCAGTGTTTCTCTCTCTCTTCACCCAGTGTTTCTCCCTCTCCCCCCAGTATTTCTCTCTGTCTCCCCGGTGTTTCTCTCTCTCTCCCCAGTGTTCTCTCTCTCCCCAATGTTTCTCTCTCACCCTTAGTGTTTCTCTCTTTCTCTCCACCCAGTGTTTCCCTCTCTCCTCCCCGCAGTGTTTCTCTCCCTCTCGCCCCCCAGTTTCTCTCTCTCTCCCTCTCACCCAAGGGTTTCTCTCTCTCTCCCCCCACGGTTTCTCTCTCTCCCCCCAGTATTTCTCTCTCTCTCCCCGGTGTTTCTCTCTCACTCCCCAGTGTTTCTCTCTCTCCCCAGTGTTTCTCTCTCATCCCCAGTATTTCTCTCTCTCTCACTCCCAGTGTTTCTGTCTCTCCACCCAATGTTTTTCTCTCCCCCGCATTGCTTCTCTCTCTCTCCCCAGTGTTTCTCTCTCTCCCACAGTGTTTCTCTCTCTCTCTCCCCCCAATGTATCCCAATCTCTACTCCCCCCAGTGTTTCTCTCTCTACCCCCAGTGTTTCTCTCTCTCGCCGCAATGTTTCTTTCTCTCCCCCCAGTGTTTCCCTCTCTCCTTCCCGCAGTGTTTCTCTCTCCCTCGCCCCCCAATGTTTCTCTCTCTCTCTCCCCCCCCACCCCAGTGTTTCTCTCTCTCTCACTCTCACACCAGTGTTTCTCTCTCTCTTCACCCAGTGTTTCTCCCTCTCCCCCCAGTGTTCTCTCTCTCCCCAATGTTTCTCTCTCACCCTTAGTGTTTCTCTCTCTCTCTCCACCCAGTGTTTCCCTCTCTCCTCCCCGCAGTGAACATAAGAACATAAGAAATTGGAGCAGGAGTAGGCCAATCGGCCCCTCGAGCCTGCTCCGCCATTCAATAAGATCATGGCTGATCTGATCCCAACCACAAATCTAAAGAACACAAGAAGTCGGAGCAGGACCCGGCCACATAGCCCCTGGGCCCTCTCCGCCACCCACAGGGCATTGACCGATCCGAACTCAGCTTCATGTCCAATTTCCTGCCCGCTCCCCATAACCCCTAATTCCCTTTACTTCTAGGAAACTGTCTATTTCTGTTTTAAATTTATCTAATGATGTAGCTTCCACAGCTTCCTGGGGCAGCAAATTCCACAGACCTACCACCCTCTGAGTGAAGAAGTTTCTCCTCATCTCAGTTTTGAAAGAGCAGCCCCTTATTCTAAGATTATGCCCCCTAGTTCTAGTTTCACCCATCTTTGGGAACATCCTTACTGCATCCACCCGATCAAGACCCTTCACAATCTTATATGTTTCAATAAGATCGCCTCTCATTCTTCTGAACTCCAATGAGTAGAGTCCCAATCTACTCAACCTCTCCTCATATGTCCGCCCCCTCATCCCCGGGATTAACCGAGTGAACCTTCTTTGTACTGCCTCGAGAGCAAGTATGTCTTTTCTTAAGTATGGAGACCAAAACTGTATGCAGTATTCCAGGTGCGGTCTCACCAATACCTTATATAACTGCAGCAATACCTCCTTGTTTTTATATTCTATCCCCCTAGCAATAAAAGCCAACATTCCGTTGGCTTTCTTGATCACCTGCTGCACCTGCATACCAACTTTTTGATTTTCTTGCTCTAGGACCCCCAGATCCCTTTGTACTGCAGTACTTTCCAGTCTCTCGCCATTAAGAAAATAACTTGCTCTCTGATTTTTCCTGCCAAAGTGCATAACCTCACATTTTCCAATATTATATTGCATCTGCCAAATCTCCGCCCACTCACCCAGCCTGTCTATATCCCCTTGCAGGTTTTTTATGTCCTCCTCACTCTCTACTTTCCCTCCCATCTTTGTATCATCTGCAAACTTTGATATGTTGAACTCGGTCCCCTCCTCCAAATCGTTAATATAGATTGTAAAGAGTTGGGGACCCAGCACCGACCCCTGTGGAACACCACTGGTTACTGGTTGCCAGTCCGAAAATGAACCATTTATCCCAACTCTCTGCTTCCTGTTCGATAACCAATCCTCCACCCATGCCAGAATATTACCCCCAATCCCGTGATTTTTTATCTTAAGTAATAATCTTTTATGTGGCACCTTGTCGAATGCCTTCTGGAAGTCTAAATACACTATGTCCACTGGTTCCCCTTTATCCACCCTATACGTTATATCCTCGAAGAACTCAAGCAAATTTGTCAGACATGACTTCCCCTTCATAAAGCCATGCTGACTTTGTCCTATTAAATTGTGCTTATCTAAATGTTCCGTTACTGTCTCCTTAATAATAGACTCCAAAATTTTACCCACCACAGATGTTAAGCTAACTGGCCTATAATTTCCAGCCTTCTGCCTACTACCCTTTTTAAATAACGGTGTTACATTAGCAGTTTTCCAATCTGCCGGGACCTCACCTGAGTCCAGGGAATTTTGGAAAACTATCACCAAAGCATCCACAATCCCTACTGCCACTTCCCTCAAGACCCTAGGATGGAAGCCATCAGGTCCAGGGGATTTATCCGCCTTGAGTCCCATTATTTTACTGAGTACCATCTCCTGAGTGATTTTAATCGTATTTAGCTCCTCCCCCCCGAGAGTCCCCTGTTTGTCCAGTGTTGGGATATTCTTAGTGTCCTCTACTGTAAAGACCAATGTTTCTCTCTCAACCTTAGTGTTTCTCTCTCTCTCGCCCCCCAGTTTTTCTCTCTCTCTCTCTCACCCAAGGGTTTCTCTCTCTCTCCCCCCACGGTTTCTCTCTCTCCCCCCAGTATTTCTCTCTCTCTTCACCCAGTGTTTCTCCCTGTCCCCCCAGTATTTCTCTCTGTCTCCCCGGTGTTTCTCTCTCTCTCCCCAGTGTTCTCTCTCTCCCCAATGTTTCTCTCTCACCCTTAGTGTTTCTCTCTCTCTCTCCACCCAGTGTTTCCCTCTCTCCTCCCCGCAGTGTTTCTCTCTCTCTCGCCCCCCAGTTTTTTTCTCTCTCTCTCTCACCCAAGGGTTTCTCTCTCTCCCCCCAGTATTTCTCTCTCTCTCCCCGGTGTTTCTCTCTCACTCCCCAGTGTTTCTCTCTCTCCCCAGTGTTTCTCTCTCATCCCCAGTATTTCTCTCTCTCTCACTCCCAGTGTTTCTGTCTCTCCACCCAATGTTTTTCTCTCCCCCGCATTGCTTCTCTCTCTCTCCCCAGTGTTTCTCTCTCTCCCCCAGTGTTTCTCTCTCTCTCTCCCCCCAATGTATCCCAATCTCTACTCCCCCCAGTGTTTCTCTCTCTACCCCCAGTGTTTCACTCTCTCCCCGCAATGTTTCTTTCTCTCCCCCCAGTGTTTCCCTCTCTCCTTCCCGCAGTGTTTCTCTCTCCCTCGCCCCCCAATGTTTCTCCCTCTCTCTCCGCCCCCCCCAGTGTTTCTCTCTCTCTCACTCTCACCCCAGTGTTTCTCTCTCTCTTCACCCAGTGTTTCTCCCTCTCCCCCCAGTATTTCTCTCTGTCTCCCCGGTGTTTCTCTCTCTCCCCCCAGTGTTCTCTCTCTCCCCAATGTTTCTCTCTCACCCTTAGTGTTTCTCTCTCTCTCTCCACCCAGTGTTTCCCTCTCTCCTCCCCGCAGTGTTTCTCTCTCTCTCGCCCCCCAGTTTTTCTCTCTCTCTTTCTCACCCAAGGGTTTCTCTCTCTCTCCCCCAACGGTTTCTCTCTCTCCCCCCAGTATTTCTCTCTCTCTCCCCGGTGTTTCTCTCTCACTCCCCAGTGTTTCTCTCTCTCCCCAGTGTTTCTCTCTCACCCCCAGTATTTCTCTCTCTCTCCCCCCACTGTTTCTCCCTCTCTCCCCCCAGAGTATCTCAATCTCTCCTCCCCGCAGTGTTTCCCTCTCTTCCCTTAGTCTTTCTCTCTCTATCTCCACCCAGTGTTTCCCTCTCTCCTCCCCCCAGTTATTCTCTCTCTCGCTCCCCCCAGTGTTTCTTTCTCTCTCCTCCCCCCACTGTTTCTCTCTCTCGCCCCCCACTATTTCTCTCTCTCTCCCCGGTGTTTCTCTCTCTCTCTCCAGTGTTTCTCTCTCTCCCCAATGTTTCTCTCTCACCCCCAGTGTTTCTCTCTCTCTCCGCCCCCCAGTGTTTCTCTATTTCCCCCACTGTTTCTCTCTCTCCCCCAGTCTTTCTCTCTCTCTCCCCCCAGTGTTTCTCTCTCTCTCTCCCTCCAGTCTTTCTCTCTCTCCCCCAAGTGTTTCTCTCTCTCTCTCCCCCCAGTGTTTCTCGCTCTCCCCCAGTGTTTCTCTCTCTCCCCCCAGTCTTTCTCTCTCCTCCCCGCACTGTTTCTCTCTCTCTGCCCCCAGTGTTTCTCTCTCACCCCCAATGTTTCTCTCTCTCTCTATCCCCCCCGTGTTTCTCTATCTCCCCCCAGTATTTCTCTCTCTCCCCCCAGTGTTTCTCTCTCTCTCCCCCCACTTTATCCCAATCTCTCCCCCCCCCCAGTGTTTCTCTCTCACTCCCAGTGTTTCTGTCTCTCCACGCAATGTTTTTCCCTCCCCCGCATTGCTTCTCTCTCTCTCCCCAGTGTTTCTCTCTCTCCCCCAGTGTTTCTCTCTCTCCCTCTCCCCAATGTATCCCAATCTCTACTCCCCCCAGTGTTTCTCTCTCTACCCCCAGTGTTTGTCTCTCTCCCCGCAATGTTTCTTTCTCTCCCCCCAGTGTTTCCCTCTCTCCTTCCCGCAGTGTTTCTCTCTCCCTCGCCCCCCAATGTTTCTCTCTCTCTCTCCCCCCCCCCCCAGTGTTTCTCTCCCTCTCACTCTCACCCCAGTGTTTCTCTCTCTCTTCACCCAGTGTTTCTCCCTCTCCCCCCAGTATTTCTCTCTGTCTCCCCGGTGTTTCTCTCTCTCTCCCCAGTGTTCTCTCTCTCCCCAATGTTTCTCTCTCACCCTGAGTGTTTCTCTCTCTCTCCGCCCCCCATTGTAGCTCTATCTCCCCCCATTGTTTCTCTCTCTCTCGCACCACTGTTTCTCCCTCTCCCCCCAGTGTTTCTCTCTCTCTCCCCCCAGTGTTTCTCTCTCTCTCTCGCCCCAGTCTTTCTCTCTCTCTCCCCCCAGTGTTTCTCTCTCTCTCTCCCCCCAGTGTTTCTCTCTCTCTCTCCCCCCAGTATTTCCCTCTCTCCCCCAGTGTTTCTCTCTCTCCCCCCAGTCTTTCTCTCTCCTCCCCGCACTGTTTCTCTCTCTCTGCCCCCAGTGTTTCGCTCTCTCCCCCCAGTGTTTCTCTCTCTCTCTATCCCCCCCGTGTTTCTCTATCTCCCCCCAGTATTTCTCTCTCTCCCCCCAGTGTTTCTCTCTCTCTCCTCCCACTTTATCCCAATCTCTCCCCCCCCAGTGTTTCTCTCTCACTCCCAGTGTTTCTGTCTCTCCACGCAATGTTTTTCTCTCCCCCGCATTGCTTCTCTCTCTCTCCCCAGTGTTTCTCTCTCTCCCCCAGTGTTTCTCTCTCTCCCTCCCCCCAATGTATCCCAATCTCTACTCCCCCCAGTGTTTCTCTCTCTACCCCCAGTGTTTGTCTCTCTCCCCGCAATGTTTCTTTCTCTCCCCCCAGTGTTTCCCTCTCTCCTTCCCGCAGTGTTTCTCTCTCCCTCGCCCCCCAATGTTTCTCTCTCTCTCTCCCCCCCCCCCCAGTGTTTCTCTCCCTCTCACTCTCACCCCAGTGTTTCTCTCTCTCTTCACCCAGTGTTTCTCCCTCTCCCCCCAGTATTTCTCTCTGTCTCCCCGGTGTTTCTCTCTCTCTCCCCAGTGTTCTCTCTCTCCCCAATGTTTCTCTCTCACCCTGAGTGTTTCTCTCTCTCTCCGCCCCCCATTGTAGCTCTATCTCCCCCCATTGTTTCTCTCTCTCTCGCACCACTGTTTCTCCCTCTCCCCCCAGTGTTTCTCTCTCTCTCCCCCCAGTGTTTCTCTCTCTCTCTCGCCCCAGTCTTTCTCTCTCTCTCCCCCCAGTGTTTCTCTCTCTCTCTCCCCCCAGTATTTCCCTCTCTCCCCCAGTGTTTCCCTCTCTCCTCCCCCAATGATTCTCTCTCTCTCTCCCCCCACTGTATCTCAATCTCTCCTCCCCCCACTGTTTCTCTCTCTCCCCCCCAGTGTTTCTCTCTTCTCCCCCCAGTATTTCTCGCTCCCTCCCCCCAGTGTTTCACTCTCTCTCTCCCCCAGTGTTTCCCTCTCTCCTCCCCCCAGTTATTCTCTCTCTCGCTCCCCCCAGTGTTTCTCTCTTTCTCCCACACCATGTGTTTCTCTCTCTCACTCTCCCCCAGTGTTTCTTTCTCTCTCCTCCCCCCACTGTTTCTCTCTCTCGCCCCCCACTATTTCTCTCTCTCTCCCCGGTGTTTCTCTCTCTCTCTCCAGTGTTTCTCTCTCTCCCCAATGTTTCTCTCTCACCCCCAGTGTTTCTCTCTCTCTCCGCCCCCCAGTGTTTCTCTATTTCCCCCACTGTTTCTCTCTCTCCCCCAGTCTTTCTCTCTCTCTCCCCCCAGTGTTTCTCTCTCTCTCCCTCCAGTCTTTCTCTCTCTCCCCCAAGTGTTTCTCTCTCCTCCCCGCACTGTTTCTCTCTCTCTGCCCCCAGTGTTTCGCTCTCTCCCCCCAGTGTTTCTCTCTCTCTCTATCCCCCCCGTGTTTCTCTATCTCCCCCCAGTATTTCTCTCTCTCCCCCCAGTGTTTCTCTCTCTCTCCCCCCACTTTATCCCAATCTCTCCTCCCCCCAGTGTTTCTCTCTCACTCCCAGTGTTTCTGTCTCTCCCCCAGTGTTTCTCTCTCTCCCCCCAGTCTTTCTCTCTCCTCCCCGCACTGTTTCTCTCTCTCTGCCCCCAGTGTTTCTCGCTCTCTCTCCCCCCAGTGTTTCCCTCTCTCCTCCCCCCAGTGTTTCTCTCTCTCTCCGCCCAGTGTTTCTCTCTCTCCCCAACCAGTGTTTCTCTCTCTCTCTCCCCCAGTGTATCTCCCTGTCTGCCCCCCCCCCCAGTGTTTATCTCTCTCCTCCCCCCAGTATTTCTCTCTCTCTCTCCCCAGTGTTTCTCTCTCTCGCCAGTGTTTCTCTCTCTCTCCCCAGTTTTTCTCTCTCTCCCCAGTGTTTCTCTCCCTCCCCCAGTGTTTCTCTCTCTCTCCGCCACCCAGTGTTTCTCTATCTCCCCCCAGTGTTTCTCTCTCTCTCCCCTCAGTGCTTCTCTCTCTCTCCTCCCCCCAGTGTTTCTCTCTCTCTCCCCACAGTGTTTTCTCTCTCTCACCCCCCCAGTGTTTCTCTCTCTCTCTCTCTCCCCCCAGTTTTTCACTCTCTCTTTGTGTGCCCCCAGTTTTTTTCGCTCTCTCTCCCCCCCAGTATTTCTCTCTCTCTCCCCCCAGTGTTTCTCTCTCTGTCCCCCTCCCCAGTGTTTCACTCTCTCCTCCCCCCAGTTTTTCTCTCTCTCCCCCCAGTATTTCTCTCTCTCTCCCCGGTGTTTCTCTCTCTCTCCCCAGTGTTTCTCTCTCTCCCCAGTGTTTCTCTCTCACCCCCAGTGTTTCTCTCTCTCTCTCCCCTAGTGTTTAAATCTTTCTCTCCCCCAGTGTTTCTCTCTCTCTCTCCCTCAGTGTTTCTCTCTCTCTCTCCACCCAGTGTTTCCCTCTCTCCTCCCGGCAGTGTTTCTCTCTCTCTCGCCCCCCAGTGTTTCTCTCTCTTTCTCTCACCCCAGTGTTTCTCTCTCTCTCTCTCTCTCACCCCAGTGTTTCTCTCTCTCTCCCCCCAGTGTTGCTCTCTCTCTCCGCCCAGTGTTTCTCTCTCTCACCAGTGTTTCTCTCTCACCCCCAATGTTTCTCTCTCTGTCCGCCCCCCAGTGTTTCTCGATCTCCCCCCAGTTTTTCTCTCTCTCTCGCCCCACTGTTTCTCTCTCTCACCCCAGTCTTTCTCTCACCCTCCCCCCAGTGTTTCTCTCTCTCTCCCGCCATTCTTTCTCTCTCTCCCCCCCAGTGTTTCCCTCTCTCTCTCACCCCAGTCTTTCTCTCTCACCTCCCAGTGTTTCTCTCTCTCTCTCCCCCCAGTGTTTCTCTCTCTCCCCCTATGTTTCCCTCTCTCCTCCCCCCAGTGTTTCTCTCTCTCTCTCCCCCCAGTGCATCGCAATCTCTCCTCCCCCCACTGTTTCTCTCTCTCCCCCCAGTGTTTCTCGCTCTCTCTCCCCCCCAGTGTTTCTCTCTCTCTCCCCCAGTGTTTCTCTCTCTCCCCCCAGTGTTTTTCTCTCTCTCTCCACCCAGTGTTTCCCTCTTTCCTCCCACCAGTTTTTCTCTCTCTCTCCTCCCCCACTGTTTCTCCCTCTCTCCCCCCAGTGTTTCTCTCTCTCTCTCTCCCCCCTGTGTTTCTCTCTCTCTCTCCCCAGTGTTTCTCTCTCTGTCCCCCTCCCCAGTGTTTCTCTCTCTCCTCCCCATAGTTTTTCTCTCTCTTCCCGCAGTATTTCTCTCTCTCTCCCCAATGTTTCTCTCTCTCCCCAGTGTTTCTCTCTCACCCCCAGTGTTTATCTCTCTCTCCGCCCCCCAGTGCTTCTCTATCTCCCCCCAGTGTTTCTCTCTCTCTCTCCCCCCAGTGTTTCTCTCTCTCTCTCCCCCCGAGTGTTTAAATCTTTCTCTCCCCCAGTGTTTCTCTCTCTCTCTCCCCCAGTGTTTCTCTCTCTCTCTCTCTCCCCAGTGTTTCTCTCTCTCTCTCTCTCTCTCCCCCCAGTATTTCTCTCTCTCTCCCCGGTGTTTCTCTCTCTCTCCCCCAGTTATTCTCTCTCTCGCTCCCCCCAGTGTTTCTCTCCCTCTCCCACACCATGTGATTCTCTCTCTCACTCTCCCCCAATGTTTCTTTCTCTCTCCTCCCCCCACTGTTTCTCTCTCTCGCCCCCCACTATTTCTCTCTCTCTCCCCGGTGTTTCTCTCTCTCTCTCCAGTGTTTCTCTCTCTCCCCAATGTTTCTCTCTCACCCGCAGTGTTTCTCTCTCTCTCCGCCCCCCAGTGTTTCTCTATTTCCCCCACTGTTTCTCTCTCTCCCCCAGTCTTTCTCTCTCTCTCTCCCCAGTGTTTCTCCCTCTCTCCCTCCAGTCTTTCTCTCTTTCCCCCAAGTGTTTCTCTCTCTCTCTCCCCAGTGTTTCTCGCTCTCCCCCAGTGTTTCTCTCTCTCCCCCCAGTCTTTCTCTCTCCTCCCCCCACTGTTTCTCTCTCTCTGCCCCCAGTGTTTCGCTCTCTCCCCCAGTGTTTCTCTCTCTCCCCCCAGTGTTTCTCTCTCTCTCCCCCCAGTGTTTCTCTCTCTCTCCCCCCACTTTATCCCAATCTCTCCTCCCCCCAGTGTTTCTCTCTCACTCGCAGTGTTTCTGTCTCTCCACCCAATGTTTTTCTCTCCCCCGCATTGCTTCTCTCTCTCTCCCCAGTGTTTCTCTCTCTCCCCCAGTGTTTCTCTCTCTCTCTCCCCCCAATGTATCCCAATCTCTACTCCCCCCAGTGTTTCTCTCTCTACCCTCAGTGTTTCTCTCTCTCCCCGCAATGTTTCTTTCTCTCCCCCCAGTGTTTCCCTCTCTCCTTCCCGCAGTGTTTCTCTCTCTCTCGCCCCCCAATGTTTCTCTCCCTCTCTCTCCCCCCACCCCAGTGTTTCTCTCTCTCTCACTCTCACCCCAGTGTTTCTCTCTCTCTTCACCCAGTGTTTCTCCCACTCCCCCCAGTATTTCTCTCTGTCTCCCCGGTGTTTCTCTCTCTCTCCCCAGTGTTCTCTCTCTCCCCAATGTTTCTCTCTCACCCTTAGTGTTTCTCTCTCTCTCCACCCAGTGTTTCCCTCTCTCCTCCCCGGAGTGTTTCTCTCTCTCTCGCCCCCCAGTTTTTCTCTCCCTCTCTCTCACCCAAGGGTTTCTCCCTCTCTCCCCCAACGGTTTCTCTCTCTCCCCCCATTATTTCTCTCTCTCTCCCCGGTGTTTCTCTCTCACTCCCCAGTGTTTCTCTCTCTCCCCAGTGTTTCTCTCTCATCCCCAGTATTTCTCTCTCTCTCACTCCCAGTGTTTCTGTCTCTCCACCCAATGTTTTTCTCTCGCCCGCATTGCTTCTCTCTCTCTCCCCAGTGTTTCTCTCTCTCCCCCAGTGTTTCTCTCGCTCTCTCCCCCCAATGTATCCCAATCTCTACTCCCCCCAGTGTTTCTCTCTCTACCCCCAGTGTTTCTCTCTCACCCCGCAATGTTTCTTTCTCTCCCCCCAGTGTTTCCCTCTCTCCTTCCCGCAGTGTTTCTCTCTCCCTCGCCCCCCAATGTTTCTCTCTCTCTCTCTCCCCCCCCCCCCAGTGTTTCTCTCTCTCTCACTCTCACCCCAGTGTTTCTCTCTCTCTTCACCCAGTGTTTCTCCCTCTCCCCCCAGTATTTCTCTCTGTCTCCCCGGTGTTTCTCTCTCTCTCCCCAGTGTTCTCTCTCTCCCCAATGTTTCTCTCTCACCCTTAGTGTTTCTCTCTCTCTCTCCACCCAGTGTTTCCCTCTCTCCTCCCCGCAGTGTTTCTCTCTCTCTCGCCCCCCAATTTTTCTCTCTCTCTCTCTCACCCAAGGGTTTCTCTCTCTCTCCCCCAACGGTTTCTCTCTCTCCCCCCAGCATTTCTCTCTCTCTCCCCGGTGTTTCTCTCTCACTCCCCAGTGTTTCTCTCTCTCCCCAGTGTTTCTCTCTCACCCCCAGTATTTCTCTCTCTCTCCCCCCACTGTTTCTCCCTCTCTCCCCCCAGAGTATCTCAATCTCTCCTCCCCGCAGTGTTTCCCTCTCTTCCCTTAGTCTTTCTCTCTCTATCTCCACCCAGTGTTTCCCTCTCTCCTCCCCCCAGTTATTCTCTCTTTCGCTCCCCCCAGTGTTACTCTCTCTCTCCCACACCATGTGTTTCTCTCTCTCACTCTCCCCCAGTGTTTCTTTCTCTCTCCTCCCCCCACTGTTTCTCTCTCTCGCCCCCCACTATTTCTCTCTCTCTCCCCGGTGTTTCTCTCTCTCTCTCCAGTGTTTCTCTCTCTCCCCAATGTTTCTCTCTCACCGCCAGTGTTTCTCACTCTCTCCGCCCCCCAGTGTTTCTCTATTTCCCCCACTGTTTCTCTCTCTCCCCCAGTCTTTCTCTCTCTCCCCCAAGTGTTTCTCTCTCTCTCTCCCCCCAGTGTTTCTCGCTCTCCCCCAGTGTTTCTCTCTCTCCCCCCAGTCTTTCTCTCTCCTCCCCGCACTGTTTCTCTCTCTCTGCCCCCAGTGTTTCGCTCTCTCCCCCCAGTGTTTCTCTCTCTCTCTATCCCCCCCGTGTTTCTCTATCTCCCCCCAGTATTTCTCTCTCTCCCCCCAGTGTTTCTCTCTCTCTCCTCCCACTTTATCCCAATCTCTCCCCCCCCAGTGTTTCTCTCTCACTCCCAGTGTTTCTGTCTCTCCACGCAATGTTTTTCTCTCCCCCGCATTGCTTCTCTCTCTCTCCCCAGTGTTTCTCTCTCTCCCCCAGTGTTTCTCTCTCTCCCTCCCCCCAATGTATCCCAATCTCTACTCCCCCCAGTGTTTCTCTCTCTACCCCCAGTGTTTGTCTCTCTCCCCGCAATGTTTCTTTCTCTCCCCCCAGTGTTTCCCTCTCTCCTTCCCGCAGTGTTTCTCTCTCCCTCGCCCCCCAATGTTTCTCTCTCTCTCTCCCCCCCCCCAGTGTTTCTCTCCCTCTCACTCTCACCCCAGTGTTTCTCTCTCTCTTCACCCAGTGTTTCTCCCTCTCCCCCCAGTATTTCTCTCTGTCTCCCCGGTGTTTCTCTCTCTCTCCCCAGTGTTCTCTCTCTCCCCAATGTTTCTCTCTCACCCTGAGTGTTTCTCTCTCTCTCCGCCCCCCATTGTAGCTCTATCTCCCCCCATTGTTTCTCTCTCTCTCGCACCACTGTTTCTCCCTCTCCCCCCAGTGTTTCTCTCTCTCTCCCCCCAGTGTTTCTCTCTCTCTCTCGCCCCAGTCTTTCTCTCTCTCTCCCCCCAGTGTTTCTCTCTCTCTCTCCCCCCAGTATTTCCCTCTCTCCCCCAGTGTTTCCCTCTCTCCTCCCCCAATGATTCTCTCTCTCTCTCCCCCCACTGTATCTCAATCTCTCCTCCCCCCACTGTTTCTCTCTCTCCCCCCCAGTGTTTCTCTCTTCTCCCCCCAGTATTTCTCGCTCCCTCCCCCCAGTGTTTCACTCTCTCTCTCCCCCAGTGTTTCCCTCTCTCCTCCCCCCAGTTATTCTCTCTCTCGCTCCCCCCAGTGTTTCTCTCTTTCTCCCACACCATGTGTTTCTCTCTCTCACTCTCCCCCAGTGTTTCTTTCTCTCTCCTCCCCCCACTGTTTCTCTCTCTCGCCCCCCACTATTTCTCTCTCTCTCCCCGGTGTTTCTCTCTCTCTCTCCAGTGTTTCTCTCTCTCCCCAATGTTTCTCTCTCACCCCCAGTGTTTCTCTCTCTCTCCGCCCCCCAGTGTTTCTCTATTTCCCCCACTGTTTCTCTCTCTCCCCCAGTCTTTCTCTCTCTCTCCCCCCAGTGTTTCTCTCTCTCTCCCTCCAGTCTTTCTCTCTCTCCCCCAAGTGTTTCTCTCTCTCTCTCCCCCCAGTGTTTCTCGCTCTCCCCCAGTGTTTCTCTCTCTCCCCCCAGTCTTTCTCTCTCCTCCCCGCACTGTTTCTCTCTCTCTGCCCCCAGTGTTTCGCTCTCTCCCCCCAGTGTTTCTCTCTCTCTCTATCCCCCCCGTGTTTCTCTATCTCCCCCCAGTATTTCTCTCTCTCCCCCCAGTGTTTCTCTCTCTCTCCCCCCACTTTATCCCAATCTCTCCTCCCCCCAGTGTTTCTCTCTCACTCCCAGTGTTTCCGTCTCTCCCCCAGTGTTTCTCTCTCTCCCCCCAGTCTTTCTCTCTCCTCCCCGCACTGTTTCTCTCTCTCTGCCCCCAGTGTTTCTCGCTCTCTCTCCCCCCAGTGTTTCCCTCTCTCCTCCCCCACTGTTTCTCTCTCTACCCCAGTCTTTCTCTCTCTCTCCCCCCAGTGTTTCTCTCTCTCTCCCTCCAGTCTTTCTCTCTCTCCCCCAAGTGTTTCTCTCTCTCTCTCCCCCCAGTGTTTCTCCCTCTCCCCCCAGTATTTCTCTCTGTCTCCCCGGTGTTTCTCTCTCTCCCCCCAGTGTTCTCTCTCTCCCCAATGTTTCTCTCTCACCCTTAGTGTTTCTCTCTCTCTCTCTCTCCACCCAGTGTTTCCCTCTCTCCTCCCCGCAGTGTTTCTCTCTCTCTCACCCCCCAGTTTTTCTCTCTCTCTCTCTCACCCAAGGGTTTCTCTCTCTCTCCCCCCACGGTTTCTCTCTCCCCCCCAGTATTTCTCTCTCTCTCCCCGGTGTTTCTCTCTCACTCCCCAGTGTTTCTCTCTCTCCCCAGTGTTTCTCTCTCACCCCCAGTATTTCTCTCTCTCTCCCCCCACTGTTTCTCCCTCTCTCCCCCCAGAGTATCTCAATCTCTCCTCCCCGCAGTGTTTCCCTCTCTTCCCTTAGTCTTTCTCTCTCTATCTCCACCCAGTGTTTCCCTCTCTCCTCCCCCCAGTTATTCTCTCTCTCGCTCCCCCCAGTGTTTCTCTCTCTCTCCCACACCATGTGTTTCTCTCTCTCACTCTCCCCCAGTGTTTCTTTCTCTCTCCTCCCCCCACTGATTCTCTCTCTCGCCCCCCACTATTTCTCTCTCTCTCCCCGGTGTTTCTCTCTCTCTCTCCAGTGTTTCTCTCTCTCCCCAATGTTTCTCTCTCACCCCCAGTGTTTCTCTCTCTCTCCGCCCCCAGTGTTTCTCTATTTCCCCCACTGTTTCTCTCTCTCCCCCAGTCTTTCTCTCTCTCTCCCCCCAGTGTTTCTCTCTCTCTCTCCCTCCAGTCTTTCTCTCTCTCCCCCAAGTGTTTCTCTCTCTCTCTCCCCCCAGTGTTTCTCGCTCTCCCCCAGTGTTTCTCTCTCTCCCCCCAGTCTTTCTCTCTCCTCCCCGCACTGTTTCTCTCTCTCTGCCCCCAGTGTTTCGCTCTCTCCCCCCAGTGTTTCTCTCTCTCTCTATCCCCCCTGTGTTTCTCTATCTCCCCCCAGTATTTCTCTCTCTCCCCCCAGTGTTTCTCTCTCTCTCCCCCCACTTTATCCCAATCTCTCCTCCCCCCAGTGTTTCTCTCTCACTCCCAGTGTTTCTGTCTCTCCCCCAGTGTTTCTCTCTCTCCCCCCAGTCTTTCTCTCTCCTCCCCGCACTGTTTCTCTCTCTCTGCCCCCAGTGTTTCTCGCTCTCTCTCCCCCCAGTGTTTCCCTCTCTCCTCCCCCCAGTGTTTCTCTCTCTCTCCGCCCAGTGTTTCTATCTCTCCCCAACCAGTGTTTCTCTCTCTCTCTCCCCCAGTGTATCTCCCTGTCTGCCCCCCCCCAGTGTTTATCTCTCTCCTCCCCCCAGTATTTCTCTCTCTCTCTCCCCAGTGTTTCTCTCTCTCGCCAGTGTTTCTCTCTCTCTCCCCAGTTTTTCTCTCTCTCCCCAGTGTTTCTCTCCCTCCCCCAGTGTTTCTCTCTCTCTCCGCCACCCAGTGTTTCTCTATCTCCCCCCAGTGTTTCTCTCTCTCTCCCCTCAGTGCTTCTCTCTCTCTCCTCCCCCCAGTGTTTCTCTCTCTCTCCCCACAGTGTTTTCTCTCTCTCACCCCCCCAGTGTTTCTCTCTCTCTCTCTCTCCCCCCAGTTTTTCACTCTCTCTTTGTGTGCCCCCAGTTTTTTTCGCTCTCTCTCCCCCCCAGTATTTCTCTCTCTCTCCCCCCAGTGTTTCTCTCTCTGTCCCCCTCCCCAGTGTTTCACTCTCTCCTCCCCCCAGTTTTTCTCTCTCTCCCCCCAGTATTTCTCTCTCTCTCCCCGGTGTTTCTCTCTCTCTCCCCAGTGTTTCTCTCTCTCCCCAGTGTTTCTCTCTCACCCCCAGTGTTTCTCTCTCTCTCTCCCCTAGTGTTTAAATCTTTCTCTCCCCCAGTGTTTCTCTCTCTCTCTCCCTCAGTGTTTCTCTCTCTCTCTCCACCCAGTGTTTCCCTCTCTCCTCCCGGCAGTGTTTCTCTCTCTCTCGCCCCCCAGTGTTTCTCTCTCTTTCTCTCACCCCAGTGTTTCTCTCTCTCTCTCTCACCCCAGTGTTTCTCTCTCTCTCCCCCCAGTGTTGCTCTCTCTCTCCCCAGTGTTTCTCTCTCTCCCCAGTGTTTCTCTCTCACCCCCAGTGTTTCTATCTCTCTCTCCCCTAGTGTTTAAATCTTTCTCTCCCCCAGTGTTTCTCTCTCTCTCTCCCTCAGTGTTTCTCTCTCTCTCTCCACCCAGTGTTTCCCTCTCTCCTCCCGGCAGTGTTTCTCTCTCTCTCGCCCCCCAGTGTTTCTCTCTCTTTCTCTCACCCCAGTGTTTCTCTCTCTCTCTCTCACCCCAGTGTTTCTCTCTCTCTCCCCCCAGTGTTTCTCTCTCTCTCCGCCCAGTATTTCTCTCTCTCTCCCCAGTGTTTCTCTCTCTCACCAGTGTTTCTCTCTCACCCCCAATGTTTCTCTCTCTGTCCGCCCCCCAGTGTTTCTCGATCTCCCCCCAGTTTTTCTCTCTCTCTCGCCCCACTGTTTCTCTCTCTCACCCCAGTCTTTCTCTCACCCTCCCCCCAGTGTTTCTCTCTCTCTCCCGCCATTCTTTCTCTCTCTCCCCCCCAGTGTTTCCCTCTCTCTCTCACCCCAGTCTTTCTCTCTCACCTCCCAGTTTTTCTCTCTCTCTCTCCCCCCAGTGTTTCTCTCTCTCCCCCTATGTTTCCCTCTCTCCTCCCCCCAGTGTTTCTCTCTCTCTCTCCCCCCAGTGCATCGCAATCTCTCCTCCCCCCACTGTTTCTCTCTCTCCCCCCCAGTGTTTCTCGCTCTCTCTCCCCCCCAGTGTTTCTCTCTCTCTCCCCCAGTGTTTCTCTCTCTCCCCCCAGTGTTTTTCTCTCTCTCTCCACCCAGTGTTTCCCTCTTTCCTCCCACCAGTTTTTCTCTCTCTCTCCTCCCCCACTGTTTCTCCCTCTCTCCCCCCAGTGTTTCTCTCTCTCTCTCTCCCCCCTGTGTTTCTCTCTCTCTCTCCCCAGTGTTTCTCTCTCTGTCCCCCTCCCCAGTGTTTCTCTCTCTCCTCCCCATAGTTTTTCTCTCTCTTCCCGCAGTATTTCTCTCTCTCTCCCCAATGTTTCTCTCTCTCCGCAGTGTTTCTCTCTCACCCCCAGTGTTTATCTTTCTCTCCGCCCCCCAGTGTTTCTCTATCTCCCCCCAGTGTTTTTCTCTCTCTCTCCCCCCAGTGTTTCTCTCTCTCTCTCCCCCCGAGTGTTTAAATCTTTCTCTCCCCCAGTGTTTCTCTCTCTCTCTCCCCCAGTGTTTCTCTCTCTCTCTCCCCAGTGTTTCTCTCTCTCTCTCTCTCTCTCCCCCCAGTATTTCTCTCTCTCTCCCCGGTGTTTCTCTCTCTCTCCCCCAGTTATTCTCTCTCTCGCTCCCCCCAGTGTTTCTCTCCCTCTCCCACACCATGTGATTCTCTCTCTCACTCTCCCCCAATGTTTCTTTCTCTCTCCTCCCCCCACTGTTTCTCTCTCTCGCCCCCCACTATTTCTCTCTCTCTCCCCGGTGTTTCTCTCTCTCTCTCCCCAGTGTTTCTCTCTCTCCCCAATGTTTCTCTCTCACCCGCAGTGTTTCTCTCTCTCTCCGCCCCCCAGTGTTTCTCTATTTCCCCCACTGTTTCTCTCTCTCCCCCAGTCTTTCTCTCTCTCTCTCCCCAGTGTTTCTCCCTCTCTCCCTCCAGTCTTTCTCTCTTTCCCCCAAGTGTTTCTCTCTCTCTCTCCCCAGTGTTTCTCGCTCTCCCCCAGTGTTTCTCTCTCTCCCCCCAGTCTTTCTCTCTCCTCCCCCCACTGTTTCTCTCTCTCTGCCCCCAGTGTTTCGCTCTCTCCCCCAGTGTTTCTCTCTCTCTCTATCCCCCCCGTGTTTCTCTCTCTCCCCCCAGTGTTTCTCTCTCTCTCCCCCCAGTGTTTCTCTCTCTCTCCCCCCACTTTATCCCAATCTCTCCTCCCCCCAGTGTTTCTCTCTCACTCCCAGTGTTTCTGTCTCTCCACCCAATGTTTTTCTCTCCCCCGCATTGCTTCTCTCTCTCTCCCCAGTGTTTCTCTCTCTCCCCCAGTGTTTCTCTCTCTCTCTCCCCCCAATGTATCCCAATCTCTACTCCCCCCAGTGTTTCTCTCTCTACCCTCAGTGTTTCTCTCTCTCCCCGCAATGTTTCTTTCTCTCCCCCCAGTGTTTCCCTCTCTCCTTCCCGCAGTGTTTCTCTCTCTCTCGCCCCCCAATGTTTCTCTCTCTCTCTCCCCCCCCCCAGTGTTTCTCTCTCTCTCACTCTCACCCCAGTGTTTCTCTCTCTCTTCACCCAGTGTTTCTCCCTCTCCCCCCAGTATTTCTCTCTGTCTCCCCGGTGTTTCTCTCTCTCTCCCCAGTGTTCTCTCTCTCCCCAATGTTTCTCTCTCACCCTTAGTGTTTCTCTCTCTCTCTACCCAGTGTTTCCCTCTCTCCTCCCCGGAGTGTTTCTCTCTCTCTCGCCCCCCAGTTTTTCTCTCTCTCTCTCTCACCCAAGGGTTTCTCTCTCTCTCCCCCCACGGTTTCTCTCTCTCCCCCCAGTATTTCTCTCTCTCTTCACCCAGTGTTTCTCCCTCTCCCCCCAGTATTTCTCTCTGTCTCCCCGATGTTTCTCTCTCTCTCCCCAGTGTTCTCTCTCTCCCCAATGTTTCTCTCTCACCCTTAGTGTTTCTCTCTCTCTCTCCACCCAGTGTTTCCCTCTCTCCTCCCCGCAGTGTTTCTCTCTCTCTCGCCCCCCAGTTTTTCTCTCCCTCTCTCTCACCCAAGGGTTTCTCTCTCTCTCCCCCAAAGGTTTCTCTCTCTCCCCCCAGTATTTCTCTCTCTCTCCCCGGTGTTTCTCTCTCACTCCCCAGTGTTTCTCTCTCTCCCCAGTGTTTCTCTCTCATCCCCAGTATTTCTCTCTCTCTCACTCCCAGTGTTTCTGTCTCTCCACCCAATGTTTTTCTCTCCCCCGCATTGCTTCTCTCTCTCTCCCCAGTGTTTCTCTCTCTCCCCCAGTGTTTCTCTCGCTCTCTCCCCCCAATGTATCCCAATCTCTACTCCCCTCAGTGTTTCTCTCTCTACCCCCAGTGTTTCCCTCTCTCCTTCCCGCAGTGTTTCTCTCTCCCTCGCCCCCCAATGTTTCTCTCTCTCTCTCCCCCCCCCAGTGTTTCTCTCTCTCTCACTCTCACCCCAGTGTTTCTCTCTCTCTTCACCCAGTGTTTCTCCCTCTCCCCCCAGTATTTCTCTCTGTCTCCCCGGTGTTTCTCTCTCTCCCCCCAGTGTTCTCTCTCTCCCCAATGTTTCTCTCTCACCCTTAGTGTTTCTCTCTCTCTCTCCACCCAGTGTTTCCCTCTCTCCCTCTCCCCAATGTATCCCAATCTCTACTCCCCCCACTGTTTCTCTCTCTACCCCCAGTGTTTCCCTCTCTCCCCGCAATGTTTCTTTCTCTCCCCCCAGTGTTTCCCTCTCTCCTTCCCGCAGTGTTTCTCTCTCTCTCGCCGCCCAATGTTTCTCTCTCTCTCTCCCCCGCCGCAGTGTTTCTCTCTCTCTCACTCTCACCCCAGTGTTTCTCTCTCTCTTCACCCAGTGTTTCTCCCTCTCCCCCCAGTATTTCTCTCTGTCTCCCCGGTGTTTCTCTCTCTCTCCCCAGTGTTCTCTCTCTCCCCAATGTTTCTCTCTCACCCTTAGTGTTTCTCTCTTTCTCTCCACCCAGTGTTTCCCTCTCTCCTCCCCGCAGTGTTTCTCTCCCTCTCGCCCCCCAGTTTCTCTCTCTCTCCCTCTCACCCAAGGGTTTCTCTCTCTCTCCCCCCACGGTTTCTCTCTCTCCCCCCAGTATTTCTCTCTCTCTCCCCGGTGTTTCTCTCTCACTCCCCAGTGTTTCTCTCTCTCCCCAGTGTTTCTCTCTCATCCCCAGTATTTCTCTCTCTCTCACTCCCAGTGTTTCTGTCTCTCCACCCAATGTTTTTCTCTCCCCCGCATTGCTTCTCTCTCTCTCCCCAGTGTTTCTCTCTCTCCCACAGTGTTTCTCTCTCTCTCTCCCCCCAATGTATCCCAATCTCTACTCCCCCCAGTGTTTCTCTCTCTACCCGCAGTGTTTCTCTCTCTCGCCGCAATGTTTCTTTCTCTCCCCCCAGTGTTTCCCTCTCTCCTTCCCGCAGTGTTTCTCTCTCCCTCGCCCCCCAGTGTTTCTCTCTCTCTCTCCCCCCCCACCCCAGTGTTTCTCTCTCTCTCACTCTCACACCAGTGTTTCTCTCTCTCTTCACCCAGTGTTTCTCCCTCTCCCCCCAGTGTTCTCTCTCTCCCCAATGTTTCTCTCTCACCCTTAGTGTTTCTCTCTCTCTCTCCACCCAGTGTTTCCCTCTCTCCTCCCCGCAGTGAACATAAGAACATAAGAAATTGGAGCAGGAGTAGGCCAATCGGCCCCTCGAGCCTGCTCCGCCATTCAATAAGATCATGGCTGATCTGATCCCAACCACAAATCTAAAGAACACAAGAAGTCGGAGCAGGACCCGGCCACATAGCCCCTGGGCCCTCTCCGCCACCCACAGGGCATTGACCGATCCGAACTCAGCTTCATGTCCAATTTCCTGCCCGCTCCCCATAACCCCTAATTCCCTTTACTTCTAGGAAACTGTCTATTTCTGTTTTAAATTTATCTAATGATGTAGCTTCCACAGCTTCCTGGGGCAGCAAATTCCACAGACCTACCACCCTCTGAGTGAAGAAGTTTCTCCTCATCTCAGTTTTGAAAGAGCAGCCCCTTATTCTAAGATTATGCCCCCTAGTTCTAGTTTCACCCATCTTTGGGAACATCCTTACTGCATCCACCCGATCAAGACCCTTCACAATCTTATATGTTTCAATAAGATCGCCTCTCATTCTTCTGAACTCCAATGAGTAGAGTCCCAATCTACTCAACCTCTCCTCATATGTCCGCCCCCTCATCCCCGGGATTAACCGAGTGAACCTTCTTTGTACTGCCTCGAGAGCAAGTATGTATTTTCTTAAGTATGGAGACCAAAACTGTATGCAGTATTCCAGGTGCGGTCTCACCAATACCTTATATAACTGCAGCAATACCTCCTTGTTTTTATATTCTATCCCCCTAGCAATAAAAGCCAACATTCCGTTGGCTTTCTTGATCACCTGCTGCACCTGCATACCAACTTTTTGATTTTCTTGCTCTAGGACCCCCAGATCCCTTTGTACTGCAGTACTTTCCAGTCTCTCGCCATTAAGAAAATAACTTGCTCTCTGATTTTTCCTGCCAAAGTGCATAACCTCACATTTTCCAATATTATATTGCATCTGCCAAATCTCCGCCCACTCACCCAGCCTGTCTATATCCCCTTGCAGGTTTTTTATGTCCTCCTCACTCTCTACTTTCCCTCCCATCTTTGTATCATCTGCAAACTTTGATATGTTGAACTCGGTCCCCTCCTCCAAATCGTTAATATAGATTGTAAAGAGTTGGGGACCCAGCACCGACCCCTGTGGAACACCACTGGTTACTGGTTGCCAGTCCGAAAATGAACCATTTATCCCAACTCTCTGCTTCCTGTTCGATAACCAATCCTCCACCCATGCCAGAATATTACCCCCAATCCCGTGATTTTTTATCTTAAGTAATAATCTTTTATGTGGCACCTTGTCGAATGCCTTCTGGAAGTCTAAATACACTATGTCCACTGGTTCCCCTTTATCCACCCTATACGTTATATCCTCGAAGAACTCAAGCAAATTTGTCAGACATGACTTCCCCTTCATAAAGCCATGCTGACTTTGTCCTATTAAATTATGCTTATCTAAATGTTCCGTTACTGTCTCCTTAATAATAGACTCCAAAATTTTACCCACCACAGATGTTAAGCTAACTGGCCTATAATTTCCAGCCTTCTGCCTACTACCCTTTTTAAATAACGGTGTTACATTAGCAGTTTTCCAATCTGCCGGGACCTCTCCTGAGTCCAGGGAATTTTGGAAAACTATCACCAAAGCATCCACAATCCCTACTGCCACTTCCCTCAAGACCCTAGGATGGAAGCCATCAGGTCCAGGGGATTTATCCGCCTTGAGTCCCATTATTTTACTGAGTACCATCTCCTGAGTGATTTTAATCGTATTTAGCTCCTCCCCCCCGAGAGTCCCCTGTTTGTCCAGTGTTGGGATATTCTTAGTGTCCTCTACTGTAAAGACCAATGTTTCTCTCTCAACCTTAGTGTTTCTCTCTCTCTCGCCCCCCAGTTTTTCTCTCTCTCTCTCTCACCCAAGGGTTTCTCTCTCTCTCCCCCCACGGTTTCTCTCTCTCCCCCCAGTATTTCTCTCTCTCTTCACCCAGTGTTTCTCCCTGTCCCCCCAGTATTTCTCTCTGTCTCCCCGGTGTTTCTCTCTCTCTCCCCAGTGTTCTCTCTCTCCCCAATGTTTCTCTCTCACCCTTAGTGTTTCTCTCTCTCTCTCCACCCAGTGTTTCCCTCTCTCCTCCCCGCAGTGTTTCTCTCTCTCTCGCCCCCCAGTTTTTTTCTCTCTCTCTCTCACCCAAGGGTTTCTCTCTCTCCCCCCAGTATTTCTCTCTCTCTCCCCGGTGTTTCTCTCTCACTCCCCAGTGTTTCTCTCTCTCCCCAGTGTTTCTCTCTCATCCCCAGTATTTCTCTCTCTCTCACTCCCAGTGTTTCTGTCTCTCCACCCAATGTTTTTCTCTCCCCCGCATTGCTTCTCTCTCTCTCCCCAGTGTTTCTCTCTCTCCCCCAGTGTTTCTCTCTCTCTCTCCCCCCAATGTATCCCAATCTCTACTCCCCCCAGTGTTTCTCTCTCTACCCCCAGTGTTTCACTCTCTCCCCGCAATGTTTCTTTCTCTCCCCCTAGTGTTTCCCTCTCTCCTTCCCGCAGTGTTTCTCTCTCCCTCGCCCCCCAATGTTTCTCCCTCTCTCTCCCCCCCCCCAGTGTTTCTCTCTCTCTCACTCTCACCCCAGTGTTTCTCTCTCTCTTCACCCAGTGTTTCTCCCTCTCCCCCCAGTATTTCTCTCTGTCTCCCCGGTGTTTCTCTCTCTCCCCCCAGTGTTCTCTCTCTCCCCAATGTTTCTCTCTCACCCTTAGTGTTTCTCTCTCTCTCTCCACCCAGTGTTTCCCTCTCTCCTCCCCGCAGTGTTTCTCTCTCTCTCGCCCCCCAGTTTTTCTCTCCCTCTCTCTCACCCAAGGGTTTCTCTCTCTCTCCCCCAACGGTTTCTCTCTCTCCCCCCGGTATTTCTCTCTCTCTCCCCGGTGTTTCTCTCTCACTCCCCAGTGTTTCTCTCTCTCCCCAGTGTTTCTCTCTCACCCCCAGTATTTCTCTCTCTCTCCCCCCACTGTTTCTCCCTCTCTCCCCCCAGAGTATCTCAATCTCTCCTCCCCGCAGTGTTTCCCTCTCTTCCCTTAGTCTTTCTCTCTCTATCTCCACCCAGTGTTTCCCTCTCTCCTCCCCCCAGTTATTCTCTCTCTCGCTCCCCCCAGTGTTTCTTTCTCTCTCCTCCCCCCACTGTTTCTCTCTCTCGCCCCCCACTATTTCTCTCTCTCTCCCCGGTGTTTCTCTCTCTCCCCAATGTTTCTCTCTCACCCCCAGTGTTTCTCTCTCTCTCCGCCCCCCAGTGTTTCTCTATTTCCCCCACTGTTTCTCTCTCTCCCCCAGTCTTTCTCTCTCTCTCCCCCCAGTGTTTCTCTCTCTCTCTCCCTCCAGTCTTTCTCTCTCTCCCCCAAGTGTTTCTCTCTCTCTCTCCCCCCAGTGTTTCTCGCTCTCCCCCAGTGTTTCTCTCTCTCCCCCCAGTCTTTCTCTCTCCTCCCCGCACTGTTTCTCTCTCTCTGCCCCCAGTGTTTCTCTCTCTCTCTATCCCCCCAGTGTTTCTCTATCTCCCCCCAGTATTTCTCTCTCTCCCCCCAGTGTTTCTCTCTCTCTCCTCCCACTTTATCCCAATCTCTCCCCCCCCAGTGTTTCTCTCTCACTCCCAGTGTTTCTGTCTCTCCACGCAATGTTTTTCTCTCCCCCGCATTGCTTCTCTCTCTCTCCCCAGTGTTTCTCTCTCTCCCCCAGTGTTTCTCTCTCTCCCTCCCCCCAATGTATCCCAATCTCTACTCCCCCCAGTGTTTCTCTCTCTACCCCCAGTGTTTGTCTCTCTCCCCGCAATGTTTCTTTCTCTCCCCCCAGTGTTTCCCTCTCTCCTTCCCGCAGTGTTTCTCTCTCCCTCGCCCCCCAATGTTTCTCTCTCTCTCTCCCCCCCCCCCAGTGTTTCTCTCCCTCTCACTCTCACCCCAGTGTTTCTCTCTCTCTTCACCCAGTGTTTCTCCCTCTCCCCCCAGTATTTCTCTCTGTCTCCCCGGTGTTTCTCTCTCTCTCCCCAGTGTTCTCTCTCTCCCCAATGTTTCTCTCTCACCCTGAGTGTTTCTCTCTCTCTCCGCCCCCCATTGTAGCTCTATCTCCCCCCATTGTTTCTCTCTCTCTCGCACTACTGTTTCTCCCTCTCCCCCCAGTGTTTCTCTCTCTCTCCCCCCAGTGTTTCTCTCTCTCTCTCGCCCCAGTCTTTCTCTCTCTCTCCCCCCAGTGTTTCTCTCTCTCTCTCCCCCCAGTATTTCCCTCTCTCCCCCAGTGTTTCCCTCTCTCCTCCCCCAATGATTCTCTCTCTCTCTCCCCCCAATGTATCTCAATCTCTCCTCCCCCCACTGTTTCTCTCTCTCCCCCCCAGTGTTTCTCCCTTCTCCCCCCAGTATTTCTCGCTCCCTCCCCCCAGTGTTTCACTCTCTCTCTCCCCCAGTGTTTCCCTCTCTCCTCCCCCCAGTTATTCTCTCTCTCGCTCCCCCCAGTGTTTCTCTCTTTCTCCCACACCATGTGTTTCTCTCTCTCACTCTCCCCCAGTGTTTCTTTCTCTCTCCTCCCCCCACTGTTTCTCTCTCTCGCCCCCCACTATTTCTCTCTCTCTCCCCGGTGTTTCTCTCTCTCTCTCCAGTGTTTCTCTCTCTCCCCAATGTTTCTCTCTCACCCCCAGTGTTTCTCTCTCTCTCCGCCCCCCAGTGTTTCTCTATTTCCCCCACTGTTTCTCTCTCTCCCCCAGTCTTTCTCTCTCTCTCCCCCCAGTGTTTCTCTCTCTCTCCCTCCAGTCTTTCTCTCTCTCCCCCAAGTGTTTCTCTCTCTCTCTCCCCCCAGTGTTTCTCGCTCTCCCCCAGTGTTTCTCTCTCTCCCACCAGTCTTTCTCTCTCCTCCCCGCACTGTTTCTCTCTCTCTGCCCCCAGTGTTTCGCTCTCTCCCCCCAGTGTTTCTCTCTCTCTCTATCCCCCCCGTGTTTCTCTATCTCCCCCCAGTATTTCTCTCTCTCCCCCCAGTGTTTCTCTCTCTCTCCCCCCACTTTATCCCAATCTCTCCTCCCCCCAGTGTTTCTCTCTCACTCCCAGTGTTTCCGTCTCTCCCCCAGTGTTTCTCTCTCTCCCCCCAGTCTTTCTCTCTCCTCCCCGCACTGTTTCTCTCTCTCTGCCCCCAGTGTTTCTCGCTCTCTCTCCCCCCAGTGTTTCCCTCTCTCCTCCCCCCAGTGTTTCTCTCTCTCTCCGCCCAGTGTTTCTCTCTCTCCCCAACCAGTGTTTCTCTCTCTCTCTCCCCCAGTGTATCTCCCTGTCTGCCCCCCCCAGTGTTTATCTCTCTCCTCCCCCCAGTATTTCTCTCTCTCTCTCCCCAGTGTTTCTCTCTCTCGCCAGTGTTTCTCTCTCTCTCCCCAGTTTTTCTCTCTCTCCCCAGTGTTTCTCTCCCTCCCCCAGTGTTTCTCTCTCTCTCCGCCACCCAGTGTTTCTCTATCTCCCCCCAGTGTTTCTCTCTCTCTCCCCTCAGTGCTTCTCTCTCTCTCCTCCCCCCAGTGTTTCTCTCTCTCTCCCCACAGTGTTTTCTCTCTCTCACCCCCCCAGTGTTTCTCTCTCTCTCTCTCTCCCCCCAGTTTTTCACTCTCTCTTTGTGTGCCCCCAGTTTTTTTCGCTCTCTCTCCCCCCCAGTATTTCTCTCTCTCTCCCCCCAGTGTTTCTCTCTCTGTCCCCCTCCCCAGTGTTTCACTCTCTCCTCCCCCCAGTTTTTCTCTCTCTCCCCCCAGTATTTCTCTCTCTCTCCCCGGTGTTTCTCTCTCTCTCCCCAGTGTTTCTCTCTCTCCCCAGTGTTTCTCTCTCACCCCCAGTGTTTCTCTCTCTCTCTCCCCTAGTGTTTAAATCTTTCTCTCCCCCAGTGTTTCTCTCTCTCTCTCCCTCAGTGTTTCTCTCTCTCTCTCCACCCAGTGTTTCCCTCTCTCCTCCCGGCAGTGTTTCTCTCTCTCTCGCCCCCCAGTGTTTCTCTCTCTTTCTCTCACCCCAGTGTTTCTCTCTCTCTCTCTCTCTCACCCCAGTGTTTCTCTCTCTCTCCCGCCAGTGTTTCTCTCTCTCTCCGCCCAGTATTTCTCTCTCTCTCCCCAGTGTTTCTCTCTCTCACCAGTGTTTCTCTCTCACCCCCAATGTTTCTCTCTCTGTCCGCCCCCCAGTGTTTCTCGATCTCCCCCCAGTTTTTCTCTCTCTCTCGCCCCACTGTTTCTCTCTCTCACCCCAGTCTTTCTCTCACCCTCCCCCCAGTGTTTCTCTCTCTCTCCCGCCATTCTTTCTCTCTCTCCCCCCCAGTGTTTCCCTCTCTCTCTCACCCCAGTCTTTCTCTCTCACCTCCCAGTGTTTCTCTCTCTCTCTCCCCCCAGTGTTTCTCTCTCTCCCCCTATGTTTCCCTCTCTCCTCCCCCCAGTGTTTCTCTCTCTCTCTCCCCCCAGTGCATCGCAATCTCTCCTCCCCCCACTGTTTCTCTCTCTCCCCCCAGTGTTTCTCGCTCTCTCTCCCCCCCAGTGTTTCTCTCTCTCTCCCCCAGTGTTTCTCTCTCTCCCCCCAGTGTTTTTCTCTCTCTCTCCACCCAGTGTTTCCCTCTTTCCTCCCACCAGTTTTTCTCTCTCTCTCCTCCCCCACTGTTTCTCCCTCTCTCCCCCCAGTGTTTCTCTCTCTCTCTCTCCCCCCTGTGTTTCTCTCTCTCTCTCCCCAGTGTTTCTCTCTCTGTCCCCCTCCCCAGTGTTTCTCTCTCTCCTCCCCATAGTTTTTCTCTCTCTTCCCGCAGTATTTCTCTCTCTCTCCCCAATGTTTCTCTCTCTCCCCAGTGTTTCTCTCTCACCCCCAGTGTTTATCTCTCTCTCCGCCCCCCAGTGCTTCTCTATCTCCCCCCAGTGTTTCTCTCTCTCTCTCCCCCCAGTGTTTCTCTCTCTCTCTCCCCCCGAGTGTTTAAATCTTTCTCTCCCCCAGTGTTTCTCTCTCTCTCTCCCCCAGTGTTTCTCTCTCTCTCTCTCTCCCCAGTGTTTCTCTCTCTCTCTCTCTCTCTCCCCCCAGTATTTCTCTCTCTCTCCCCGGTGTTTCTCTCTCTCTCCCCCAGTTATTCTCTCTCTCGCTCCCCCCAGTGTTTCTCTCCCTCTCCCACACCATGTGATTCTCTCTCTCACTCTCCCCCAATGTTTCTTTCTCTCTCCTCCCCCCACTGTTTCTCTCTCTCGCCCCCCACTGTTTCTCTCTCTCTCCCCGGTGTTTCTCTCTCTCTCTCCAGTGTTTCTCTCTCTCCCCAATGTTTCTCTCTCACCCGCAGTGTTTCTCTCTCTCTCCGCCCCCCAGTGTTTCTCTATTTCCCCCACTGTTTCTCTCTCTCCCCCAGTCTTTCTCTCTCTCTCTCCCCAGTGTTTCTCCCTCTCTCCCTCCAGTCTTTCTCTCTTTCCCCCAAGTGTTTCTCTCTCTCTCTCCCCAGTGTTTCTCGCTCTCCCCCAGTGTTTCTCTCTCTCCCCCCAGTCTTTCTCTCTCCTCCCCCCACTGTTTCTCTCTCTCTGCCCCCAGTGTTTCGCTCTCTCCCCCAGTGTTTCTCTCTCTCTCTATCCCCCCCGTGTTTCTCTCTCCCCCCCCAGTGTTTCTCTCTCTCTCCCCCCAGTGTTTCTCTCTCTCTCCCCCCACTTTATCCCAATCTCTCCTCCCCCCAGTGTTTCTCTCTCACTCCCAGTGTTTCTGTCTCTCCACCCAATGTTTTTCTCTCCCCCGCATTGATTCTCTCTCTCTCCCCAGTGTTTCTCTCTCTCGCCCAGTGTTTCTCTCTCTCTCTCCCCCCAATGTATCCCAATCTCTACTCCCCCCAGTGTTTCTCTCTCTACCCTCAGTGTTTCTCTCTCTCCCCGCAATGTTTCTTTCTCTCCCCCCAGTGTTTCCCTCTCTCCTTCCCGCAGTGTTTCTCTCTCTCGCCCCCCAATGTTTCTCTCTCTCTCTCCCCCGCCGCAGTGTTTCTCTCTCTCTCACTCTCACCCCAGTGTTTCTCTCTCTCTTCACCCATTGTTTCTCCCACTCCCCCCAGTATTTCTCTCTGTCTCCCCGGTGTTTCTCTCTCTCTCCCCAGTGTTCTCTCTCTCCCCAATGTTTCTCTCTCACCCTTAGTGTTTCTCTCTCTCTCCACCCAGTGTTTCCCTCTCTCCTCCCCGGAGTGTTTCTCTCTCTCTCGCCCCCCAGTTTTTCTCTCCCTCTCTCTCACCCAAGGGTTTCTCCCTCTCTCCCCCAACGGTTTCTCTCTCTCCCCCCAGTATTTCTCTCTCTCTCCCCGGTGTTTCTCTCTCACTCCCCAGTGTTTCTCTCTCTCCCCAGTGTTTCTCTCTCATCCCCAGTATTTCTCTCTCTCTCACTCCCAGTGTTTCTGTCTCTCCACCCAATGTTTTTCTCTCGCCCGCATTGCTTCTCTCTCTCTCCCCAGTGTTTCTCTCTCTCCCCCAGTGTTTCTCTCGCTCTCTCCCCCCAATGTATCCCAATCTCTACTCCCCCCAGTGGTTCTCTCTCTACCCCCAGTGTTTCTCTCTCACCCCGCAATGTTTCTTTCTCTCCCCCCAGTGTTTCCCTCTCTCCTTCCCGCAGTGTTTCTCTCTCCCTCGCCCCCCAATGTTTCTCTCCCTCTCTCTCCCCCCCCCCAGTGTTTCTCTCTCTCTCACTCTCACCCCAGTGTTTCTCTCTCTCTTCACCCAGTGTTTCTCCCTCTCCCCCCAGTATTTCTCTCTGTCTCCCCGGTGTTTCTCTCTCTCTCCCCAGTGTTCTCTCTCTCCCCAATGTTTCTCTCTCACCCTTAGTGTTTCTCTCTCTCTCTCCACCCAGTGTTTCCCTCTCTCCTCCCCGCAGTGTTTCTCTCTCTCTCGCCCCCCAATTTTTCTCTCTCTCTCTCTCACCCAAGGGTTTCTCTCTCTCTCCCCCAACGGTTTCTCTCTCTCCCCCCAGTATTTCTCTCTCTCTCCCCGGTGTTTCTCTCTCACTCCCCAGTGTTTCTCTCTCTCCCCAGTGTTTCTCTCTCACCCCCAGTATTTCTCTCTCTCTCCCCCCACTGTTTCTCCCTCTCTCCCCCCAGAGTATCTCAATCTCTCCTCCCCGCAGTGTTTCCCTCTCTTCCCTTAGTCTTTCTCTCTCTATCTCCACCCAGTGTTTCCCTCTCTCCTCCCCCCAGTTATTCTCTCTTTCGCTCCCCCCAGTGTTACTCTCTCTCTCCCACACCATGTGTTTCTCTCTCTCACTCTCCCCCAGTGTTTCTTTCTCTCTCCTCCCCCCACTGTTTCTCTCTCTCGCCCCCCACTATTTCTCTCTCTCTCCCCGGTGTTTCTCTCTCTCTCTCCAGTGTTTCTCTTTCTCCCCAATGTTTCTCTCTCACCGCCAGTGTTTCTCACTCTCTCCGCCCCCCAGTGTTTCTCTATTTCCCCCACTGTTTCTCTCTCTCCCCCAGTCTTTCTCTCTCTCCCCCAAGTGTTTCTCTCTCTCTCTCCCCCCAGTGTTTCTCGCTCTCCCCCAGTGTTTCTCTCTCTCCCCATAGTCTTTCTCTCTCCTCCCCGCAATGTTTCTCTCTCTCTGCCCCCAGTGTTTCGCGCTCTCCCCCCAGTGTTTATCTCTCTCTCTCTCCCCCCAGTGTTTCTCTATCTCTCCCCCTACTTTATCCCAATCTCTCCTCCCCCCAGTGTTTCTCTCTCACTCCCAGTGTTTCTGTCTCTCCACCCAATGTTTTTCTCTCCCCCGCATTGCTTCACTCTCTCTCCCCAGTGTTTCTCTCTCTCCCCCAGTGTTTCTCTCTCTCTCTCCCCCCAATGTATCCCAATCTCTACTCCCCCCAGTGTTTCTCTCTCTTCCCCCAGTGTTTCTCTCTCTCCCCGCAATGTTTCTTTCTCTCCCCCCAGTGTTTCCCTCTCTCCTTCCCGCAGTGTTTCTCTCTCTCTCGCCCCCCAATGTTTCTCTCTCTCTCTCCACCCCCCCCCCAGTGTTTTTCTCTCTCTCTCACTCTCACCCCAGTGTTTCTCTCTCTCTTCACCCAGTGTTTCTCCCTCTCCCCCCAGTATTTCCCTCTGTCTCCCCGGTGTTTCTCTCTCTCTCCCCAGTGTTCTCTCTCTCTCTCCCCCCACTTTATCCCAATCTCTCCTCCCCCCAGTGTTTCTCTCTCACTCCCAGTGTTTCTGTCTCTCCACCCAATGTTTTTCTCTCCCCCACATTGCTTCTCTCTCTCTCCCCAGTGTTTCTCTCTCTCCCCCAGTGTTTCTCTCTCTCTCTCCCCCCAATGTATCCCAATCTCTACTCCCCCCAGTGTTTCTCTCTCTTCCCCCAGTGTTTCTATCTCTCCCCGCAATGTTTCTTTCTCTGCCCCCCGTGTTTCTCTATCTCCCCCCAGTATTTCTCTCTCTACCCCCAGTGTTCTCTCTCTCTCTCCCCCCACTTTATCCCAATCTCTCCTCCCCCCAGTGTTTCTCTCTCACTCCCAGTGTTTCTGTCTCTCCACCCAATGTTTTTCTCTCCCCCGCATTGCTTCTCTCTCTCTCCCCAGTGTTTCTCTCTCTCCCCCAGTGTTTCTCTCTCCCTCGCCCCCCAATGTTTCTCTCTCTCTCTCCCCCCCGCCCAGTGTTTTTCTCTCTCTCTCACTCTCACCCCAGTGTTTCTCTCTCTCTTCACCCAGTGTTTCTCCCTCTCCCCCCAGTATTTCTCTCTGTCTCCCAGGTGTTTCTCTCTCTCTCCCCAGTGTTCTCTCTCTCCCCAATGTTTCTCTCTCACCCTTAGTGTTTCTCTCTCTCTCCGCCCCCCATTGTAGCTCTATCTCCCCCCATTGCTTCTCTCTCTCTCGCCCCACTGTTTCTCCCTCTCCCCCCAGTGTTTCTCTCTCTCTCCCCCCAGTGTTTCTCTCTCTCTCTCGCCCCAGTCTTTCTCTCTCTCTCCCCCCAGTGTTTCTCTCTCTCTCTCCCCCCAGTATTTCCCTCTCTCCCCCAGTGTTTCCCTCTCTCCTCCCCCAATGATTCTCTCTCTCTCACCCCCCAGTGTATCTCATTCTCTCCTCCCCCCACTGTTTCTCTCTCTCCCCCCCCAGTGTTTCTCTCTTCTCCCCCCAGTATTTCTCGCTCGCTCCCCCCAGTGTTTCACTCTCTCTCTCCCCCAATGTTTCTCTCTCTCTCCCCCCAGTGTATCTCAATCTCTTCTCCCCCAGTGTTTCTCTCTCTCCCCCAGTGTTTCACTGTTTCCCCCCAGTGTTTCTCTCTCTCTCCCACACCATGTGTTTCTCTCTCTCTCTCTCCCCCAGTGTTTCTTTCTCTCTCCTCCCCCCACTGTTTCTCCCTCTCTCTCCCCAGTGTTTCTCTCTCTCTCTCCCCCCAGTGTTTCTCGCTCTCCCCCTCCCAGTGTTTCTCTCTTTCTCTATCCCCCCCAGTGTTTCTCTCTCTCGGCCACAGTGTTTCTCTCTCTCTCCCCCCCAGTGTTTCTCTCTCTCACCCAACAGTGTTTCTCTCTCTCCCCCCAATGTTTCTCTCTCCCCCTCCCAGTGATTCTCTCTCTCTCCCCAGAGTTTCTCTCTCACGTCCAGTGTTTCTCTCTCTCTCCGCCCCCCATTGTTTCTCTATCTCCCCCCAGTGTTTCTCGCTCTCTCGCCCCACTGTTTCTCTCTCTCCCCCCAGTCTTTCTCTCTCTCCCCCCAGTGTTTCTCTCTCTTTCGCCCCAGTCTTTCTCTCTCTCTCCCCCCAGTGTTTCTCTCTCTCTCCCCCCAGTATTTCTCTCTCCTCCCCCAGTGTTTCTCTCTCTCTCTCCCCCCATTGTAGCTCTATCTCCCCCCATTGTTTCTCTCTCTCTCGCCCCACTGTTTCTCCCTCTCCCCACAATGTTTCTCTCTCCCCCCGCAGTGCTTCTCTCTCTCTCCCCAGTGCTTCTCTCTCTCCCCCAGTGTTTCTCTCTCTCTCCCCCCAATGTATCTCAATCTCTACTACCCCCAGTGTTTCTCTCTCTTCCCCCAGTGTTTCTCTCTCTCCCCCCAATGTTTATCTCTCTCACCCCAGTCTTTCTCTCTCCCTCTCTCTCTCCCAAGTGTTTCTCGCTCTCTCTCCCCCAGTGTTTCTCGCTCTCTCTCTCTCCCCAGTGTTTCTCTCTCTCCCCACACTGTTTCTCTCTCTCTCTCCCCAATGTTTCTCTCTCTCTCCCCCCAGTCATTCTGTCTCTCACCCCCAGTGTTTCTCTCTACCTCCCCCCCCTGTTTCTCTCTCTCTCCCTCCCAGTGTTTCTCTTTATCTCCCCCGCAGTGTTTCTCTCTCTCCTCCCACCTGTGTTTCTCTCTCTCTCTCTCTCCCCCCAGTGATTCTCTCTCTCTCCCCCAGTATTTCTCACTCACTCTCTCCCCCAGTGTTTATCTCTCTCTCCCCCCAGTGTATCTCAATCTCTCCTCCCCCAGTGTTTCTCTCTCTCCCCCCAGTGTTTCTCTCTCTCTCTCCACCCAGTGTTACCCTCTCTCCTCCCCACAGTTTTTCTTTCTCTCCCCCACCCAGTGTTTCTCTCTCTCTCCCACACCATGTGCTTCTATCTCTCTCTCCCCCAGTGTTTCTTTCTCTCTCCTCCCCCCACTGTTTCTCCCTCTCGCCCACCAGTGTTCCTCTCTCTCTCTCTCTCTCTCCCCCCAGTGACTCTCCCTCTCCCCCCAGTGTTTCTCTCTCTCTCTATCCCCACAGTGTTTCTCTCTCTCTCCCCCCAGTGTTTCTCTCTCCCCCCCAGTGTTTCTCTCTCTCTCCCCGCAATGTATCCCAATCTCTACTCCACCCAGTGTTTCCCTCTCGTCCCCCAGTGTTTCTCTCTCTCCCCCCAATGTTTCTCTCTCTCTCCCCAGTGTTTCACTGTTTCCCCCCAGTGTTTCTCTCTCTCTCCCACACCATGTGTTTCTCTCTCTCTCTCTCTCTCCCCCAGTGTTTCTTTCTCTCTCCTCCCCCCACTGTTTCTCCCTCTCTCTCCCCAGTGTTTCTCTCTCTCTCTCCCCCCAGTGTTTCTCGCTCTCCCCCTCCCAGTGTTTCTCTCTTTCTCTATCCCCCCCAGTGTTTCTCTCTCTCGGCCACAGTGTTTCTCTCTCTATCCCCCCCCAGTGTTTCTCTCTCTCACCCAACAGTGTTTCTGTCTCTCCCCCCAATGTTTCTCTCTCCCCCTCCCAGTGCTTCTCTCTCACGCCCAGTGTTTCTCTCTCTCTCCGCCCCCCAGTCTTTCTCTCTCTCCCCCCAGTGTTTCTCTCTCTCTCGCCCCAGTCTTTCTCTCTCTCTCCCCCCAGTGTTTCTCTCTCTCTCCCCCCAGTATTTCTCTCTCTCCCCCAGTGTTACCCTCTCTCCTCCCCCAGTGTTTCTCTCTCTCTCCCCCCAGTGTATCTCAATCTCTCCTCCCCCAGTGTTTCTCTCTCTCCCCCAGTGTTTCACTGTTTCCCCCCAGTGTTTCTCTCTCTCTCCCACACCATGTGTTTCTCTCTCTCTCTCTCCCCCAGTGTTTCTTTCTCTCTCCTCCCCCCACTGTTTCTCCCTCTCTCTCCCCAGTGTTTCTCTCTCTCTCTCCCCCCAGTGTTTCTCGCTCTCCCCCTCCCAGTGTTTCTCTCTTTCTCTATCCCCCCCAGTGTTTCTCTCTCTCGGCCACAGTGTTTCTCTCTCTCTCCCCCCCCCCAGTGTTTCTCTCTCTCACCCAACAGTGTTTCTCTCTCTCCCCCCAATGTTTCTCTCTCCCCCTCCCAGTGCTTCTCTCTCTCTCCCCAGAGTTTCTCTCTCACGCCCAGTGTTTCTCTCTCTCTCCGCCCCCCATTGTTACTCTATCTCCCCCCAGTGTTTCTCGCTCTCTCGCCCCACTGTTTCTCTCTCTCCCCCCAGTCTTTCTCTCTCTCCCCCCAGTGTTTCTCTCTCTCTCCCCCCAGTATTTCTCTCTCTCCCCCAGTGTTACCCTCTCTCCTCCCCCAGTGTTTCTCTCTCTCTCTCCCCCCAGTGTTTCTCTCTCTCTCCCCCCAGTGTTTCTCTCTCTCCCCCCCAGTGTTTCTCTCTCTCTCCCCGCAGTGTATCCCAATCTCTCCGACCCCCAGTGTTTCTCTCTCACCCCCCAGTGTTTTTCTCTCTCCCCACAATGTTTCTCTCTCCCCCCGCAGTGCTTTTCTCTCTCTCCCCAGTGCTTCTCTCTCTCCCCCAGTGTTTCTCTCTCTCTCCCCCCAATGTATCTCAATCTCTACTCCCCCCAGTGTTTCTCTCTCTTCCCCCAGTGTTTCTCTCTCTACCCCCAATGTTTATCTCTCTCACCCCAGTCTTTCTCTCTCCCTCTCTCTCTCCCAAGTGTTTCTCTCTCTCTCTCTCCCCCAGTGTTTCTCGCTCTCTCTCTCCCCCAGTGTTTCTCGCTCTCTCTCTCCACCCAGTGTTACCCTCTCTCCTCCCCCCAGTTTTTCTTTATCTCCCCCACCCAGTGTTTCTCTCTCTCTCCCACACCATGTGCTTCTATCTCTCTCTCCCCCAGTGTTTCTTTCTCTCTCCTCCCCCCACTGTTTCTCCCTCTCGCCCACCAGTGTTCCTCTCTCTCTCTCTCTCTCTCTCCCCCCAGTGACTCTCCCTCTCCCCCCAGTGTTTCTCTCTCTCTCTATCCCCACAGTGTTTCTCTCTCTCTCCCCCCAGTGTTTCTCTCTCCCCCCCAGTGTTTCTCTCTCTCTCCCCGCAATGTATCCCAATCTCTACTCCACCCAGTGTTTCCCTCTCGTCCCCCAGTGTTTCTCTCTCTCCCCCCAATGTTTCTCTCTCTCTCCCCAGTGTTTATCTGTCTCACCCCAGTTTTTCTCTAGTCCCTCTCTCTCTCCCCAGTGTTTCTCTCTCTCTCTCCCCCCAGTGTTTCTCTCTCTCTCTCCACAGTGTTTCTCTCTCTCCACCCACTGTTTCTCTCTCTCTCTCCCCAGTGATTCTCTCTCTCACTCCTCCCAGTGTTTCTCTCTCTCTCCCTCCCCAGCGTTTCTCTCTCTCTCCCTCCCCAGTCTTTCTCTCTCTCTCTCCCAGTGTTTCTCTCTCCCTCCCCCCATTGTTTCTCTCTCTCTCCCCTGCAGTGTTTCCCTCTGTGTCCCCCCAGTATTTCTCTCTCTCTCTCCCCCCAGTGTTTCGCTCTCTCCACCCGTTGTTTCTCTCTCTCTCCCCCCAGTGTTTCTCTCTCTCCACCCATTGTTTCTCTCTCTCTCCCCACAGTGTTTCTCTCTCTCTCCCACCCCCATTGTTTCTCTCTCTCTCTCCACCCAGTGTTTCACTCTCTCCACCCAGTGTTTCTCTCTCACTCCCCAGTGTTTCTCTCTCTCCCCTGTTTTTCTCTCTGTATCTCTCCCCCCATGGTTTCTCTCTCTCTCCACCTCACAGTGTTTCTCTCTCTCCCCCCAGTCTTTCTCTCTCTCTCTCCCCCAATGTTTCTCTCTCTCTCTCCACCCAGTATTTCCCTCTCTCCTCCCCGCAGTGTTTCTCTCTCCCCCCCAGTCTTTCTCTCTCTCTCTCCCCCCAGTGTTTCTCTCTCTCCCCCAGTGTTTCATTCTCTCTCTCCCCCCAGTGTTTCTCTCTCACTCTCCCCCGAGTGTTCAAATCTTTCTCTCCCCCAGTGTTTCTCGCTCTCTCTCCCCCCAGTGTTTCTCTCTCTCTCTCCACCCAGTGTTTCCCTCTCTCCTCCCCCCAGTGTTTCTCTCTCTCTCTCCGCCCAGTGTTTCTCTCTCTCCCCAACCAGTGTTTCTCTCTCTCCTCCCCCCAGTATTTCTCTCTCTCTCTCCCCAGTGTTTCTCTCTCTCGCCAGTGTTTCTCTCTCTCTCCCCAGTTTTTCTCTCTCTCCCCAGTGTTTCTCTCCCTCCCCCAATGTTTCTCTCTCTCTCCGCCACCCAGTGTTTCTCTATCTCCCCCAGTGTTTCTCTCTCTCTCCCCTCAGTGTTTCTCTCTCTCTCCTCCCCCCAGTGTTTCTCTCTCTCTCCCCACAGTGTTTTCTCTCTCTCACCCCCCCCAGTGTTTCTCTCTCTCTCTCTCTCCCCCCAGTTTTTCACTCTCTCTTTGTGTGCCCCCAGTTTTTTTCGCTCTCTCTCCCCCCCCGTATTTCTCTCTCTCTCTCCCCAGTGTTTCTCTCTCTGTCCCCCTCCCCAGTGTTTCACTCTCTCCTCCCCCCAGTTTTTCTCTCTCTCCCCCCAGTATTTATCTCTCTCTCCCCGGTGTTTCTCTCTCTCTCCCCAGTGTTTCTCTCTCTCCCCAGTGTTTCTCTCTCACCCCCAGTGTTTCTCTCCCTCTCCGCACCCCAGTGTTTCTCTATCTCCCCCCAATGTTTCTCTCTCTCTCTCCCCCCAGTGTTTCTCTCTCTCCCCACAATGTTTCTCTCTCCCCCCGCAGTGCTTCTCTCTCTCTCCCCAGTGCTTCTCTCTCTCCCCCAGTGTTTCTCTCTCTCTCCCCCCAATGTATCTCAATCTCTACTCCCCCCAGTGTTTCTCTCTCTTCCCCCAGTGTTTCTCTCTCTACCCCCAATGTTTATCTCTCTCACCCCAGTCTTTTTCTCTCCCTCTCTCTCTCCCAAGTGTTTCTCTCTCTCTCTCTCCCCCAATATTTCTCTCTCTCTCCCCCCAGTCATTCTGTCTCTCTCCCCCAGTGTTTCTCTCTCCCTCCCCCCCTGTTTCTCTCTCTCTCCCCCCCAGTGTTTCTCTCTATCTCCCCCGCAGTGTTTCTCTCTCTCCTCCCACCTGTGTTTCTCTCTCTCTCTCTCTCTCCCCCCAGTGATTCTCTCCCTCTCCCCCCAGTATTTCTCACTCACTCTCTCCCCCAGTGTTTATCTCTCTCTCCCCCCAGTGTATCTCAATCTCTCCTCCCCCAGTGTTTCTCTCTCTCCCCCAGTGTTTCTCTCTCTCTCTCCACCCAGTGTTACCCTCTCTCCTCCCCCCAGTTTTTCTTTCTCTCCCCCACCCAGTGTTTCTCTCTCTCTCCCACACCATGTGCTTCTATCTCTCTCTCCCCCAGTGTTTCTTTCTCTCTCCTCCCCCCACTGTTTCTCCCTTTCGCCCACCAGTGTTCCTCTCTCTCTCTCTCTCTCTCCCCCCAGTGACTCTCCCTCTCCCCCCAGTGTTTCTCTCTCTCTCTATCCCCACAGTGTTTCTCTCTCTCTCCCCCCAGTGTTTCTCTCTCCCCCCAGTGTTTCTCTCTCTCTCCCCGCAATGTATCCCAATCTCTACTCCACCCAGTGTTTCCCTCTCGTCCCCCAGTGTTTCTCTCTCTCCCCCCAATGTTTCTCTCTCTCTCCCCAGTGTTTATCTGTCTCACCCCAGTTTTTCTCTAGTCCCTCTCTCTCTCCCCAGTGTTTCTCTCTCTCTCTCCCCCCAGTGTTTCTCTCTCTCTCTCCACAGTGTTTCTCTCTCTCCCCCCACTGTTTCTCTCTCTCTCTCCCCAGTGATTCTCTCTCTCACTCCTCCCAGTGTTTCTCTCTCTCTCCCTCCCCAGCGTTTCTCTCTCTCTCCCTCCCCAGTCTTTCTCTCTCTCTCTCCCAGTGTTTCTCTCTCCCTCCCCCCATTGTTTCTCTCTCTCTCCCCTGCAGTGTTTCCCTCTGTGTCCCCCCAGTGTTTCTCTCTCTCTCTCCCCCCAGTGTTTCGCTCTCTCCACCCGTTGTTTCTCTCTCTCTCCCCCCAGTGTTTCTCTCTCTCCACCCATTGTTTCTCTCTCTCTCTCCCCACAGTGTTTCTCTCTCTCTCTCCACCCAGTGTTTCACTCTCACTCCCCAGTGTTTCTCTCTCTCCCCTGTTTTTCTCTCTCTATCTCTCCCCCCAGTGTTTCTCTCTCTCTATCCCCAGTGTTACTCTCCCTGTCCCCCGCCCCAGTGTTTCTCTCTCTCCTCCCCGCAGTGTTTCTCTCTCTCCCCCCAGTGTTTCTCTCTCTATCCCCAGTGTTACTCTCCCTGTCCCCCGCCCCAGTGTTTCTCTCTCTCTCTCCCCCCAGTGTTTCTATCTCTCCCCAGAGTTCATCTCTCTCCCCAATCTTTCTCTCTCTCCCCAGTGTTTCTCTCTGTCCACCTCCCCAGTGTTTCTCTCTCTTCTCCCCCCAGTGTTTCTCACTCTCCTCCCAGTGTTTCTCTCTCTCCCCCAGTGTTTCTCTCTCTCTCTCCCCCCAGTGTTTCTATCTCTCCCCAGAGTTTCTCTCTCTCCCCAAAGTTTCTCTCTCTCCCCAGTGTTTCTCTCTCTCCCCCCATGGTTTCTCTCTCTCTCCACCTCACAGTGTTTCTCTCTCTCCCCCCAGTCTTTCTCTCTCTCTCTCCCCCAATGTTTCTCTCTCTCTCTCTCCACCCAGTATTTCCCTCTCTCCTCCCCGCAGTGTTTCTCTCTCCCCCCCAGTCTTTCTCTCTCTCTCTCCCCCCAGTGTTTCTCTCTCTCCCCCAGTGTTTCATTCTCTCTCTCCCCCCAGTGTTTCTCTCTCACTCTCCCCCGAGTGTTTAAATCTTTCTCTCCCCCAGTGTTTCTCGCTCTCTCTCCCCCCAGTGTTTCTCTCTCTCTCTCCACCCAGTGTTTCCCTCTCTCCTCCCCCCAGTGTTTCTCTCTCTCTCTCCGCCCAGTGTTTCTCTCTCTCCCCAACCAGTGTTTCTCTCTCTCCTCCCCCCAGTATTTCTCTCTCTCTCTCCCCAGTGTTTCTCTCTCTCGCCAGTGTTTCTCTCTCTCTCCCCAGTTTTTCTCTCTCTCCCCAGTGTTTCTCTCCCTCCCCCAGTGTTTCTCTCTCTCTCCGCCACCCAGTGTTTCTCTATCTCCCCCAGTGTTTCTCGCTCTCTCTCCCCCCAGTGTTTCTCTCTCTCTCTCCACCCAGTGTTTCCCTCTCTCCTCCCCCCAGTGTTTCTCTCTCTCTCTCCGCCCAGTGTTTCTCTCTCTCCCCAACCAGTGTTTCTCTCTCTCCTCCCCCCAGTATTTCTCTCTCTCTCTCCCCAGTGTTTCTCTCTCTCGCCAGTGTTTCTCTCTCTCTCCCCAGTTTTTCTCTCTCTCCCCAGTGTTTCTCTCCCTCCCCCAGTGTTTCTCTCTCTCTCCGCCACCCAGTATTTCTCTATCTCCCCCAGTGTTTCTCTCTCTCTCCCCTCAGTGTTTCTCTCTCTCTCCTCCCCCCAGTGTTTCTCTCTCTCTCCCCACAGTGTTTTCTCTCTCTCACCCCCCCAGTGTTTCTCTCTCTCTCTCTCTCCCCCCAGTTTTTCACTCTCTCTTTGTGTGCCCCCAGTTTTTTTCGCTCTCTCTCCCCCCCAGTATTTCTCTCTCTCTCTCCCCAGTGTTTCTCTCTCTGTCCCCCTCCCCAGTGTTTCACTCTCTCCTCCCCCCAGTTTTTCTCTCTCTCCCCCCAGTATTTATCTCTCTCTCCCCGGTGTTTCTCTCTCTCTCCCCAGTGTTTCTCTCTCTCCCCAGTGTTTCTCTCTCACCCCCAGTGTTTCTCTCCCTCTCCGCACCCCAGTGTTTCTCTATCTCCCCCCAATGTTTCTCTCTCTCCCCCCCCCAGTGCTTCTCTCTCTCTCCCCAGTGCTTCTCTCTCTCCCCCAGTGTTTCTCTCTCTCTCCCCCCAATGTATCTCAATCTCTACTCCCCGCAGTGTTTCTCTCTCTTCCCCCAGTGTTTCTCTCTCTCCCCCCAATGTTTATCTCTCTCACCCCAGTCTTTCTCTCTCCCTCTCTCTCTCCCAAGTGTTTCTCTCTCTCTCTCTCCCCCAGTGTTTCTCTCTCTCTCCCCCCAATGTATCTCAATCTCTACTCCCCGCAGTGTTTCTCTCTCTTCCCCCAGTGTTTCTCTCTCTCCCCCCAATGTTTATCTCTCTCACCCCAGTCTTTCTCTCTCCCTCTCTCTCTCCCAAGTGTTTCTCTCTCTCTCTCTCCCCCAGTGTTTCTCGCTCTCTCTCTCACCCCAGTCTTTCTCTCTCCCTCTCTCTCCCCACACTGTTTCTCTCTCTCTCTCCCCAATGTTTCTCTCTCTCTCCCCCCAGTCATTCTGTCTCTCTCCCCCAGTGTTTCTCTCTCCCTCCCCCCCCTGTTTCTCTCTCTCTCCCCCCCAGTGTTTCTCTATATCTCCCCCGCAGTGTTTCTCTCTCTCCTCCCACCTGTGTTTCTCTCTCTCTCTCTCTCCCCCCAGTGATTCTCTCTCTCTCCCCCCAGTATTTCTCACTCACTCTCTCCCCCAGTGTTTATCTCTCTCTCCCCCCAGTGTATTTCAATCTCTCCTCCCCCAGTGTTTCTCTCTCTCCCCCGAGTGTTTCTCTCTCTCTCTCCACCCAGTGTTACCCTCTCTCCTCCCCCCAGTTTTTATTTCTCTCCCCCACCCAGTGTTTCTCCCTCTCTCCCACACCATGTGCTTCTATCTCTCTCTCCCCCAGTGTTTCTTTCTCTCTCCTCCCCCCACTGTTTCTCCCTCTCGCCCACCAGTGTTCCTCTCTCTCTCTCTCTCCCCCCAGTTACTCTCCCTCTCCCCCCAGTGTTTCTCTCTCTCTCTATCCCCACAGTGTTTCTCTCTCTCTCCCCCCAGTGTTTCTCTCTCCCCCCCAGTGTTTCTCTCTCTCTCCCCGCAATGTATCCCAATCTCTACTCCACCCAGTGTTTCCCTCTCGTCCCCCAGTGTTTCTCTCTCTCCCCCAATGTTTCTCTCTCTCTCCCCAGTGTTTATCTGTCTCACCCCAGTTTTTCTCTAGTCCCTCTCTCTCTCCCCAGTGTTTCTCTCTCTCTCTCCCCCCAGTGTTTCTCTCTCTCTCTCCACAGTGTTTCTCTCTCTCCCCCCACTGTTTCTCTCTCTCTCTCCCCAGTGATTCTCTCTCTCACTCCTCCCAGTGTTTCTCTCTCTCTCCCTCCCCAGCGTTTCTATCTCTCTCTATCCCCCCCGTGTTTCTCTATCTCCCCCCAGTATTTCTCTCTCTCCCCCAGTGTTTCTCTCTCTCTCCCCCCACTTTATCCCAATCTCTCCTCCCCCCAGTGTTTCTCTCTCACTCCCAGTGTTTCTGTCTCTCCACCCAATGTTTTTCTCTCCCCCGCATTGCTTCTCTCTCTCTCCCCAGTGTTTCTCTCTCTCCCCCAGTGTTTCTCTCTCTCTCTCCCCCCAATGTATCCCAATCTCTACTCCCCCCAGTGTTTCTCTCTCCACCCCCATTGTTTCTCTCTCTCCCCGCAATGTTTCTTTCTCTCCCCCCAGTGTTTCCCTCTCTCCTTCCCGCAGTGTTTCTCTCTCTCTCGCCCCCCCAATGTTTCTCTCTCTCTCCCCCCCCCCCCCAGTGTTTTTCTCTCTCTCTCACTCTCACCCCAGTGTTTCTCTCTCTCTTCACCCAGTGTTTCTCCCTCTCCCCCCAGTATTTCTCTCTGTCTCCCCGGTGTTTCTCTCCCTCTCCCCAGTGTTCTCTCTTTCCCCAATGTTTCTCTCTCACCCTTAGTGTTTCTCTCTCTCTCCGCCCCCCATTGTAGCTCTATCTCCCCCCATTGTTTCTCTCTCTCTCGCCCCACTGTTTCTCCCTCTCCCCCCAGTGTTTCTCTCTCTCTCCCCCCAGTGTTTCTCTCTCTCTCTCCCCCCAGTATTTCCCTCTCTCCCCCAGTGTTTCCCTCTCTCCTCCCCCAATGATTCTCTCTCTCTCTCCCCCCAGTGTATCTCAATCTCTCCTCCCCCAGTGTTTCTCTCTCTCCCCCAGTGTTTCACTGTTTCCCCCCAGTGTTTCGCTCTCTCTCCCACACAATGTGTTTCTCTCTCTCTCTCTCTCTCCCCCAGTGTTTCTTTCTCTCTCCTCCCCCCACTGTTTCTCCCTCTCTCTCCCCAGTGTTTCTCTCTCTCTCTCCCCCCAGTGTTTCTCGCTCTCCCCCTCCCAGTGTTTCTCTCTTTCTCTATCCCCCCCAGTGTTTCTCTCTCTCGGCCACAGTGTTTCTCTCTCTCTCCCCCCCCAGTGTTTCTCTCTCTCACCCAACCATGTTTCTCTCTCTCCCCCCAATGTTTCTCTCTCCCCCTCCCAGTGCTTCTCTCTCTCTCCCCAGAGTTTCTCTCTCACGCCCAGTGTTTCTCTCTCTCTCCGCCCCCTATTGTTTCTCTATCTCCCCCCAGTGTTTCTCGCTCTCTCCCCCCAGTCTTTCTCTCTCTCCCCCCAGTGTTTCTCTCTCTCTCGCCCCAGTCTTTCTCTCTCTCTCCCCCCAGTGTTTCTCTCTCTCTCCCCCCAGTATTTCTCTCCCTCCCCCAGTGTTACCCTCTCTCCTCCCCCAGTGTTTCTCTCTCTCTCCCCCCAGTGTATCTCAATCTCTCCTCCCCCAGTGTTTCTCTCTCTCCCCCAGTGTTTCACTGTTTCCCCCCAGTGTTTCTCTCTCTCTCCCACACCATGTGTTTCTCTCTCTCTCTCTCCCCCAGTGTTTCTTTCTCTCTCCTCCCCCCACTGTTTCTCCCTCTCTCTCCCCAGTGTTTCTCTCTCTCTCTCCCCCCAGTGTTTCTCGCTCTCCCCCTCCCAGTGTTTCTCTCTTTCTCTATCCCTCCCAGTGTTTCTCCCTCTCGGCCACAGTGTTTCTCTCTCTCTCCCCCCCCCCCAGTGTTTCTCTCTCTCACCCAACAGTGTTTCTCTCGCTACCCCCAATGTTTCTCTCTCCCCCTCCCAGTGCTTCTCTCTCTCTCCCCAGAGTTTCTCTCTCACGCCCAGTGTTTCTCTCTCTCTCCGCCCCCCATTGTTTCTCTATCTCCCCCCAGTGTTTCTCGCTCTCTCGCCCCACTGTTTCTCTCTCTCCCCCCAGTCTTTCTCTCTCTCCCCCCAGTGTTTCTCTCTCTCTCCCCCCAGTATTTCTCTCTCTCCCCCAGTGTTACCCTCTCTCCTCCCCCAGTGTTTCTCTCTCTCTCCCCCCAGTGTTTCTCTCTCTCTCCCCCCAGTGTTTCTCTCTCTCCCCCCCAGTGTTTCTCTCTCTCTCCCCGCAGTGTATCCCAATCTCTCCGACCCCCAGTGTTTCTCTCTCACCCCCCAGTGTTTTTCTCTCTCCCCACAATGTTTCTCTCTCCCCCCGCAGTGCTTCTCTCTCTCACCAAGTGCTTCTCTCTCTCCTCCAGTGTTTCTCTCTCTCTCCCCCCAATGTATCTCAATCTCGACTCCCCCCAGTGTTTCTCTCTCTTCCCCCAGTGTTTCTCTCTCTACCCCCAATGTTTATCTCTCTCACCCCAGTCTTTCTCTCTCCCTCTCTCTCTCCCAAGTGTTTCTCTCTCTCTCACTCCCCCAGTGTTTCTCGCTCTCTCTCTCTCCCCAGTGTTTCTCTCTCTCCCCACACTGTTTCTCTCTCTCTCTCCCCAATGTTTCTCTCTCTCTCCCCCCAGTCATTCTGTCTCTCTCCCCCAGTGTTTCTCTCTCCCTCCCCCCCTGTTTCTCTCTCTCTCCCCCCCAGTGTTTCTCTCTATCTCCCCCGCAGTGTTTCTCTCTCACCTCCCACCTGTGTTTCTCTCTCTCTCTCTCTCCCCCCAGTGATTCTCTCTCTCTCCCCCCAGTATTTCTCACTCACTCTGTCCCCCAGTGTTTATCTCTCTCTCCCCCCAGTGTATCTCAATCTCTCCTCCCCCAGTGTTTCTCTCTCTCCCCCAGTGTTTCACTGTTTCCCCCCAGTGTTTCTCTCTCTCTCCCACACCATGTGTTTCTCTCTCTCTCTCTCCCCCAGTGTTTCTTTCTCTCTCCTCCCCCCACTGTTTCTCCCTCTCTCTCCCCAGTGTTTCTCTCTCTCTCTCCCCCCAGTGTTTCTCGCTCTCCCCCTCCCAGTGTTTCTCTCTTTCTCTATCCCCCCCAGTGTTTCTCTCTCTCGGCCACAGTGTTTCTCTCTCTCTCCCCCCCCCCCAGTGTTTCTCTCTCTCACCCAACAGTGTTTCTCTCGCTCCCCCCAATGTTTCTCTCTCCCCCTCCCAGTGCTTCTCTCTCTCTCCCCAGAGTTTCTCTCTCACGCCCAGTGTTTCTCTCTCTCTCCGCCCCCCATTGTTTCTCTATCTCCCCCCAGTGTTTCTCGCTCTCTCGCCCCACTGTTTCTCTCTCTCCCCCCAGTCTTTCTCTCTCTCCCCCCAGTGTTTCTCTCTCTCTCCCCCCAGTATTTCTCTCTCTCCCCCAGTGTTACCCTCTCTCCTCCCCCAGTGTTTCTCTCTCTCTCCCCCCAGTGTTTCTCTCTCTCTCCCCCCAGTGTTTCTCTCTCTCCCCCCCAGTGTTTCTCTCTCTCTCCCCGCAGTGTATCCCAATCTCTCCGACCCCCAGTGTTTCTCTCTCACCCCCCAGTGTTTTTCTCTCTCCCCACAATGTTTCTCTCTCCCCCCGCAGTGCTTCTCTCTCTCACCAAGTGCTTCTCTCTCTCCTCCAGTGTTTCTCTCTCTTTCCCCCCAATGTTTATCTCTCTCACCCCAGTCTTTCTCTCTCCCTCTCTCTCTCCCAAGTGTTTCTCTCTCTCTCTCTCCCCCAGTGTTTCTCGCTCTCTCTCTCTCCCCAGTGTTTCTCTCTCTCCCCACACTGTTTCTCTCTCTCTCTCCCCAATGTTTCTCTCTCTCTCCCCCCAGTCATTCTGTCTCTCTCCCCCAGTGTTTCTCTCTCCCTCCCCCCCTGTTTCTCTCTCTCTCCCCCCCAGTGTTTCTCTCTATCTCCCCCGCAGTGTTTCTCTCTCTCCTCCCACCTGTGTTTCTCTCTCTCTCTCTCTCCCCCCAGTGATTCTCTCTCTCTCCCCCCAGTATTTCTCACTCACTCTCTCCCCCAGTGTTTATCTCTCTCTCCCCCCAGTGTATCTCAATCTCTCCTCCCCCAGTGTTTCTCTCTCTCCCCCAGTGTTTCTCTCTCTCTCTCCACCCAGTGTTACCCTCTCTCCTCCCCCCAGTTTTTCTTTCTCTCCCCCACCCAGTGTTTCTCTCTCTCTCCCACACCATGTGCTTCTATCTCTCTCTCCCCCAGTGTTTCTTTCTCTCTCCTCCCCCCACTGTTTCTCCCTCTCGCCCACCAGTGTTCCTCTCTCTCTCTCTCTCTCTCCCCCCAGTGACTCTCCCTCTCCCCCCAGTGTTTCTCTCTCTCTCTATCCCCACAGTGTTTCTCTCTCTCTCCCCCCAGTGTTTCTCTCTCCCCCCCAGTGTTTCTCTCTCTCTCCCCGCAATGTATCCCAATCTCTACTCCACCCAGTGTTTCCCTCTCGTCCCCCAGTGTTTCTCTCTCTCCCCCCAATGTTTCTCTCTCTCTCCCCAGTGTTTATCTGTCTCACCCCAGTTTTTCTCTAGTCCCTCTCTCTCTCCCCAGTGTTTCTCTCTCTCTCTCCCCCCATTGTTTCTCTCTCTCTCTCCACAGTGTTTCTCTCTCTCCCCCCACTGTTTCTCTCTCTCTCTCCCCAGTGATTCTCTCTCTCACTCCTCCCAGTGTTTCTCTCTCTCTCCCTCCCCAGAGTTTCTCTCTCTCCCCACACTGTTTCTCTCTCTCTCTCCCCAATGTTTCTCTCTCTCTCCCCCCAGTCATTCTCTCCCCCCACTCTCTCCCCAGTGTTTCTCTCTCTCCCCAGTGTTTCTCTCTCACCCCCAGTGTTTCTCTCCCTCTCCGCACCCCAGTGTTTCTCTATCTCCCCCCAATGTTTCTCTCTCTCTCTCCCCCCAGTGTTTCTCTCTCTCTCTCCCTACTGTTTAAATCATTCTCTCCCCCAGTGTTTCTCTCTCTCTCTCCCCCATTGTTTCTCTCTCTCTCTACCCAGTGTTTCCCTCTCTCCTCCCCGCAGTGTTTCTCTCTCTCTCTTCCCCCAGTGTTTCTCTCTCTCTCTCCCCCATTGTTTCTCTCTCTCTCTCCACGCAGTGTTTCCCTCTCTCCTCCCCGCAGTGTTTCTCTCTCTCCCCCAGTCTTTCTCTCTCTCTCTCCCCCCAGTATTTCTCTCTCTCTCTCCGATGTTTCTCTCTCTCTCCCCAGTGTTTCTCTCTCCCCCCAGTATTTCTCTCTCTCCCCCAGTGTTACCCTCTCTCCTCCCCCAGTGTTTCTCTCTCTCTCTCCCCCCAGTGTTTCTCTCTCTCTCCCCCCAGTGTTTCTCTCTCTCCCCCCCCAGCGTTTCTCTCTCTCTCCACGCAGTGTATTCCAATCTCTCCGACCCCCAGTGTTTCTCTCTCACCCCCCAATGTTTCTCTCTCCCCCCACAGTGCTTCTCTCTCTCTCCCCAGTGCTTCTCTCTCTCCCCCAGTGTTTCTCTCTCTCTCCCCCCCAATGTATCTCAATCTCTACTCCCCCCAGTGTTTCTCTCTCTTCCCCCAGTGTTTCTCTCTCTCCCCCCAATGTTTATCTCTCTCACCCCAGTCTTTCTCTCTCCCTCTCTCTCTCCCAAGTGTTTCTCTCTCTCTCTCTCCCCCAGTGTTTCTCGCTCTCTCTCTCTCCCCAGTGTTTCTCTCTCTCCCCACACTGTTTCTCTCTCTCTCTCCCCAATGTTTCTCTCTCTCTCCCCCCAGTCATTCTGTCTCTCCCCCCCAGTGTTTCTCTCTATCTCCCCCGCAGTGTTTCTCTCTCTCCTCCCACCTGTGTTTCTCTCTCTCTCTCTCTCTCTCCCCCCAGTGATTCTCTCTCTCCCCCCCCAGTATTTCTCACTCACTCTCTCCCCCAGTGTTTATCTATCTCTCCCCCCAGTGTATCTCAATCTCTCCTCCCCCAGTGTTTCTCTCTCTCCCCCCAGTGTTTCTCTCTCTCACTCCACCCAGTGTTACCCTCTCTCCTCCCCCCAGTGTTTCTTTCTCTCTCCTCCCCCCACTGTTTCTCCCTCTCGCCCACCAGTGTTCCTCTCTCTCTCTCTCTCTCTCCCCCCAGTGACTCTCCCTCTCCCCCCAGTGTTTCTCTCTCTCTCTATCCCCACAGTGTTTCTCTCTCTCTCCCCCCAGTGTTTCTCTCTCCCCCGCAGTGTTTCTCTCTCTCTCCCCGCAATGTATCCCAATCTCTACTCCACCCAGTGTTTCCCTCTCGTCCCCCAGTGTTTCTCTCTCTCCCCCCAATGTTTCTCTCTCTCTCCCCAGTGTTTATCTGTCTCACCCCAGTTTTTCTCTAGTCCCTCTCTCTCTCCCCAGTGTTTCTCTCTCTCTCTCCCCCCAGTGTTTCTCTCTCTCTCTCCACAGTGTTTCTCTCTCTCCCCCCACTGTTTCTCTCTCTCTCTCCCCAGTGATTCTCTCTCTCACTCCTCCCAGTGTTTCTCTCTCTCTCCCTCCCCAGAGTTTCTCTCTCTCCCCACACTGTTTCTCTCTCTCTCTCCCCAATGTTTCTCTCTCTCTCCCCCCAGTCATTCTCTCCCCCCACTCTCTCCCCAGTGTTTCTCTCTCTCCCCAGTGTTTCTCTCTCACCCCCAGTGTTTCTCTCCCTCTCCGCACCCCAGTGTTTCTCTATCTCCCCCCAATGTTTCTCTCTCTCTCTCCCCCCAGTCTTTCTCTCTCTCTCTCCCTACTGTTTAAATCATTCTCTCCCCCAGTGTTTCTCTCTCTCTCTCCCCCATTGTTTCTCTCTCTCTCTACCCAGTGTTTCCCTCTCTCCTCCCCGCAGTGTTTCTCTCTCTCTCTTCCCCCAATGTTTCTCTCTCTCTCTCCCCCATTGTTTCTCTCTCTCTCTCCACGCAGTGTTTCCCTCTCTCCTCCCCGCAGTGTTTCTCTCTCTCCCCCAGTCTTTCTCTCTCTCTCTCCCCCCAGTATTTCTCTCTCTCTCTCCGATGTTTCTCTCTCTCTCCCCAGTGTTTCTCTCTCCCCCCAGTATTTCTCTCTCTCCCCCAGTGTTACCCTCTCTCCTCCCCCAGTGTTTCTCTCTCTCTCTCCCCCCAGTGTTTCTCTCTCTCTCCCCCCAGTGTTTCTCTCTCTCCCCCCCCCAGCGTTTCTCTCTCTCTCCACGCAGTGTATTCCAATCTCTCCGACCCCCAGTGTTTCTCTCTCACCCCCCAATGTTTCTCTCTCCCCCCACAGTGCTTCTCTCTCTCTCCCCAGTGCTTCTCTCTCTCCCCCAGTGTTTCTCTCTCTCTCTCCCCCAATGTATCTCAATCTCTACTCCCCCCAGTGTTTCTCTCTCTTCCCCCAGTGTTTCTCTCTCTCCCCCCAATGTTTATCTCTCTCACCCCAGTCTTTCTCTCTCCCTCTCTCTCTCCCAAGTGTTTCTCTCTCTCTCTCTCCCCCAGTGTTTCTCGCTCTCTCTCTCTCCCCAGTGTTTCTCTCTCTCCCCACACTGTTTCTCTCTCTCTCTCCCCAATGTTTCTCTCTCTCTCCCCCCAGTCATTCTGTCTCTCCCCCCCAGTGTTTCTCTCTATCTCCCCCGCAGTGTTTCTCTCTCTCCTCCCACCTGTGTTTCTCTCTCTCTCTCTCTCTCTCCCCCCAGTGATTCTCTCTCTCCCCCCCCAGTATTTCTCACTCACTCTCTCCCCCAGTGTTTATCTATCTCTCCCCCCAGTGTATCTCAATCTCTCCTCCCCCAGTGTTTCTCTCTCTCCCCCCAGTGTTTCTCTCTCTCACTCCACCCAGTGTTACCCTCTCTCCTCCCCCCAGTTTTTCTCTCTCTCCCCCACCCAGTGTTTCTCTCTCTCTCCCACACCATGTGCTTCTATCTCTCTCTCCCCCAGTGTTTCTTTCTCTCTCCTCCCCCCACTGTTTCTCCCTCTCGCCTACCAGTGTTCCTCTCTCTCTCTCTCTCCCCCCAGTGACTCTCCCTCTCCCCCCAGTGTTTCTCTCTCTCTCTATCCCCACAGTGTTTCTCTCTCTCTCCCCCCAGTGTTTCTCTCTCCCCCCCAGTCTTTCTCTCTCTCTCTCCCAGTGTTTCTCTCTCCCTCCCCCCATTGTTTCTCTCTCTCTCCCCTACAGTGTTTCCCTCTGTGTCCCCCCAGTGTTTCTCTCTCTCCTCCCCAGTGTTTCTCTCTCTCTCCCCCCAGTGTTTCGCTCTCTCCACCCGTTGTTTCTCTCTCTCTCCCCCAGTGTTTCTCTCTCTCCACCCATTGTTTCTCTCTCTCTCCCCCCAGTGTTTCTCTCTCTCTCCCACCCCCATTATTTCTCTCTCTCTCTCCACCCAGTGTTTCACTCTCTCCACCCAGTGTTTCTCTCTCACTCCCCAGTGTTTCTCTCTCTCCCCTGTTTTTCTCTCTCTATCTCTCCCCCCAGTGTTTCTCTCTCTCTCTATCCCCAGTGTTACTCTCCCTGTCCCCCGCCCCAGTGTTTCTCTCTCTCCTCCCCGCAGTGTTTCTGTCTCTCCCCCCAGTGTTTCTCTCTCTCCCCCCAGTGTTTCTCTCTCTCTCTCCCCCCAGTGTTTCTATCTCTCCCCAGAGTTCATCTCTCTCCCCAATCTTTCTCTCTCTCCCCAGTGTTTCTCTCTGTCCACCTCCCCAGTGTTTCTCTCTCTTCTCCCCCCAGTGTTTCTCACTCTCCTCCCAGTGTTTCTCTCTCTCCCCCAGTGTTTCTCTCTCTCTCTCCCCCCAGTGTTTCTATCTCTCCCCAGAGTTTCTCTCTCTCCCCAAAGTTTCTCTCTCTCCCCAGTGTTTCTCTCTCTCCCCCCATGGTTTCTCTCTCTCTCCACCTCACAGTGTTTCTCTCTCTCTCCCCCCAGTCTTTCTCTCTCTCTCTCCCCCAATGTTTCTCTCTCTCTCTCCACCCAGTATTTCCCTCTCTCCTCCCCGCAGTGTTTCTCTCTCTCCCCCAGTCTTTCTCTCTCTCTCCCCCCAGTGTTTCTCTCTCTCCCCCAGTGTTTCAATCTCTCTCCCCCCAGTGTTTCTCTCTCACTCTCCCCCGAGTGTTTAAATCTTTCTCTCCCCCAGTGTTTCTCGCTCTCTCTCCCCCCAGTGTTTCTCTCTCTCTCTCCACCCAGTGTTTCCCTCTCTCCTCCCCCCAGTGTTTCTCTCTCTCTCTCCGCCCAGTGTTTCTCTCTCTCCCCAACCAGTGTTTCTCTCTCTCCTCCCCCCAGTATTTCTCTCTCTCTCTCCCCAGTGTTTCTCTCTCTCGCCAGTGTTTCTCTCTCTCTCCCCAGTTTTTCTCTCTCTCCCCAGTGTTTCTCTCCCTCCCCCAGTGTTTCTCTCTCTCTCCGCCACCCAGTGTTTCTCTATCTCCCCCAGTGTTTCTCTCTCTCTCCCCTCAGTGTTTCTCTCTCTCTCCTCCCCCCAGTGTTTCTCTCTCTCTCCCCACAGTGTTTTCTCTCTCTCACCCCCCCCCAGTGTTTCTCTCTCTCTCTCCCCCCAGTTTTTCACTCTCTCTTTGTGTGCCCCCAGTTTTTTTCGCTCTCTCTCCCCCGCAGTATTTCTCTCTCTCTCTCCCCAGTGTTTCTCTCTCTGTCCCCCTCCCCAGTGTTTCACTCTCTCCTCCCCCCAGTTTTACTCTCTCTCCCCCCAGTATTTATCTCTCTCTCCCCGGTGTTTCTCTCTCTCTCCCCAGTGTTTCTCTCTCTCCCCAGTGTTTCTCTCTCACCCCCAGTGTTTCTCTCCCTCTCCGCACCCCAGTGTTTCTCTATCTCCCCCCAATGTTTCTCTCTCTCTCTCCCCCCAGTGTTTCTCTCTCTCTCTCCCTACTGTTTAAATCATTCTCTCCCCCAGTGTTTCTCTCTCTCTCTCCCCCATTGTTTCTCTCTCTCTCTACCCAGTGTTTCCCTCTCTCCTCCCCGCAGTGTTTCTCTCTCGCCCCCCAGTGTTTCTATCTCTCTCTCTTCCCCCAGTGTTTCTCTCTCTCTCTCCCCCATTGTTTCTCTCTCTCTCTCCACGCAGTGTTTCCCTCTCTCCTCCCCGCAGTGTTTCTCTCTCTCCCCCAGTCTTTCTCTCTCTCTCTCCCCCCAGTATTTCTCTCTCTCTCTCCGATGTTTCTCTCTCTCTCCCCAGTGTTTCTCTCTCCCCCCAGTATTTCTCTCTCTCCCCCAGTGTTACCCTCTCTCCTCCCCCAGTGTTTCTCTCTCTCTCTCCCCCCAGTGTTTCTCTCTCTCTCCCCCCAGTGTTTCTCTCTCTCCCCCCCCAGCGTTTCTCTCTCTCTCCCCGCAGTGTATTCCAATCTCTCCGACCCCCAGTGTTTCTCTCTCACCCCCCAGTGTTTCTCTCTCTCCCCCCCCAGTGTTTCTCTCTCTCTCCACGCAGTGTATTCCAATCTCTCCGACCCCCAGTGTTTCTCTCTCACCCCCCAATGTTTCTCTCTCCCCCCACAGTGCTTCTCTCTCTCTCCCCAGTGCTTCTCTCTCTCCCCCAGTGTTTCTCTCTCTCTCCCCCCCAATTTATCTCAATCTCTACTCCCCCCAGTGTTTCTCTCTCTTCCCCCAGTGTTTCTCTCTCTCCCCCCAATGTTTATCTCTCTCACCCCAGTCTTTCTCTCTACCTCTCTCTCTCCCAAGTGTTTCTCTCTCTCTCTCTCCCCCAGTGTTTCTCGCTCTCTCTCTCTCCCCAGTGTTTCTCTCCCTCCCCACACTGTTTCTCTCTCTCTCTCCCCAATGTTTCTCTCTCTCTCCCCCCAGTCATTCTGTCTCTCCCCCCCAGTGTTTCTCTCTATCTCCCCCGCAGTGTTTCTCTCTCTCCTCCCACCTGTGTTTCTCTCTCTCTCTCTCTCTCTCCCCCCAGTGATTCTCTCTCTCCCCCCCCCAGTATTTCTCACTCACTCTCTCCCCCAGTGTTTATCTATCTCTCCCCCCAGTGTATCTCAATCTCTCCTCCCCCAGTGTTTCTCTCTCTCCCCCCAGTGTTTCTCTCTCTCACTCCACCCAGTGTTACCCTCTCTCCTCCCCCCAGTTTTTCTCTCTCTCCCCCACCCAGTGTTTCTCTCTCTCTCCCACACCATGTGCTTCTATCTCTCTCTCCCCCAGTGTTTCTTTCTCTCTCCTCCCCCCACTGTTTCTCCCTCTCGCCTACCAGTGTTCCTCTCTCTCTCTCTCTCCCCCCAGTGACTCTCCCTCTCCCCCCAGTGTTTCTCTCTCTCTCTATCCCCACAGTGTTTCTCTCTCTCTCCCCCCAGTGTTTCTCTCTCCCCCCCAGTGTTTCTCTCTCTCTCCCCGCAATGTATCCCAATCTCTACTCCACCCAGTGTTTCCCTCTCGTCCCCCAGTGTTTCTCTCTCTCCCCCCAATGTTTCTCTCTCTCCCCCCAGTGCTTCACGCTCTCTCCCCAGTGTTTATCTGTCTTACCCCAATTTTTCTCTAGTCCCTCTCTCTCTCCCCAGTGTTTCTCTCTCTCTCTTACCCCAGTGTTTCTCTCTCTCTTCACCCAGTGTTTCTCCCTCTCCCCCGAGTATTTCTCTCTGTCTCCCCGGTGTTTCTCTCTCTCTCCCCAGTGTTCTCTCTCTCCCCAATGTTTCTCTCTCACCCTTAGTGTTTCTCTCTCTCTCCGCCCCCCATTGTAGCTCTATCTCCCCCCATTGTTTCTCTCTCTCTCGCCCCACTGTTTCTCCCTCTCCCCCCAGTGTTTCTCTCTCTCTCCCCCCAGTGTTTCTCTCTCTCTCTCTCGCCCCAGTCTTTCTCTCTCTCTCCCCCCAGTGTTTCTCTCTCTCTCTCCCCCCAGTATTTCCCTCTCTCCCCCAGTGTTTCCCTCTCTCCTCCCCCAATGATTCTCTCTCTCTCTCCCCCCAGTGTATCTCAATCTCTCCTCCCCCCACTGTTTCTCTCTCACCCCCCCCAGTGTTTCTCTCTTCTCCCCCCAGTATTTCTCGCTCGCTCCCCCCAGTGTTTCACTCTCTCTCTCCCCCAGTGTTTCTCTCTCTCTCCCCCCAGTGTATCTCAATCTCTCCTCCCCCAGTGTTTCTCTCTCTCCCCCAGTGTTTCACTGTTTCCCCCCAGTGTTTCTCTCTCTCCCCCACACCATGTGTTTCTCTCTCTCTCTCTCTCTCCCGCAGTGTTTCTTTCTCTCTCCTCCCCCCACTGTTTCTCCCTCTCTCTCCCCAGTGTTTCTCTCTCTCTCTCCCCCCAGTGTTTCTCGCTCTCCCCCTCCCAGTGTTTCTCTCTTTCTCTATCCCCCCCAGTGTTTCTCTCTCTCGGCCACAGTGTTTCTCTCTCTCTCCCCCCCCCCCAGTATTTCTCTCTCTCACCCAACAGTGTTTCTCTCTCTCCCCCCAATGTTTCTCTCTCCCCCTCCCAGTGCTTCTCTCTCTCTCCCCAGAGTTTCTCTCTCACGCCCAGTGTTTCTCTCTCTCCGCCCCCCATTGTTTCTCTATCTCTCCCCAGTGTTTTTCGCTCTCTCCCCCCAGTCTTTCTCTCTCTCCCCCCAGTGTTTCTCTCTCTCTCGCCCCAGTCTTTCTCTCTCTCTCCCCCCAGTGTTTCTCTCTCTCTCCCCCCAGTATTTCTCTCTCTCCCCCAGTGTTACCCTCTCTCCTCCCCCAGTGTTTCTCTCTCTCTCTCCCCCCAGTGTTTCTCTCTCTCTCCCCCCAGTGTTTCTCTCTCTCCCCCCCAGTGTTTCTCTCTCTCTCCCCGCAGTGTATCCCAATCTCTCCGACCCCCAGTGTTTCTCTCTCTCCCCACAATGTTTCTCTCTCCCCCCGCAGTGCTTCTCTCTCTCTCCCCAGTGCTTCTCTCTCTCCCCCAGTGTTTCGCTCTCTCTACCCCCAATGTATCTCAATCTCTACTCCCCCCAGTGTTTCTCTCTCTTCCCCCAGTGTTTCTCTCTCTCCCCCCAATGTTTATCTCTCTCACCCCAGTCTTTCTCTCTCCCTCTCTCTCTCCCAAGTGTTTCTCTCTCTCTCTCTCCCCCAGTGTTTCTCGCTCTCTCTCTCTCCCCAGTGTTTCTCTCTCTCGCCACACTGTTTCTCTCTCTCTCTCCCCAATGTTTCTCTCTCTCTCCCCCAGTCATTCTGTCTCTCTCCCCCAGTGTTTCTCTCTCCCTCCCCCCCCTGTTTCTCTCTCTCTCCCCCCCAGTGTTTCTCTCTATCTCCCCCGCAGTGTTTCTCTCTCTCCTCCCACCTGTGTTTCTCTCTCTCTCTCTGCCCCACCCAGTGTTTCTCTCTCTCTCCCACACCATGTGCTTCTATCTCTCTCTCCCCCAGTGATTCTTTCTCTCTCCTCCCCCCACTGTTTCTCCCTCTCGCCCACCAGTGTTCCTCTCTCTCTCTCTCTCCCCCCAGTGACTCTCCCTCTCCCCCCAGTGTTTCTCTCTCTCTCTATCCCCACAGTGTTTCTCTCTCTCTCCCCCAGTGTTTCTCTCTCCCCCCCAGTGTTTCTCTCTCTCTCCCCGCATTGTATCCCAATCTCTACTCCACCCAGTGTTTCCCTCTCGTCCCCCAGTGTTTCTCTCTCTCCCCCCAATGTTTCTCTCTCTCTCCCCAGTGTTTATCTGTCTCACCCCAGTTTTTCTCTAGTCCCTCTCTCTCTTCCCAGTGTTTCTCTCTCTCTCTCCCCCCAGTGTTTCTCTCTCTCTCCACAGTGTTTCTCTCTCTCCCCCCACTGTTTCTCTCTCTCTCTCCCCAGTGATTCTCTCTCTCACTCCTCCCAGTGTTTCTCTCTCTCCCTCCCCAGCGTTTCTCTCTCTCTCCCTCCCCAGTCTTTCTCTCTCTCTCTCCCAGTGTTTATCTCTCCCTCCCCCCATTGTTTCTCTCTCTCTCCCCTACAGTGTTTCCCTCTGTGTCCCCCCAGTGTTTCTCTCTCTCCTCCCCAGTGTTTCTCTCTCTCTCTCCCCCCAGTGTTTCGCTCTCTCCACCCGTTGTTTCTCTCTCTCTCCCCCCAGTGCTTCTCTCTCTCCACCCATTGTTTCTCTCTCTCTCCCCCCAGTGTTTCTCTCTCTCTCCCACCCCCATTGTTTCTCTCTCTCTCTCCACCCAGTGTTTCACTCTCTCCACCCAGTGTTTCTCTCTCACTCCCCAGTGTTTCTCTCTCTCCCTTGTTTTTCTCTCTCTATCTCTCCCCCCAGTGTTTCTCTCTCTCTCTATCCCCAGTGTTACTACCCCTGTCCCCCGCCCCAGTGTTTCTCTCTCTCCTCCCCGCAGTGTTTCTCTCTCTCCCCCCAGTGTTTCTCTCTCTCCCCCCAGTGTTTCTCTCTCTCTCTCCCCCCAGTGTTTCTATCTCTCCCCAGAGTTCATCTCTCTCCCCAATCTTTCTCTCTCTCCCCAGTGTTTCTCTCTGTCCACCTCCCCAGTGTTTCTCTCTCTTCTCCCCCCAGTGTTTCTCACTCTCCTCCCAGTGTTTCTCTCTCTCCCCCAGTGTTTCTCTCTCTCTCTCCCCCCAGTGTTTCTATCTCTCCCCAGAGTTTCTCTCTCTCCCCAAAGTTTCTCTCTCTCCCCAGTGTTTCTCTCTCTCCCCCCATGGATTCTCTCTCTCTCCACCTCACAGTGTTTCTCTCTCTCCCCACAGTCTTTCTCTCTCTCTCTCCCCCAATGTTTCTCTCCCTCTCTCCACCCAGTGTTTCCCTCTCTCCTCCCCGCAGTGTTTCTCTCTCTCCCCCAGTCTTTCTCTCTCTCTCTCCCCCCAGTGTTTCTCTCTCTCCCCCAGTGTTTCATTCTCTCTCTCCCCCCAGTGTTTCTCTCTCACTCTCCCCCGAGTATTTAAATCTTTCTCTCCCCCAGTGTTTCTCGCTCTCTCTCCCCCCAGTGTTTCTCTCTCTCTCTCCACCCAGTGTTTCCCTCTCTCCCCAACCAGTGTTTCTCTGTCTCTCTCCCCCAGTTTATCTCCCTGTCTGCCCCCCCAGTGTTTCTCTCTCTCCTCCCCCCAGTATTTCTCTCTCTCTCTCCCCAGTGTTTCTCTCTCTCGCCAGTGTTTCTCTCTCTCTCCCCAGTTTTTCTCTCTCTCCCCAGTGTTTCTCTCCCTCCCCCAGTGTTTCTCTCTCTCTCCGCCACCCAGTGTTTCTCTATCTCCCCCAGTGTTTCTCTCTCTCTCCCCTCAGTGTTTCTCTCTCTCTCCTCCCCCCAGTGTTTCTCTCTCTCTCTCCCCCCAGTTTTTCACTCTCTCTTTGTGTGCCCCCATTTTTTTTCGCTCTCTCTCCCCCCCCCAGTATTTCTCTCTCTCTCTCCCCAGTGTTTCTCTCTCTGTCCCCCTCCCCAGTGTTTCACTCTCTCCTCCCCCCAGTTTTTCTCTCTCTCCCCCCAGTATTTATCTCTCTCTCCCCGGTGTTTCTCTCTCTCTCCCCAGTGTTTCTCTCTCTCCCCAGTGTTTCTCTCTCACCCCCAGTGTTTCTCTCCCTCTCCGCACCCCAGTGTTTCTCTATCTCCCCCCAATGTTTCTCTCTCTCTCTCCCCCCAGTGTTTCTCTCTCTCTCTCCCTACTGTTTAAATCATTCTCTCCCCCAGTGTTTCTCTCTCTCTCTCCCCCATTGTTTCTCTCTCTCTCTACCCAGTGTTTCCCTCTCTCCTCCCCGCAGTGTTTCTCTCTCGCCCCCCAGTGTTTCTATCTCTCTCTCTTCCCCCAGTGTTTCTCTCTCTCTCTCCCCCATTGTTTCTCTCTCTCTCTCCACGCAGTGTTTCCCTCTCTCCTCCCCGCAGTGTTTCTCTCTCTCCCCCCAGTCTTTCTCTCTCTCTCTCCCCCCAGTATTTCTCTCTCTCTCTCCGATGTTTCTCTCTCTCTCCCCAGTGTTTCTCTCTCCCCCCAGTATTTCTCTCTCTCCCCCAGTGTTACCCTCTCTCCTCCCCCAGTGTTTCTCTCTCTCTCTCCCCCCAGTGTTTCTCTCTCTCTCCCCCCAGTGTTTCTCTCTCTCTCCCCCCAGTGTTTCTCTCTCTCTCCCCCCAGTGTTTCTCTCTCTCCCCCCCGAGTGTTTCTCTCTCTCTCCCCGCAGTGTATTCCAATCTCTCCGACCCCCAGTGTTTCTCTCTCACCCCCCAGTGTTTCTCTCTCTCCCCACAATGTTTCTCTCTCCCCCCCATTGCTTCTCTCTCTCTCCCCAGTGCTTCTCTCTCTCCCCCAGTGTTTCTCTCTCTCCCCCCAATGTATCTCAATCTCTACTCCCCCCAGTGTTTCTCTCTCTTCCCCCAGTGTTTCTCTCTCTACCCCAATGTTTATCTCTCTCACCCCAGTCTTTCTCTCTCTCTCTCTCTCCCCCCAGTGTTTCTCTCTCTCTCCCACCAGTGTTTCTCTCTCTCCCCCCCAGTGTTTCTCTCTCTCTCCCCGCAGTGTATTCCAATCTCTCCGACCCCCAGTGTTTCTCTCTCACCCCCCAGTGTTTCTCTCTCCCCCCCAGTGCTTCTCTCTCTCTCCCCAGTGCTTCTCTCTCTCCCCCAGTGTTTCTCTCTCTCTCCCCCCAATGTATCTCAATCTCTACTCCCCCCAGTGTTTCTCTCTCTCCCCCCAGTGTTTCTCTCTCTCCCCCAGTGTTTCATTCTCTCTCTCCCCCCAGTGTTTCTCTCTCACTCTCCCCAGAGTGTTTAAATCTTTCTCTCCCCCAGTGTTTCTCGCTCTCTCTCCCCCCAGTGTTTCTCTCTCTCTCTCCACCCAGTGTTTCCCTCTCTCCTCCCCCCAGTGTTTCTCTCTCTCTCTCCGCCCAGTGTTTCTCTCTCTCCCCAACCAGTGTTTCTCTCTCTCTCTCTCCCCCAGTGTATCTCCCTGTCTGCCCCCCCTGTGTTTCTCTCTCTCCTCCCCCCAGTATTTCTCTCTCTCTCTCCCCAGTGTTTCTCTCTCTCGCCAGTGTTTCTCTCTCTCTCCCCAGTTTTTCTCTCTCTCCCCAGTGTTTCTCTCCCTCCCCCAGTGTTTCTCTCTCTCTCCCCCCAGTGTTTCTCTCTCTCCCCCCCGAGTGTTTCTCTCTCTCTCCCCGCAGTGTATTCCAATCTCTCCGACCCCCAGTGTTTCTCTCTCACCCCCCAGTGTTTCTCTCTCTCCCCACAATGTTTCTCTCTCCCCCCCATTGCTTCTCTCTCTCTCCCCAGTGCTTCTCTCTCTCCCCCAGTGTTTCTCTCTCTCCCCCCAATGTATCTCAATCTCTACTCCCCCCAGTGTTTCTCTCTCTTCCCCCAGTGTTTCTCTCTCTACCCCAATGTTTATCTCTCTCACCCCAGTCTTTCTCTCTCTCTCTCTCTCCCCCCAGTGTTTCTCTCTCTCTCCCACCAGTGTTTCTCTCTCTCCCCCCCCCAGTGTTTCTCTCTCTCTCCCCGCAGTGTATTCCAATCTCTCCGACCCCCAGTGTTTCTCTCTCACCCCCCAGTGTTTCTCTCTCCCCCCCCCCAGTGCTTCTCTCTCTCTCCCCAGTGCTTCTCTCTCTCCCCCAGTGTTTCTCTCTCTCTCCCCCCAATGTATCTCAATCTCTACTCCCCCCAGTGTTTCTCTCTCTCCCCCCAGTGTTTCTCTCTCTCCCCCAGTGTTTCATTCTCTCTCTCCCCCCAGTGTTTCTCTCTCACTCTCCCCAGAGTGTTTAAATCTTTCTCTCCCCCAGTGTTTCTCGCTCTCTCTCCCCCCAGTGTTTCTCTCTCTCTCTCCACCCAGTGTTTCCCTCTCTCCTCCCCCCAGTGTTTCTCTCTCTCTCTCCGCCCAGTGTTTCTCTCTCTCCCCAACCAGTGTTTCTCTCTCTCTCTCCCCCAGTGTATCTCCCTGTCTGCCCCCCCTGTGTTTCTCTCTCTCCTCCCCCCAGTATTTCTCTCTCTCTCTCCCCAGTGTTTCTCTCTCTCGCCAGTGTTTCTCTCTCTCTCCCCAGTTTTTCTCTCTCTCCCCAGTGTTTCTCTCCCTCCCCCAGTGTTTCTCTCTCTCTCCGCCACCCAGTGTTTCTCTATCTCCCCCAGTGTTTCTCTCTCTCTCCCCTCAGTGTTTCTCTCTCTCTCCTCCCCCCAGTGTTTCTCTCTCTCTCCCCACAGTGTTTTCTCTCTCTCACCCCCCCAGTGTTTCTCTCTCTCTCTCTCCCCCCAGTTTTTCACTCTCTCTTTGTGTGCCCCCAGTTTTTTTCGCTCTCTCTCCCCCCCAGTATTTCTCTCTCTCTCCCCAGTGTTTCTCTCTCTGTCCCCCTCCCCAGTGTTTCACTCTCTCCTCCCCCCAGTTTTTCTCTCCCTCCCCCCAGTCTTTATCTCTCTCTCCCCGGTGTTTCTCTCTCTCTCCCCAGTGTTTCTCTCTCTCCCCAGTGTTTCTCTCTCACCCCCAGTGTTTCTCTCCCTCTCCGCACCCCAGTGTTTCTCTATCTCCCCCCAATGTTTCTCTCTCTCTCTCCCCCCAGTTTTTCTCTCTCTCTCTCCCTACTGTTTAAATCATTCTCTCCCCCAGTGTTTCTCTCTCTCTCCCCCATTGTTTCTCTCTCTCTCTACCCAGTGTTTCCCTCTCTCCTCCCCGCAGTGTTTCTCTCTCGCCCCCCAGTGTTTCTATCTCTCTCTCTTCCCCCAGTGTTTCTCTCTCTCTCTCCCCCATTGTTTCTCTCTCTCTCTCCACCCAGTGTTTCTCTCTCTCCCCCCCCCCCAGTGTTTCTCTCTCTCCCCGCAGTGTATTCCAATCTCTCCGACCCCCAGTGTTTCTCTCTCACCCCCCAGTGTTTCTCTCTCTCCCCACAATGTTTCTCTCTCCCCCCCCATTGCTTCTCTCTCTCCCCAGTGCTTCTCTCTCTCCCCCAGTGTTTCTCTCTCTCTCCCCCCAATGTATCTCAATCTCTACTCCCCCCAGTGTTTCTCTCTCTTCCCCCAGTGTTTCTCTCTCTACCCCCAATGTTTATCTCTCTCACCCCAGTCTTTCTCTCTCCCTCTCTCTCTCCCAAGTGTTTCTCTCTCTCTCTCTCCCCCAGTGTTTCTCGCTCTCTCTCTCTCCCCAGTGTTTCTCTCTCCCCACACTGTTTCTCTCTCTCTCTCCCCAATGTTTCTCTCTCTCTCCCCCAGTCATTCTGTCTCTCTCCCCCAGTGTTTCTCTCTCCCTCCCCCCCCCCTGTTTCTCTCTATCTCCCCCCCAGTGTTTCTCTCTATCTCCCCCGCAGTGTTTCTCTCTCTCCTCCCACCTGTGTTTCTCTCTCTCTCTCTCTCCCCCCAGTGATTCTCTCTCTCTCCCCCCAGTATTTCTCACTCACTCTCTCCCCCAGTGTTTATCTCTCTCTCCCCCCAGTGTATCTCAATCTCTCCTCCCCCAGTGTTTCTCTCTCTCCCCCAGTGTTTCTCTCTCTCTCTCCACCCATTGTTACCCTCTCTCCTCCCCCCAGTTTTTCTCTCTCTCCCCCACCCAGTGTTTCTCTCTCTCTCCCACACCATGTGCTTCTATCTCTCTCTCCCCCAGTGTTTCTTTCTCTCTCCTCCCCCCACTGTTTCTCCCTCTCGCCTACCAGTGTTCCTCTCTCTCTCTCTCTCCCCCCAGTGACTCTCCCTCTCCCCCCAGTGTTTCTCTCTCTCTCTATCCCCCCAGTGTTTCTCTCTCTCTCCCCCCAGTGTTTCTCTCTCCCCCCCAGTGTTTCCCTCTCTCCTCCCCCAATGATTCTCTCTCTCTCTCCCCCCAGTGTATCTCAATCTCTCCTCCCCCCACTGTTTCTCTCTCACCCCCCCAGTGTTTCTCTCTTCTCCCCCCAGTATTTCTCGCTCGCTCCCCCCAGTGTTTCACTCTCTCTCTCCCCCAGTGTTTCTCTCTCTCTCCCCCCAGTGTATCTCAATCTCTCCTCCCCCAGTGTTTCTCTCTCTCCCCCAGTGTTTCACTGTTTCCCCCCAGTGTTTCTCTCTCTCCCCCACACCATGTGTTTCTCTCTCTCTCTCTCTCTCCCGCAGTGTTTCTTTCTCTCTCCTCCCCCCACTGTTTCTCCCTCTCTCTCCCCAGTGTTTCTCTCTCTCTCTCCCCCCAGTGTTTCTCACTCTCCCCCTCCCAGTGTTTCTCTCTTTCTCTATCCCCCCCAGTGTTTCTCTCTCTCGGCCACAGTGTTTCTCTCTCTCTCACCCCCCCCCAGTATTTCTCTCTCTCACCCAACAGTGTTTCTCTCTCTCCCCCCAATGTTTCTCTCTCCCCCTCCCAGTGCTTCTCTCTCTCTCCCCAGAGTTTCTCTCTCACGCCCAGTGTTTCTCTCTCTCCGCCCCCCATTGTTTCTCTATCTCTCCCCAGTGTTTTTCGCTCTCTCCCCCCAGTCTTTCTCTCTCTCCCCCCAGTGTTTCTCTCTCTCTCGCCCCAGTCTTTCTCTCTCTCTCCCCCCAGTGTTTCTCTCTCTCTCCCCCAGTATTTCTCTCTCTCCCCCAGTGTTACCCTCTCTCCTCCCCCAGTGTTTCTCTCTCTCTCTCCCCCCAGTGTTTCTCTCTCTCTCCCCCCAGTGTTTCTCTCTCTCCCCCCCAGTGTTTCTCTCTCTCTCCCCGCAGTGTATCCCAATCTCTCCGACCCCCAGTGTTTCTCTCTCTCCCCACAATGTTTCTCTCTCCCCCCGCAGTGCTTCTCTCTCTCTCCCCAGTGCTTCTCTCTCTCCCCCAGTGTTTCGCTCTCTCTACCCCCAATGTATCTCAATCTCTACTCCCCCCAGTGTTTCTCTCTCTTCCCCCAGTGTTTCTCTCTCTCCCCCCAATGTTTATCTCTCTCACCCCAGTCTTTCTCTCTCCCTCTCTCTCTCCCAAGTGTTTCTCTCTCTCTCTCTCCCCCAGTGTTTCTCGCTCTCTCTCTCTCCCCAGTGTTTCTCTCTCTCGCCACACTGTTTCTCTCTCTCTCTCCCCAATGTTTCTCTCTCTCTCCCCCAGTCATTCTGTCTCTCTCCCCCAGTGTTTCTCTCTCCCTCCCCCCCCTGTTTCTCTCTCTCTCCCCCCCAGTGTTTCTCTCTATCTCCCCCGCAGTGTTTCTCTCTCTCCTCCCACCTGTGTTTCTCTCTCTCTCTCTGCCCCACCCAGTGTTTCTCTCTCTCTCCCACACCATGTGCTTCTATCTCTCTCTCCCCCAGTGATTCTTTCTCTCTCCTCCCCCCACTGTTTCTCCCTCTCGCCCACCAGTGTTCCTCTCTCTCTCTCTCTCCCCCCAGTGACTCTCCCTCTCCCCCCAGTGTTTCTCTCTCTCTCTATCCCCACAGTGTTTCTCTCTCTCTCCCCCAGTGTTTCTCTCTCCCCCCCAGTGTTTCTCTCTCTCTCCCCGCATTGTATCCCAATCTCTACTCCACCCAGTGTTTCCCTCTCGTCCCCCAGTGTTTCTCTCTCTCCCCCCAATGTTTCTCTCTCTCTCCCCAGTGTTTATCTGTCTCACCCCAGTTTTTCTCTAGTCCCTCTCTCTCTTCCCAGTGTTTCTCTCTCTCTCTCCCCCCAGTGTTTCTCTCTCTCTCCACAGTGTTTCTCTCTCTCCCCCCACTGTTTCTCTCTCTCTCTCCCCAGTGATTCTCTCTCTCACTCCTCCCAGTGTTTCTCTCTCTCCCTCCCCAGCGTTTCTCTCTCTCTCCCTCCCCAGTCTTTCTCTCTCTCTCTCCCAGTGTTTATCTCTCCCTCCCCCCATTGTTTCTCTCTCTCTCCCCTACAGTGTTTCCCTCTGTGTCCCCCCAGTGTTTCTCTCTCTCCTCCCCAGTGTTTCTCTCTCTCTCTCCCCCCAGTGTTTCGCTCTCTCCACCCGTTGTTTCTCTCTCTCTCCCCCCAGTGCTTCTCTCTCTCCACCCATTGTTTCTCTCTCTCTCCCCCCAGTGTTTCTCTCTCTCTCCCACCCCCATTGTTTCTCTCTCTCTCTCCACCCAGTGTTTCACTCTCTCCACCCAGTGTTTCTCTCTCACTCCCCAGTGTTTCTCTCTCTCCCTTGTTTTTCTCTCTCTATCTCTCCCCCCAGTGTTTCTCTCTCTCTCTATCCCCAGTGTTACTACCCCTGTCCCCCGCCCCAGTGTTTCTCTCTCTCCTCCCCGCAGTGTTTCTCTCTCTCCCCCCAGTGTTTCTCTCTCTCCCCCCAGTGTTTCTCTCTCTCTCTCCCCCCAGTGTTTCTATCTCTCCCCAGAGTTCATCTCTCTCCCCAATCTTTCTCTCTCTCCCCAGTGTTTCTCTCTGTCCACCTCCCCAGTGTTTCTCTCTCTTCTCCCCCCAGTGTTTCTCACTCTCCTCCCAGTGTTTCTCTCTCTCCCCCAGTGTTTCTCTCTCTCTCTCCCCCCAGTGTTTCTATCTCTCCCCAGAGTTTCTCTCTCTCCCCAAAGTTTCTCTCTCTCCCCAGTGTTTCTCTCTCTCCCCCCATGGATTCTCTCTCTCTCCACCTCACAGTGTTTCTCTCTCTCCCCACAGTCTTTCTCTCTCTCTCTCCCCCAATGTTTCTCTCCCTCTCTCCACCCAGTGTTTCCCTCTCTCCTCCCCGCAGTGTTTCTCTCTCTCCCCCAGTCTTTCTCTCTCTCTCTCCCCCCAGTGTTTCTCTCTCTCCCCCAGTGTTTCATTCTCTCTCTCCCCCCAGTGTTTCTCTCTCACTCTCCCCCGAGTATTTAAATCTTTCTCTCCCCCAGTGTTTCTCGCTCTCTCTCCCCCCAGTGTTTCTCTCTCTCTCTCCACCCAGTGTTTCCCTCTCTCCCCAACCAGTGTTTCTCTGTCTCTCTCCCCCAGTTTATCTCCCTGTCTGCCCCCCCAGTGTTTCTCTCTCTCCTCCCCCCAGTATTTCTCTCTCTCTCTCCCCAGTGTTTCTCTCTCTCGCCAGTGTTTCTCTCTCTCTCCCCAGTTTTTCTCTCTCTCCCCAGTGTTTCTCTCCCTCCCCCAGTGTTTCTCTCTCTCTCCGCCACCCAGTGTTTCTCTATCTCCCCCAGTGTTTCTCTCTCTCTCCCCTCAGTGTTTCTCTCTCTCTCCTCCCCCCAGTGTTTCTCTCTCTCTCTCCCCCCAGTTTTTCACTCTCTCTTTGTGTGCCCCCATTTTTTTTCGCTCTCTCTCCCCCCCCCAGTATTTCTCTCTCTCTCTCCCCAGTGTTTCTCTCTCTGTCCCCCTCCCCAGTGTTTCACTCTCTCCTCCCCCCAGTTTTTCTCTCTCTCCCCCCAGTATTTATCTCTCTCTCCCCGGTGTTTCTCTCTCTCTCCCCAGTGTTTCTCTCTCTCCCCAGTGTTTCTCTCTCACCCCCAGTGTTTCTCTCCCTCTCCGCACCCCAGTGTTTCTCTATCTCCCCCCAATGTTTCTCTCTCTCTCTCCCCCCAGTGTTTCTCTCTCTCTCTCCCTACTGTTTAAATCATTCTCTCCCCCAGTGTTTCTCTCTCTCTCTCCCACATTGTTTCTCTCTCTCTCTACCCAGTGTTTCCCTCTCTCCTCCCCGCAGTGTTTCTCTCTCGCCCCCCAGTGTTTCTATCTCTCTCTCTTCCCCCAGTGTTTCTCTCTCTCTCTCCCCCATTGTTTCTCTCTCTCTCTCCACGCAGTGTTTCCCTCTCTCCTCCCCGCAGTGTTTCTCTCTCTCCCCCCAGTCTTTCTCTCTCTCTCTCCCCCCAGTATTTCTCTCTCTCTCTCCGATGTTTCTCTCTCTCTCCCCAGTGTTTCTCTCTCCCCCCAGTATTTCTCTCTCTCCCCCAGTGTTACCCTCTCTCCTCCCCCAGTGTTTCTCTCTCTCTCTCCCCCCAGTGTTTCTCTCTCTCTCCCCCCAGTGTTTCTCTCTCTCTCCCCCCAGTGTTTCTCTCTCTCTCCCCCCAGTGTTTCTCTCTCTCCCCCCCGAGTGTTTCTCTCTCTCTCCCCGCAGTGTATTCCAATCTCTCCGACCCCCAGTGTTTCTCTCTCACCCCCCAGTGTTTCTCTCTCTCCCCACAATGTTTCTCTCTCCCCCCCATTGCTTCTCTCTCTCTCCCCAGTGCTTCTCTCTCTCCCCCAGTGTTTCTCTCTCTCCCCCCAATGTATCTCAATCTCTACTCCCCCCAGTGTTTCTCTCTCTTCCCCCAGTGTTTCTCTCTCTACCCCAATGTTTATCTCTCTCACCCCAGTCTTTCTCTCTCTCTCTCTCTCCCCCCAGTGTTTCTCTCTCTCTCCCACCAGTGTTTCTCTCTCTCCCCCCCCAGTGTTTCTCTCTCTCTCCCCGCAGTGTATTCCAATCTCTCCGACCCCCAGTGTTTCTCTCTCACCCCCCAGTGTTTCTCTCTCCCCCCCCAGTGCTTCTCTCTCTCTCCCCAGTGCTTCTCTCTCTCCCCCAGTGTTTCTCTCTCTCTCCCCCCAATGTATCTCAATCTCTACTCCCCCCAGTGTTTCTCTCTCTCCCCCCAGTGTTTCTCTCTCTCCCCCAGTGTTTCATTCTCTCTCTCCCCCCAGTGTTTCTCTCTCACTCTCCCCAGAGTGTTTAAATCTTTCTCTCCCCCAGTGTTTCTCGCTCTCTCTCCCCCCAGTGTTTCTCTCTCTCTCTCCACCCAGTGTTTCCCTCTCTCCTCCCCCCAGTGTTTCTCTCTCTCTCTCCGCCCAGTGTTTCTCTCTCTCCCCAACCAGTGTTTCTCTCTCTCTCTCCCCCAGTGTATCTCCCTGTCTGCCCCCCCTGTGTTTCTCTCTCTCCTCCCCCCAGTATTTCTCTCTCTCTCTCCCCAGTGTTTCTCTCTCTCGCCAGTGTTTCTCTCTCTCTCCCCAGTTTTTCTCTCTCTCCCCAGTGTTTCTCTCCCTCCCCCAGTGTTTCTCTCTCTCTCCCCCCAGTGTTTCTCTCTCTCCCCCCCGAGTGTTTCTCTCTCTCTCCCCGCAGTGTATTCCAATCTCTCCGACCCCCAGTGTTTCTCTCTCACCCCCCAGTGTTTCTCTCTCTCCCCACAATGTTTCTCTCTCCCCCCCATTGCTTCTCTCTCTCTCCCCAGTGCTTCTCTCTCTCCCCCAGTGTTTCTCTCTCTCCCCCCAATGTATCTCAATCTCTACTCCCCCCAGTGTTTCTCTCTCTTCCCCCAGTGTTTCTCTCTCTACCCCAATGTTTATCTCTCTCACCCCAGTCTTTCTCTCTCTCTCTCTCTCCCCCCAGTGTTTCTCTCTCTCTCCCACCAGTGTTTCTCTCTCTCCCCCCCCAGTGTTTCTCTCTCTCTCCCCGCAGTGTATTCCAATCTCTCCGACCCCCAGTGTTTCTCTCTCACCCCCCAGTGTTTCTCTCTCCCCCCCCAGTGCTTCTCTCTCTCTCCCCAGTGCTTCTCTCTCTCCCCCAGTGTTTCTCTCTCTCTCCCCCCAATGTATCTCAATCTCTACTCCCCCCAGTGTTTCTCTCTCTCCCCCCAGTGTTTCTCTCTCTCCCCCAGTGTTTCATTCTCTCTCTCCCCCCAGTGTTTCTCTCTCACTCTCCCCAGAGTGTTTAAATCTTTCTCTCCCCCAGTGTTTCTCGCTCTCTCTCCCCCCAGTGTTTCTCTCTCTCTCTCCACCCAGTGTTTCCCTCTCTCCTCCCCCCAGTGTTTCTCTCTCTCTCTCCGCCCAGTGTTTCTCTCTCTCCCCAACCAGTGTTTCTCTCTCTCTCTCCCCCAGTGTATCTCCCTGTCTGCCCCCCCTGTGTTTCTCTCTCTCCTCCCCCCAGTATTTCTCTCTCTCTCTCCCCAGTGTTTCTCTCTCTCGCCAGTGTTTCTCTCTCTCTCCCCAGTTTTTCTCTCTCTCCCCAGTGTTTCTCTCCCTCCCCCAGTGTTTCTCTCTCTCTCCGCCACCCAGTGTTTCTCTATCTCCCCCAGTGTTTCTCTCTCTCTCCCCTCAGTGTTTCTCTCTCTCTCCTCCCCCCAGTGTTTCTCTCTCTCTCCCCACAGTGTTTTCTCTCTCTCACCCCCCCAGTGTTTCTCTCTCTCTCTCTCCCCCCAGTTTTTCACTCTCTCTTTGTGTGCCCCCAGTTTTTTTCGCTCGCTCTCCCCCCCCAGTATTTCTCTCTCTCTCCCCAGTGTTTCTCTCTCTGTCCCCCTCCCCAGTGTTTCACTCTCTCCTCCCCCCAGTTTTTCTCTCCCTCCCCCCAGTCTTTATCTCTCTCTCCCCGGTGTTTCTCTCTCTCTCCCCAGTGTTTCTCTCTCTCCCCAGTGTTTCTCTCTCACCCCCAGTGTTTCTCTCCCTCTCCGCACCCCAGTGTTTCTCTATCTCCCCCCAATGTTTCTCTCTCTCTCTCCCCCCAGTTTTTCTCTCTCTCTCTCCCTACTGTTTAAATCATTCTCTCCCCCAGTGTTTCTCTCTCTCTCCCCCATTGTTTCTCTCTCTCTCTACCCAGTGTTTCCCTCTCTCCTCCCCGCAGTGTTTCTCTCTCGCCCCCCAGTGTTTCTATCTCTCTCTCTTCCCCCAGTGTTTCTCTCTCTCTCTCACCCATTGTTTCTCTCTCTCTCTCCACCCAGTGTTTCTCTCTCTCCCCCCCCCCCCCCCAGTGTTTCTCTCTCTCCCCGCAGTGTATTCCAATCTCTCCGACCCCCAGTGTTTCTCTCTCACCCCCCAGTGTTTCTCTCTCTCCCCACAATGTTTCTCTCTCCCCCCCATTGCTTCTCTCTCTCCCCAGTGCTTCTCTCTCTCCCCCAGTGTTTCTCTCTCTCTCCCCCCAATGTATCTCAATCTCTACTCCCCCCAGTGTTTCTCTCTCTTCCCCCAGTGTTTCTCTCTCTACCCCCAATGTTTATCTCTCTCACCCCAGTCTTTCTCTCTCCCTCTCTCTCTCCCAAGTGTTTCTCTCTCTCTCTCTCCCCCAGTGTTTCTCGCTCTCTCTCTCTCCCCAGTGTTTCTCTCTCTCCCCACACTGTTTCTCTCTCTCTCTCCCCAATGTTTCTCTCTCTCTCCCCCAGTCATTCTGTCTCTCTCCCCCAGTGTTTCTCTCTCCCTCCCCCCCCTGTTTCTCTCTATCTCCCCCCCAGTGTTTCTCTCTATCTCCCCCGCAGTGTTTCTCTCTCTCCTCCCACCTGTGTTTCTCTCTCTCTCTCTCTCCCCCCAGTGATTCTCTCTCTCTCCCCCCAGTATTTCTCACTCACTCTCTCCCCCAGTGTTTATCTCTCTCTCCCCCCAGTGTATCTCAATCTCTCCTCCCCCAGTGTTTCTCTCTCTCCCCCCAGTGTTTCTCTCTCTCTCTCCACCCAGTGTTACCCTCTCTCCTCCCCCCAGTTTTTCTCTCTCTCCCCCACCCAGTGTTTCTCTCTCTCTCCCACACCATGTGCTTCTATCTCTCTCTCCCCCAGTGTTTCTTTCTCTCTCCTCCCCCCACTGTTTCTCCCTCTCGTCTACCAGTGTTCCTCTCTCTCTCTCTCTCCCCCCAGTGACTCTCCCTCTCCCCCCAGTGTTTCTCTCTCTCTCTATCCCCACAGTGTTTCTCTCTCTCTCCCCCCAGTGTTTCTCTCTCCCCCCAGTGTTTCTCTCTCTCTCCCCGCAATGTATCCCAATCTCTCCTCCACCCAGTGTTTCCCTCTCGTCCCCCAGTGTTTCTCTCTCTCCCCCCAATGTTTCTCTCTCTCCCCCCAGTGCTTCACTCTCTCTCCCCAGTGTTTATCTGTCTCACCCCAGTTTTTCTCTAGTCCCTCTCTCTCTCCCCAGTGTTTCTCTCTCTCTCTCCCCCCAGTTTTTCTCTCTCTCTCTCCACAGTGTTTCTCTCTCTCCCCCCACTGTTTCTCTCTCTCTCCCCAGTGTTTCTCTCTCCCCCCAGTATTTCTCTCTCTCCCCCAGTGTTACCCTCTCTCCTCCCCCATTGTTTCTCTCTGTCTCTCCCCCAGTGTTTCTCTCTATCTCCCCCCAGTGTTTCTCTCTCTCCCCCCCCCAGTGTTTCTCTCTCTCTCCCCGCAGTGTATTCCAATCTCTCCGACCCCCAGTGTTTCTCTCTCACCCCCCAGTGTTTCTCTCTCTCCCCACAATGTTTCTCTCTCCCCCCCATTGCTTCTCTCTCTCTCCCCAGTGCTTCTCTCTCTCCCCAGTGTTTCTCTCTCCCCCCAGTATTTCTCTCTCTCCCCCAGTGTTACCCTCTCTCCTCCCCCATTGTTTCTCTCTGTCTCTCCCCCAGTGTTTCTCTCTATCTCCCCCCAGTGTTTCTCTCTCTCCCCCCCCCAGTGTTTCTCTCTCTCTCCCCGCAGTGTATTCCAATCTCTCCGACCCCCAGTGTTTCTCTCTCACCCCCCAGTGTTTCTCTCTCTCCCCACAATGTTTCTCTCTCCCCCCCATTGCTTCTCTCTCTCTCCCCAGTGCTTCTCTCTCTCCCCCAGTGTTTCTCTCTCTCTCCCCCCAATGTATCTCAATCTCTACTCCCCCCAGTGTTTCTCTCTCTTCCCCCAGTGTTTCTCTCTCTACCCCCAATGTTTATCTCTCTCACCCCAGTCTTTCTCTCTCCCTCTCTCTCTCCCAAGTGTTTCTCTCTCTCTCTCTCCCCCAGTGTTTCTCGCTCTCTCTCTCTCCCCAGTGTTTCTCTCTCTCCCCACACTGTTTCTCTCTCTCTCTCCCCAATGTTTCTCTCTCTCTCCCCCCAGTCATTCTGTCTCTCTCCCCCAGTGTTTCTCTCTCCCTCCCCCCCCTGTTTCTCTCTCTCTCCCCCCCAGTGTTTCTCTCTATCTCCCCCGCAGTGTTTCTCTCTCTCCTCCCACCTGTGTTTCTCTCTCTCTCTCTCTCCCCCTAGTGATTCTCTCTCTCTCCCCCCAGTATTTCTCACTCACTCTCTCCCCCAGTGTTTATCTCTCTCTCCCCCCAGTGTATCTCAATCTCTCCTCCCCCAGTGTTTCTCTCTCTCCCCCCAGTGTTTCTCTCTCTCTCTCCACCCAGTGTTACCCTCTCTCCTCCCCCCAGTTTTTCTCTCTCTCCCCCACCCAGTGTTTCTCTCTCTCTCCCACACCATGTGCTTCTATCTCTCTCTCCCCCAGTGTTTCTTTCTCTCTCCTCCCCCCACTGTTTCTCCCTCTCGCCTACCAGTGTTCCTCTCTCTCTCTCTCTCCCCCCAGTGACTCTCCCTCTCCCCCCAGTGTTTCTCTCTCTCTCTATCCCCACAGTGTTTCTCTCTCTCTCCCCCCAGTGTTTCTCTCTCCCCCCCAGTGTTTCTCTCTCTCTCCCCGCAATGTATCCCAATCTCTCCTCCACCCAGTGTTTCCCTCTCGTCCCCCAGTGTTTCTCTCTCTCCCCCCAATGTTTCTCTCTCTCCCCCCAGTGCTTCACTCTCTCTCCCCAGTGTTTATCTGTCTCACCCCAGTTTTTCTCTAGTCCCTCTCTCTCTCCCCAGTGTTTCTCTCTCTCTCTCCCCCCAGTTTTTCTCTCTCTCTCTCCACAGTGTTTCTCTCTCTCCCCCCACTGTTTCTCTCTCTCTCTCCCCAGTGTTTCACTCTCTCACTCCTCCCAGTTTTTCTCTCTTTCTCCCTCCCCAGTCTTTCTCTCTCTCTCTCCCAGTGTTTCTCTCTCCCTCCCCCCATTGTTTCTCTCTCTCTCCCCTACAGTGTTTCCCTCTGTGTCCCCCCAGTGTTTCTCTCTCTCCTCCCCAGTGTTTCTCTCTCTCTCGCCCCCAGTGTTTCGCTCTCTCCACCCGTTGTTTCTCTCTCTCTCCCCCCAGTGTTTCTCTCTCTCCAGATGTGGAGATGCCGGTGATGGACTGGGGTTGACAATTGTAAACAATTTTACAACACCAAGTTTTAGTCCAGCAATTTTATTTTAAATTCACAATCTTTCGGAGATTTCCTCCTTCCTCATTTGCCTGAGCAATTTTATTTTAAATTCACAAGCTTTCGGAGATTTCCTCCTTCCTCATTTGCCGGAGATTTCCTCCTTCCTCATTTGCCTGAGGAAGGAGGAAATCTCCGAAAGCTTGTGAATTTAAAATAAAATTGCTGGACAATAACTTGGTGTTGTAAAATTGTTTACAATTCTCTCTCTCCACCCATTGTTTCTCTCTCTCTCTCCCCAGTGTTTCTCTCTCTCTTCCACCCCCATTGTTTCTCTCTCTCTCTCCACCCAGTGTTTCACTCTCTCCACCCAGTGTTTCTCTCTCACTCCCCAGTGTTTCTCTCTCTCCCCTGTTTTTCTCTCTCTATCTCTCCCCCCAGTGTTTCTCTCTCTCTCTATCCCCAGTGTTACTCTCCCTGTCCCCCGCCCCAGTGTTTCTCTCTCTCCTCCCCGCAGTGTTTCTCTCTCCCCCCCCAGTGTTTCTCTCTCTCCCCCCAGTGTTTCTCTCTCTCTCCCCCAGTGTTTCTATCTCTCCCCAGAGTTCATCTCTCTCCCCAATCTTTCTCTCTCTCCCCAGTGTTTCTCTCTGTCCACCTCCCCAGTGTTTCTCTCTCTTCTCCCCCCAGTGTTTCTCACTCTCCTCCCAGTGTTTCTCTCTCTCCCCCCAGTGTTTCTCTCTCTCTCTCCCCTCAGTGTTTCTATCTCTCCCCAGAGTTTCTCTCTCTCCCCAAAGTTTCTCTCTCTTCCCAGTGTTTCTCTCTCTCCCCCCATAGTTTCTCTCTCTCTCCACCTCACAGTGTTTCTCTCTCTCCCCCAGTCTTTCTCTCTCTCTCTCCCCCCAGTGTTTCTCTCTCTCCCCCAGTGTTTCATTCTCTCTCTCCCCCCAGTGTTTCTCTCTCACTCTCCCCCGAGTGTTTAAATCTTTCTCTCCCCCAGTGTTTCTCGCTCTCTCTCCCCCCAGTGTTTCTCTCTCTCTCTCCACCCAGTGTTTCCCTCTCTCCTCCCCCCAGTGTTTCTCTCTCTCTCTCCGCCCAGTGTTTCTCTCTCTCCCCAACCAGTGTTTCTCTCTCTCTCTCCCCCAGTGTATCTCCCTGTCTGCCCCCCCCCCAGTGTTTCTCTCTCTCCTCCCCCCAGTATTTCTCTCTCTCTCTCCCCAGTGTTTGTCTCTCTCGCCAGTGTTTCTCTCTCTCTCCCCAGTTTTTCTCTCTCTCCCCAGTGTTTCTCTCCCTCCCCCAGTGTTTCTCTCTCTCTCCGCCACCCAGTGTTTCTCTATCTCCCCCAGTGTTTCTCCCTCTCTCCCCTCAGTGTTTCTCGCTCTCTCCTCCCCCCAGTGTTTCTCTCTCTCTCCCCACAGTGTTTTCTCTCTCTCACCCCCCCAGTGTTTCTCTCTCTCTCTCCCCCCAGTTTTTCACTCTCTCTTTGTGTGCCCCCAGTTTTTTTCGCTCTCTCTGCCCCCCAGTATTTCTCTCTCTCTCTCCCCAGTGTTTCTCTCTCTGTCCCCCTCCCCAGTGTTTCACTCTCTCCTCCTCCCAGTTTTTCTCTCTCTCCCCCCAGTATTTCTCTCTCTCTCCCCGGTGTTTCTCTCTCTCTCCCCAGTGTTTCTCTCTCACCCCCAGTGTTTCTCTCCCTCTTCGCACCCCAGTGTTTCTCTATCTTCCCCCAATGTTTCTCTCTCTCTCTCTCCCCAGTGTTTCTCTCTCTCTCTCCCTACTGTTTAAATCATTCTCTCCCCCAGTGTTTCTCTCTCTCTCTCCCCCATTGTTTCTCTCTCTCTCTACCCAGTGTTTCGCTCTCTCCTCCCCGCAGTGTTTCTCTCTCTCCCCCCAGTCTTTCTCTCTCTCTCTCCCCCCAGTATTTCTCTCTCTCTCTCCGATGTTTCTCTCTCTCTCCCCAGTGTTTCTCTCTCCCCCCAGTATTTCTCTCTCTCCCCCAATTTTTCTCTCTCTCTCTCCCCCCAGTGTTTCTCTCTCTCTCCCCGCAGTGTATTCCAATCTCTCCGACCCCCAGTGTTTCTCTCTCTCCCCACAATGTTTCTCTCTCCCCCCCCCCAGTGCTTCTCTCTCTCTCCCCAGTGCTTCTCTCTCTCCCCCAGTGTTTCTCTCTCTCTCACCCCAATGTATCTCAATCTCTACTCCCCCCAGTGTTTCTCTCTCTTCCCCCAGTGTTTCTCTCTCTCCCCCCAATGTTTATCTCTCTCACCCCAGTCTTTCTCTCTCCCTCTCTCTCTCCCAAGTGTTTCTCGCTCTCTCTCTCTCCCCAGTGTTTCTCTCTCTCCCCAGTGTTTCTCTCTCTCTCTCCCTACTGTTTAAATCATTCTCTCCCCCAGTGTTTCTCTCTCTCTCTCCCCCATTGTTTCTCTCTCTCTCTACCCAGTGTTTCCCTCTCTCCTCCCCGCAGTGTTTCTCTCTCGCCCCCCAGTGTTTCTATCTCTCTCTCTTCCCCCAGTGTTTCTCTCTCTCTCTCCCCCATTGTTTCTCTCTCTCTCTCCACCCAGTGTTTCGCTCTCTCCTCCCCGCAGTGTTTCTCTCTCTCCCCCCAGTCTTTCTCTCTCTCTCTCCCCCCAGTATTTCTCTCTCTCTCTCCGATGTTTCTCTCTCTCTCCCCAGTGTTTCTCTCTCCCCCCAGTATTTCTCTCTCTCCCCCAATTTTTCTCTCTCTCTCTCCCCCCAGTGTTTCTCTCTCTCTCCCCGCAGTGTATTCCAATCTCTCCGACCCCCAGTGTTTCTCTCTCTCCCCACAATGTTTCTCTCTCCCCCCCCCCCAGTGCTTCTCTCTCTCTCCCCAGTGCTTCTCTCTCTCCCCCAGTGTTTCTCTCTCTCTCACCCCAATGTATCTCAATCTCTACTCCCCCCAGTGTTTCTCTCTCTTCCCCCAGTGTTTCTCTCTCTCCCCCCAATGTTTATCTCTCTCACCCCAGTCTTTCTCTCTCCCTCTCTCTCTCCCAAGTGTTTCTCGCTCTCTCTCTCTCCCCAGTGTTTCTCTCTCTCCCCACACTGTTTCTCTCTCTCTCTCCCTAATGTTTCTCTCTCTCTCCCCCCAGTCATTCTGTATCTCTCCCCCAGTGTTTCTCTCTCCCTCCCCCCCCCCTGTTTCTCTCTCTCTCCCCCCCCAGTGTTTCTCTCTATCTCCCCCGCAGTGTTTCTCTCTCTCCTCCCACCTGTGTTTCTCTCTCTCTCTCTCTCATTCCCCAGTGATTCTCTCTCTCTCCCCCCAGTATTTCTCACTCACTCTCTCCCCCAGTGTTTATCTCTCTCTCCCCCCAGTGTATCTCAATCTCTCCTCCCCCAGTGTTTCTCTCTCTCCCCCCAGTGTTTTTCTCTCTCTCTCCACCCAGTGTTACCCTCTCTCCCCCACCCAGTGTTTCTCTCTCTCTCCCACATCATGTGCTTCTATCTCTCTCTCCCCAGTGTTTCTTTCTCTCTCCTCCCCCCACTGTTTCTCCCTCTCGCCTACCAGTGTTCCTCTCTCACTCTCTCTCCCCCAGTGACTCTCCCTCTCCCCCCAGTGTTTCTCTCTCTCTCTATCTCCACAGTGTTTCTCTCTCTCTCCCCCCAGTGTTTCTCTCTCCCCCCCAGTGTTTCTCTCTCTCTCCCCGCAATGTATCCCAATCTCTACTCCACCCAGTGTTTCCCTCTCGTCCCCCAGTGTTTCTCTCTCTCCCCCCAATGTTTCTCTCTCTCCCCCCAGTGCTTCTCTCTCTCCCCAGTGTTTATCTGTCTCACCCCAGTTTTTCTCTAGTCCCTCTCTCTCTCCCCAGTGTTTCTCTCTCTCTCTCCCCCCAGTTTTTCTCTCTCTCTCTCCACAGTGTTTCTCTCTCTCCCCACACTGTTTCTCTCTCTCTCTCCCCAGTGATTCTCTCTCTCACTCCTCCCAGTGTTTCTCTCTCTCTCCCTCCCCAGCGTTTCTCTCTCTCTCCCCTACAGTGTTTCCCTCTGTGTCCCCCCAGTGTTTCTCTCTCTCCTCCCCAGTGTTTCTCTCTCTCTCTCCCCCCAGTGTTTCGCTCTCTCCACCCGTTGTTTCTCTCTCTCTCTCCCCAGTGTTTCTCTCTCTCTCCCACCCCCATTGTTTCTCTCTCTCTCTCCACCCAGTGTTTCACTCTCTCCACCCAGTGTTTCTCTCTCACTCCCCAGTGTTTCTCTCTCTCCCCTGTTTTTCTCTCTGTATCTCTCCCCCCAGTGTTTCTCTCTCTCTCTATCCCCAGTGTTACTCTCCCTGTCCCCCGCCCCAGTGTTTCTCTCCCTCCTCCCCGCAGTGTTTCTCTCTCTCCCCCCAGTGTTTCTCTCTCTCCCCCCAGTGTTTCTCTCTCTCTCTCCCCCCAGTGTTTCTATCTCTCCCCAGAGTTTCTCTCTCTCCCCAAAGTTTCTCTCTCTCCCCCCATAGTTTCTCTCTCTCTCCACCTCACAGTGTTTCTCTCTCTCCCCCCAGTCTTTCTCTCTCTCTCTCCCCCAATGTTTCTCTCTCTCTCCCCCAGTGTTTCTCTCTCTCACCCCCCAGTGTTTCTCTCTCTCTCCACCAGTGCTTCCCTCTCTCTCCCCCCAGTGTTTCTCTCTCTCTCCCCCCAGTGTTTTTCTCTCCCTCTCTCCCCCCAGTGTTTCTCTCTCTCTCCCCATTATTTCTCTCTCTCTCCCCCCAATGTTTCTCTCTCTCCTCCGCAGTGTTTCTCTCTCTCTCCCCCCAGTGTTTCTCTCTCTCCCCCAGTATTTCTCTCTGTGTCTTTCCCCCCAGAGTTTCTCTCTCTCATACCCAGTGTTTCTCTCTCTCTCTCTCCCCACTGAGTTTCTCTCACTCAGCTCTCTCCCCCCAGTGTTCATCTCTCTCCACCCCCGTGCATCTCTCTCTCTTTGTCCAGTGTTTCTCTCTCTCCACCAGTGTTTCTCTCTCTCTCTCTCGCAGTGTTTCTCTCTCTCCTCCCATTGAATCTCTCACTCTCCCCACAGTGTTTCTGTCTCCCCCCCCCCCCCCCAGTGTTTATCTCTCTCTCTCTCCCCCCGGTGTTTTTCTCTCTCTCTCCCCCCATTGTGTGTCTCTCTCTCTCTCTTCCCCCAGTGTTTCTCTCTCTCTCACCCAGTGTTTCTCTCTCTCTCCCCCCAGTGTTTCTCTCTCTCCCCCCATTGTTTCACCCTCTCTCCACCCACTGTTTCTCTCTCTCTCTCCCCCCAGTGTTTCTCTCTCTCTCCCCAGTTTTTCTCTCTCTCTCCGCCAGTATTTCTTTCTCTCTCCCCCCAGTCTTTCTCTCTCTCCTGCGCAGTGTTTCTCTCACTCTACCCCCAGTGTTTCGCTCTCTCCCCCAGTGTTTCTCTCTCTCTCTCTCCCCCCAGTGTTTCTCTCTCTCCTCCCCAGTGTTTCTCTCTCTCTGTCTCCCCACTGCGTTTCTCTCTCTCAGCTCTCTCTCTCCCCCCAGTGTTTCTCTATCACTCTCACCCAGTGTTTCTCTCTCTCTCTCTCCCCCCAGTGCTTTTCTCTCTCTCCCCCCAGTGTTTCTCTCTCTCTCTCTCCCCCCAGTGTTTTACTCTATCTCTCTCCCAGTGTTTCTCTCTCTCCCCACAGTGTTTCTGTCTCTCCCCCCCCCCCAGTGTTTATCTGTCTCTCTCTCCCCCCGGTGTTTTTCTCTCTCCCTCCCCCCATTGTTTCTCTCTCTCATTCTCTCCCCCCAGTGTTTCTCTCTCTCTCACCCAGTGTTTCTATTTCTCTCCCCGCAGTGTTTCTCTCTCTCTCCCCCAACTGTCTCTCTTTCTCTCCCCCCCAGTTTTTCTCTCTCTCTACCCCCAGTGTTTCTCTCTCTCTCCCCCCAGTGTTTCTCTGTCTCCCCCCATCGTTTCACCCTCTCTCCACCCACTGTTTCTCTCTCTCTCTCCCCCCAGTGTTTCTCACTCTCTACCCCCCAGGTTTTCTCTCTCTCACCCCCCAGTGTTTATCCCACTCTCCCCCCAGTGTTATTCTTTCTCTCCCCTCAGTGTTTCTCTCTCTCCCCCCAGTGTTTCTCTATCACTCTCACCCAGTGTTTCTCTCTCTCTCTCTCCCCCCAGTGCTTTTCTCTCTCTCCCCCCAGTGTTTCTCTCTCTGTCTCTCCCCCCAGTGTTTTTCTCTATCTCTCTCCCCCAGTGGTTCTCTCTCTCCCCCCAGTGTTTCTCACTCTCTCCCCCCAGTGTTTGTCTCTCTCCACCAGTGTTTCTCTCCCTCTCCCCCCAGTGTTTCTCGCCCTTCTCCCCAGTGTTTCTCTCTCTCCCCCAAGTGTTGTTCGCTCTCCCCCCAGTGTTTCTCTCTCTCCTCCCCAATGTTTCTCTATCTCTCTCCCGACTGAGTTTCTCTCTCACTCTCCACACAATGTTTCTCGCTCTCTCTCTCTCTCCACCAGCTTTTCTCTCTCTCTCCCCCCAGTGTTTGTCTCTCTCTCCCCCCAGCGTTTTTCTCTCTCTCTCTCCACCCAGTGTTTCTCTCTCTCCCCCCAGTATTTCTCTCTCTCTCCCCCCAGTGTTTCTCTCTCTCCTCCGCAGTGTTTCTCTCTCTCTCCCCCCAGTGTTTCTCTCTCTCCCCCAGTGTTTTTATCTCACTCTCCCCCCCCCCAGTGTTTCTCTCTCTCCTCCCCAGTGATTCTCTCTCTCTCTCTCCCCACTGAGTTTCTCTCTCTCAGCTCTCTCTCTCCCCCCAATGTTTCTCTCTCTCTCTCTCTCTCTCTCCCCCCAGTGTTTGTCTCTCTCCACAAGTGTTTCTCTCTCTCTCACTCCAGTGTTTCTCGCCCTCCTCCCCAGTGTTTCTCTCTCTCCCCCAAGTGTTTCTCGCACTCCCCCAGTGTTTCTCTCTCTCTCTCTCAGACCAGTGTTTCTCTCTCTCCTCCCCAGTGTTTCTCTCTCTCTCTCCCGACTGAGTTTCTCTCCCTCTCTCTCCACACAATGTTTCTCGCTCTCTCTCTCACCAGTTTTTCTCTCTCTCCCCCAGTGTTTCTCTCCCTCACCCCCCAGTGTTTCTCTCTCTCTCCACCAATGTTTCTCTCTCTCTCCCCCCATTGTTTCTCTCTCTCTCCCCAGTGTTTTTCTCTCTCTCTCTCCCCCCAGTGTTTCTCTCTCTCCCCCCAGTATTTCTCTCTCTCTCCCCCCAGTGTTTCTCTCTCTCCTCCGCAGTGTTTCTCTCTCTCTCCCCCCAGTGTTTCTCTCTCTCTCTCTCCCCCCAGTGTTTATCTCTCTCCTCCCCAGTGTTTCTCTCTCTCTCTCCCGACTGAGTTTCTCTCAAGGCAAGGGAATACACAATGAATGGGAGGACCCTAGGCAAGACAGAGGGTCAGAGGGATCTTGGTGTGCAAGTTCACAGATCCCTGAAGGCGGCGGAACAGGTAGATAAGGTGGTAAAGAAGGCATATGGGATACTTGCCTTTATTAGCCGAGGCATAGAATATAAGAGCAAGGAGGTTATGATGGAGCTGTATAAAACACTGGTTAGGCCACAGCTGGAGTACTGTGTGCAGTTCTGGTCGCCACACTACAGGAAGGATGTGATCGCTTTGGAGAGGGTGCAGAGGAGATTCACCAGGATGTTACCAGGGCTGGAGCGCTTCAGCTATGAAGAGAGACTGGGAAGATTGGGTTTGTTTTCCTTGGAGCAGAGGAGGCTGAGGGGGGACATGATTGAGGTGTACAAAATTATGAGGGGCACAGATAGGATGGATACTAAGGAGCTTTTTCCCTTCGTTGAGGGTTCTATAACAAGGGGACATAGTTTCAAGGTAAAAGGCGGGAGGTTTAGAGGGGATTTGAGAAAGAACTTTTTCACCCAGAGGGTGGTTGGAGTCTGGAACTCACTGTCTGAAAGGGTTGTGGAGGCAGGAACCCTCACAACATTCAAGAAGCATTTGGATGAGCACTTGAAATGCCATAGCATACAAGGCTACGGACTAAATGCTGGAATATGGGATTAGAGTAGACAGGGCTGATGGCCGGCGCGGACACGATGTGCCGAACGGCCTCTATCCGTGCTGTATGACTCTATGACTCTATGACTCTCTCTCTCTCTCCACACAATGTTTCACGCTCTCTCTCTCTCTCTCCCCAGTTTTTCTCTCTCTCTCCCCCAGTGTTTCTCTCTCTCACAACCCAGTGTTTCTCTCTCTCTCCACCAGTGCTTCCCTCTCTCTCCCCCCAGTGTTTCTCTCTCTCTCCCCCCAGTGTTTTTCTCTCCCTCTCTCCCCCCAGTGTTTCTCTCTCTCTCCCCAGTATTTCTCTCTCTCTCCCCCCAATGTTTCTCTCTCTCCTCCGCAGTGTTTCTCTCTCTCTCCCCCCAGTGTTTCTCTCTCTCCCCCAGTATTTCTCTCTGTCTCTTTCCCCCCAGAGTTTCTCTCTCTCATACCCAGAGTTTCTCTCTCTCTCTCTCCCCACTGAGTTTCTCTCACTCAGCTCTCTCCCCCCAGTGTTCACCTCTCTCCAGCCCCGTGCATCTCTCTCTCTTTGTCCAGTGTTTCTCTCTCTCCACCAGTGTTTCTCTCTCTCTCTCTCGCAGGGTTTCTCTCTCTCCTCCCATTGAATCTCTCACTCTCCCCACAGTGTTTCTGTCTCTCCCCCCCCCCCCAGTGTTTATCTCTCTCTCTCTCCCCCCGGTGTTTTTCTCTCTCTCTCCCCCCATTGTTTCTCTCTCTGTCTCTCTCCCCCCAGTGTTTCTCTCTCTCTCACCCAGTGTTTCTCTCTCTCTCCCCCCAGTGTTTCTCTCTCTCCCCCCATTGTTTCACCCTCTCTCCACCCACTGTTTCTCTCTCTCTCTCCCCCCAGTGTTTCTCTCTCTCTCCCCAGTTTTTCTCTCTCTCTCCGCCAGTATTTCTTTCTCTCTCCCCCCAGTCTTTCTCTCTCTCCTGCGCAGTGTTTCTCTCACTCTCCCCCCAGTGTTTCTCTCTCTCCCCCAGTGTTTCTCTCTCTCTCTCTCCCCCCAGTGTTTCTCTCTCTCCTCCCCAGTGTTTCTCTCTCTCTGTCTCCCCACTGCGTTTCTCTCTCTCAGCTCTCTCTCTCCCCCCAGTGTTTCTCTATCACTCTCACCCAGTGTTTCTCTCTCTCTCTCTCCCCCCAGTGCTTTTCTCTCTCTCCCCCCAGTGTTTCTCTCTCTCTCTCCCCCCAGTGTTTTACTCTATCTCTCTCCCAGTGTTTCTCTCTCTCCCCACAGTGTTTCTGTCTCTCTCCCACCCCCCAGTGTTTATCTCTCTCTCTCTCCCCCCGGTGTTTTTCTCTCTCCCTCCCCCCATTGTTTCTCTCTCTCATTCTCTCCCCTCAGTGTTTCTCTCTCTCTCACCCAGTGCTCTATTTCTCTCCCCGCAGTGTTTCTCTCTCTCTCCCCCAACTGTCTCTCTTTCTCTCCCCCCCCAGTTTTTCTCTCTCTCTCCCCCCAGTGTTTCTCTCCCTCTCCCCCCAGTGTTTCTCTGTCTCCCCCCATTGTTTCACCCTCTTTCCACCCACTGTTTCTCTCTCTCTCTCCCCCCAGTGTTTATCACTCTCTACCCCCCAGGTTTTCTCTCTCTCACCCCCCAGTGTTTATCCCACTCTCCCCCCAGTGTTATTCTTTCTCTCCCCTCAGTGTTTCTCTCTCTCCCCCCAGTGTTTCTCTATCACTCTCACCCAGTGTTTCTCTCTCTCTCTCTCCCCCCAGTGCTTCTCTCTCTCTCCCCCCAGTGTTTCTCTCTCTGTCTCTCCCCCCAGTGTTTTTCTCTATCTCTCTCCCCCAGTGGTTCTCTCTCTCCCTCCAGTGTTTCTCTCTCTCTCCCCCCAGTGTTTGTCTCTCTCCACCAGTGTTTCTCTCCCTCTCCCCCCAGTGTTTCTCGCCCTTCTCCCCAGTGTTTCTCTCTCTCCCCCAAGTGTTGTTCGCTCTCCCCCCGTGTTTCTCTCTCTCTCTCTCCCCCCAGTGTTTCTCTCTCTCCTCCCCAATGTTTCTCTATCTCTCTCCCGACTGAGTTTCTCTCTCTCTCTCCACACAATGTTTCTCGCTCTCTCTCTCTCCACCAGCTTTTCTCTCTCTCTCCCCCCAGCGTTTTTCTCTCTCTCTCTCCACCCAGTGTTTCTCTCTCTCCCCCCAGTATTTCTCTCTCTCTCCCCCCAGTGTTTCTCTCTCTCCTCCGCAGTGTTTCTCTCTCTCTCCCCCCAGTGTTTCTCTCTCTCCCCCAGTGTTTTTATCTCACTCTCCCCCCCCAGTATTTCTCTCTCTCCTCCCCAGTGTTTCTCTCTCTCTCTCTCCCCACTGAGTTTCTCTCTCTCAGCTCTCTCTCTCCCCCCAATGTTTCTCTCTCTCTCTCTCTCTCTCCCCCCAGTGTTTGTCTCTCTCCACAAGTGTTTCTCTCTCTCTCACCCCAGTGTTTCTCGCCCTCCTCCCCAGTGTTTCTCTCTCTCCCCCAAGTGTTTCTCGCACTCCCCCAGTGTTTCTCTCTCTGTCTCTCAGACCAGTGTTTCTCTCTCTCCTCCCCAGTGTTTCTCTCTCTCTCTCCCGACTGAGTTTCTCTCCCTCTCTCTCCACACAATGTTTCTCGCTCTCTCTCTCCCCAGTTTTTCTCTCTCTCCCCCAGTGTTTCTCTCACTCTCCCCCCATAGTTTCTCTCTCTCCCCCAGTGTTTCTATCTCTCTCTCTCCCCCCAGTGTTTCTCTCTCTCCTCCCCAGTGTTTCTCTCTCTCTGTCTCCCCACTGCGTTTCTCTCTCTCAGCTCTCTCTCTCCCCCCAGTGTTTCTCTATCACTCTCACCCAGTGTTTCTCTCTCTCTCTCCCCCCAGTGCTTTTCTCTCTCTCCCCCCAGTGTTTCTCTCTCTCTCTCTCCCCCCAGTGTTTTACTCTATCTCTCTCCCAGTGTTTCTCTCTCTCCCCACAGTGTTTCTGTCTCTCCCCCCCCCCCCCAGTGTTGATCTCTCTCTCTCTCCCCCCGGTGTTTTTCTCTCTCCCTCCCCCCAATGTTTCTCTCTCTCATTCTCTCCCCCCAGTGTTTCTCTCTCTCTCACCCAGTGTTTCTATTTCTCTCCCCGCAGTGTTTCTCTCTCTCTCGCCCCACTGTCTCTCTTTCTCTCCCCCCCAGTGTTTCTCTCTCTCTCCACCAGTGCTTCCCTCTCTCTCCCCCCAGTGTTTCTCTCTCTCTCCCCCCAGTGTTTTTCTCACCCTCTCTCCCCCCAGTGTTTCTCTCTCTCCCCCCAGTATTTCTCTCCCTCTCCCCCAATGTTTCTCTCTCTCCTCCGCAGTGTTTCTCTCTCTCTCCCCCCAGTGTTTCTCTCTCTCCCCCAGTATTTCTCTCTGTCTCTTTCCCCCCAGAGTTTCTCTCTCTCATACCCAGTGTTTCTCTCTCTCTCTCTCCCCACTGAGTTTCTCTCACTCAGCTCTCTCCCCACTGAGTTTATCTCTCTCCACCCCCTTGCATGTCTCTCTCTTTGTCCAGTGTTTCTCTCTCTCCACCAGTGTTTCTCTCTCTCTCTCTCGCAGTGTTTCTCTCTCTCCTCCCATTGAATCTCTCACTCTCCCCACAGTGTTTCTGTCTCTCCCCCCCCCCCAGTGTTTATCTCTCTCCCTCCCCCCGGTGTTTTTTTCTCTCTCTCCCCCCATTGTTTCTCTCTCTCTCTCTCTCCCCCCAGTGTTTCTCTCTCTCTCACCCAGTGTTTCTCTCTCTCTCCGCCCAGTGTTTCTCTCTCTCCCCCATTGTTTCACCCTCTCTCCACCCACTGTTTCTCTCTCTCTCTCCCCCCATTGTTTCTCTCTCTCTCCCCAGTGTTTTTCTCTCTCTCTCTCCCCCCAGTGTTTCTCTCTCTCCCCCCAGTATTTCTCTCTCTCTCCCCCCAGTGTTTCTCTCTCTCCTCCGCAGTGTTTCTCTCTCTCTCCCCCCAGTGTTTCTCTCGCTCCCCCAGTGTTTCTCTCTCTCTCTCCCCCCAGTTTTTATCTCTCTCCTCCCCAGTGTTTCTCTCTCTCTCTCCCGACTGAGTTTCTCTCAAGGCAAGGGAATACACAATGAATGGGAGGACCCTAGGCAAGACAGAGGGTCAGAGGGATCTTGGTGTGCAAGTTCACAGATCCCTGAAGGCGGCGGAACAGGTAGATAAGGTGGTAAAGAAGGCATATGGGATACTTGCCTTTATTAGCCGAGGCATAGAATATAAGAGCAAGGAGGTTATGATGGAGCTGTATAAAACACTGGTTAGGCCACAGCTGGAGTACTGTGTGCAGTTCTGGTCGCCACACTACAGGAAGGATGTGATCGCTTTGGAGAGGGTGCAGAGGAGATTCACCAGGATGTTACCAGGGCTGGAGCGCTTCAGCTATGAAGAGAGACTGGGAAGATTGGGTTTGTTTTCCTTGGAGCAGAGGAGGCTGAGGGGGGACATGATTGAGGTGTACAAAATTATGAGGGGCACAGATAGGATGGATACGAAGGAGCTTTTTCCCTTCGTTGAGGGTTCTATAACAAGGGGACATAGTTTCAAGGTAAAAGGCGGGAGGTTTAGAGGGGATTTGAGAAAGAACTTTTTCACCCAGAGGGTGGTTGGAGTCTGGAACTCACTGCCTGAAAGGGTTGTGGAGGCAGGAACCCTCACAACATTCAAGAAGCATTTGGATGAGCACTTGAAATGCCATAGCATACAAGGCTACGGACCAATTGCTGGAATATGGGATTAGAGTAGACAGGGCTGATGGCCGGCGCGGACACGATGTGCCGAACGGCCTCTATCCGTGCTGTATGACTCTATGACTCTATGACTCTCTCTCTCTCTCCACACAATGTTTCACGCTCTCTCTCTCTCTCTCCCCAGTTTTTCTCTCTCTCTCCCCCAGTGTTTCTCTCTCTCACCCCCCAGTGTTTCTCTCTCTCTCCACCAGTGCTTCCCTCTCTCTCCCCCCAGTGTTTCTCTCTCTCTCCCCCCAGTGTTTTTCTCTCCCTCTCTCCCCCCAGTATTTCTCTCTCCTCCGCAGTGTTTCTCTCTCTCTCCCCCCAGTGTTTCTCTCTCTCCCCCAGTATTTCTCTCTGTGTCTTTCCCCCCAGAGTTTCTCTCTCTCATACCCAGAGTTTCTCTCTCTCTCTCTCCCCACTGAGTTTCTCTCACTCAGCTCTCTCCCCCCAGTGTTCATCTCTCTCCACCCCCGTGCATCTCTCTCTCTTTGTCCAGTGTTTCTCTCTCTCCACCAGTGTTTCTCTCTCTCTCTCTCGCAGTGTTTCTCTCTCTCCTCCCATTGAATCTCTCACTCTCCCCACAGTGTTTCTGTCTCTCCCCCCCCACCCAGTGTTTATCTCTCTCTCTCTCCCCCCGGTGTTTTTCTCTCTCTCTCCCCCCATTGTTTCTCTCTCTCTCTCTCTCCCCCCAGTGTTTCTCTCTCTCTCACCCAGTATTTCTCTCTCTCTCCCCCCAGTGTTTCTCTCTCTCCCCCCATTGTTTCACCCTCTCTCCACCCACTGTTTCTCTCTCTCTCTCCCCCCAGTGTTTCTCTCTCTCTCCCCAGTGTTTCTCTCTCTCTCCCCAGTTTTTCTCTCTCTCTCCGCCAGTATTTCTTTCTCTCTCCCCCCAGTCTTTCTCTCTCTCCTGCGCAGTGTTTCTCTCACTCTCCCCCCAGTGTTTCTCTCTCTCCCCCAGTGTTTCTCTCTCTCTCTCTCCCCCCAGTGTTTCTCTCTCTCCTCCCCAGTGTTTCTCTCTCTCTGTCTCCCCACTGCGTTTCTCTCTCTCAGCTCTCTCTCTCCCCCCAGTGTTTCTCTATCACTCTCACCCAGTGTTTCTCTCTCTCTCTCTCCCCCCAGTGCTTTTCTCTCACTCCCCCCAGTGTTTCTCTCTCTCTCACCCAGTGTTTCTCTCTCTCTCCCCCCAGTGTTTCTCTCTCTCCCCCCATTGTTTCACCCTCTCTCCACCCACTGTTTCTCTCTCTCTCTCCCCCCAGTGTTTCTCTCTCTCTCCCCAGTTTTTCTCTCTCTCTCCGCCAGTATTTCTTTCTCTCTCCCCCCAGTCTTTCTCTCTCTCCTGCGCAGTGTTTCTCTCACTCTCCCCCCAGTGTTTCTCTCTCTCCCCCAGTGTTTCTCTCTCTCTCTCCCCCCCCCCAGTGTTTCTCTCTCTCCTCCCCAGTGTTTCTCTCTCTCTGTCTCCCCACTGCGTTTCTCTCTCTCAGCTCTCTCTCTCCCCCCAGTGTTTCTCTATCACTCTCACCCAGTGTTTCTCTCTCTCTCTCTCCCCCCAGTGCTTTTCTCTCTCTCCCCCCAGTGTTTCTCTCTCTCTCTCTCCCCCCAGTGTTTTACTCTATCTCTCTCCCAGTGTTTCTCTCTCTCCCCACAGTGTTTCTGTCTCTCCCCCCCCCCCAGTGTTTATCTCTCTCTCTCTCCCCCCGGTGTTTTTCTCTCTCCCTCCCCCCATTGTTTCTCTCTCTCATTCTCTCCCCCCAGTGTTTCTCTCTCTCCCCCCACTGTCTCTCTTTCTCTCCCCCCCAGTGTTTCTCTCTCTTTCCACCAGTGCTTCCCTCTCTCTCCCCCCAGTGTTTCTCTCTCTCTCCCCCCAGTGTTTTTCTCTCCCTCTCTCCCCCCAGTGTTTCTCTCTCTCCCCCCAGTATTTCTCTCCCTCTCCCCCAATGTTTCTCTCTCTCCTCCGCAGTGTTTCTCTCTCTCTCCCCCCAGTGTTTCTCTCTCTCCCCCAGTATTTCTCTCTGTCTCTTTCCCCCCAGAGTTTCTCTCTCTCATACCCAGTGTTTCTCTCTCTCTCTCTCCCCACTGAGTTTCTCTCACTCAGCTCTCTCCCCCCAGTGTTTATCTCTCTCCACCCCCGTGCATCTCTCTCTCTTTGTCCAGTGTTTCTCTCTCTCCACCAGTGTTTCTCTCTCTCTCTCTCGCAGTGTTTCTCTCTCTCCTCCCATTGAATCTCTCACTCTCCCCACAGTCTTTCTGTCTCTCCCCCCCCAGTGTTTATCTCTCTCTCTCCCCCCGGTGTTTTTCTCTCTCTCTCCCCCCATTGTTTCTCTCTCTCTCTCTCTCCCCCCAGTGTTTCTCTCTCTCTCACCCAATGTTTCTCTCTCTCTCCGCCCAGTGTTTCTCTCTCTCCCCCATTGTTTCACCCTCTCTCCACCCACTGTTTCTCTCTCTCTCTCCCCCCATTGTTTCTCTCTCTCTCCCCAGTGTTTTTCTCTCTCTCTCTCCCCCCAGTGTTTCTCTCTCTCCCCCCAGTATTTCTCTCTCTCTCCCCCCAGTGTTTCTCTCTCTCCTCCGCAGTGTTTCTCTCTCTCTCCCCCCAGTGTTTCTCTCTCTCCCCCAGTGTTTCTCTCTCTCTCTCCCCCCAGTGTTTATCTCTCTCCTCCCCAGTGTTTCTCTCTCTCTCTCCCGACTGAGTTTCTCTCAAGGCAAGGGAATACACAATGAATGGGAGGACCCTAGGCAAGACAGAGGGTCAGAGGGATCTTGGTGTGCAAGTTCACAGATCCCTGAAGGCGGCGGAACAGGTAGATAAGGTGGTAAAGAAGGCATATGGGATACTTGCCTTTATTAGCCGAGGCATAGAATATAAGAGCAAGGAGGTTATGATGGAGCTGTATAAAACACTGGTTAGGCCACAGCTGGAGTACTGTGTGCAGTTCTGGTCGCCACACTACAGGAAGGATGTGATCGCTTTGGAGAGGGTGCAGAGGAGATTCACCAGGATGTTACCAGGGCTGGAGCGCTTCAGCTATGAAGAGAGACTGGGAAGATTGGGTTTGTTTTCCTTGGAGCAGAGGAGGCGGAGGGTGGACATGATTGAGGTGTACAAAATTATGAGGGGCACAGATAGGATGGATACGAAGGAGCTTTTTCCCTTCGTTGAGGGTTCTATAACAAGGGGACATAGTTTCAAGGTAAAAGGCGGGAGGTTTAGAGGGGATTTGAGAAAGAACTTTTTCACCCAGAGGGTGGTTGGAGTCTGGAACTCACTGCCTGAAAGGGTTGTGGAGGCAGGAACCCTCACAACATTCAAGAAGCATTTGGATGAGCACTTGAAATGCCATAGCATACAAGGCTACGGAACAAATGCTGGAATATGGGATTAGAGTAGACAGGGCTGATGGCCGGCGCGGACACGATGTGCCGAAGGGCCTCTATCCGTGCTGTATGACTCTATGACTCTATGACTCTCTCTCTCTCCACACAATGTTTCACGCTCTCTCTCTCTCTCCCCAGTTTTTCTCTCTCTCTCCCCCAGTGTTTCTCTCTCTCACCCCCCAGTGTTTCTCTCTCTCTCCACCAGTGCTTCCCTCTCTCTCCCCCCAGTGTTTCTCTCTCTCTCCCCCCAGTGTTTTTCTCTCCCTCTCTCCCCCCAGTGTTTCTCTCTCTCCCCCCAGTATTTCTCTCCCTCTCCCCCAATATTTCTCTCTCTCCTCCGCAGTATTTCTCTCTCTCTCCCCCCAGTGTTTCTCTCTCTCCCCCAGTATTTCTCTCTGTCTCTTTCCCCCCAGAGTTTCTCTCTCTCATACCCAGTGTTTCTCTCTCTCTCTCTCCCCACTGAGTTTCTCTCACTCAGCTCTCTCCCCCCAGTGTTTATCTCTCTCCACCCCCGTGCATCTCTCTCTCTTTGTCCAGTGTTTCTCTCTCTCCACCAGTGTTTCTCTCTCTCTCTCTCGCAGTGTTTCTCTCTCTCCTCCCATTGAATCTCTCACTCTCCCCACAGTGTTTCTGTCTCTCCCCCCCAGTGTTTATCTCTCTCTCTCCCCCCGGTGTTTTTCTCTCTCTCTCCCCCCATTGTTTCTCTCTCTCTCTCTCTCCCCCCAGTGTTTCTCTCTCTCTCCCCCCAGTGTTTCTCTCTCTCTCACCCAGTGTTTCTCTCTCTCTCCGCCCAGTGTTTCTCTCTCTCCCCCATTGTTTCACCCTCTCTCCACCCACTGTTTCTCTCTCTCTCTCCCCCCATTGTTTCTCACTCTCTCCCCAGTGTTTTTCTCTCTCTCTCTCCCCCCAGTGTTTCTCTCTCTCCCCCCAGTATTTCTCTCTCTCTCCCCAGTATTTCTCTCTCTCTCCCCCCAGTGTTTCTCTCTCTCCTCCGCAGTGTTTCTCTCTCTCTCCCCCCAGTGTTTCTCTCTCTCCCCCAGTGTTTCTCTCTCTCTCTCCCCCCAGTGTTTATCTCTCTCCTCCCCAGTGTTTCTCTCTCTCTCTCCCGACTGAGTTTCTCTCAAGGCAAGGGAATACACAATGAATGGGAGGACCCTAGGCAAGACAGAGGGTCAGAGGGATCTTGGTGTGCAAGTTCACAGATCCCTGAAGGCGGCGGAACAGGTAGATAAGGTGGTAAAGAAGGCATATGGGATACTTGCCTTTATTAGCCGAGGCATAGAATATAAGAGCAAGGAGGTTATGATGGAGCTGTATAAAACACTGGTTAGGCCACAGCTGGAGTACTGTGTGCAGTTCTGGTCGCCACACTACAGGAAGGATGTGATCGCTTTGGAGAGGGTGCAGAGGAGATTCACCAGGATGTTACCAGGGCTGGAGCGCTTCAGCTATGAAGAGAGACTGGGAAGATTGGGTTTGTTTTCCTTGGAGCAGAGGAGGCGGAGGGTGGACATGATTGAGGTGTACAAAATTATGAGGGGCACAGATAGGATGGATACGAAGGAGCTTTTTCCCTTCGTTGAGGGTTCTATAACAAGGGGACATAGTTTCAAGGTAAAAGGCGGGAGGTTTAGAGGGGATTTGAGAAAGAACTTTTTCACCCAGAGGGTGGTTGGAGTCTGGAACTCACTGCCTGAAAGGGTTGTGGAGGCAGGAACCCTCACAACATTCAAGAAGCATTTGGATGAGCACTTGAAATGCCATAGCATACAAGGCTACGGAACAAATGCTGGAATATGGGATTAGAGTAGACAGGGCTGATGGCCGGCGCGGACACGATGTGCCGAAGGGCCTCTATCCGTGCTGTATGACTCTATGACTCTATGACTCTCTCTCTCTCCACACAATGTTTCACGCTCTCTCTCTCTCTCTCCCCAGTTTTTCTCTCTCTCTCCCCCAGTGTTTCTCTCTCTCACCCCCCAGTGTTTCTCTCTCTCTCCACCAGTGCTTCCCTCTCTCTCCCCCCAGTGTTTCTCTCTCTCTCCCCCCAGTGTTTTTCTCTCCCTCTCTCCCCCCAGTGTTTCTCTCTCTCCCCCCAGTATTTCTCTCCCTCTCCCCCAATATTTCTCTCTCTCCTCCGCAGTATTTCTCTCTCTCTCCCCCCAGTGTTTCTCTCTCTCCCCCAGTATTTCTCTCTGTCTCTTTCCCCCCAGAGTTTCTCTCTCTCATACCCAGTGTTTCTCTCTCTCTCTCTCCCCACTGAGTTTCTCTCACTCAGCTCTCTCCCCCCAGTGTTTATCTCTCTCCACCCCCGTGCATCTCTCTCTCTTTGTCCAGTGTTTCTCTCTCTCCACCAGTGTTTCTCTCTCTCTCTCTCGCAGTGTTTCTCTCTCTCCTCCCATTGAATCTCTCACTCTCCCCACAGTGTTTCTGTCTCTCCCCCCCAGTGTTTATCTCTCTCTCTCCCCCCGGTGTTTTTCTCTCTCTCTCCCCCCATTGTTTCTCTCTCTCTCTCTCTCCCCCCAGTGTTTCTCTCTCTCTCCCCCCAGTGTTTCTCTCTCTCTCACCCAGTGTTTCTCTCTCTCTCCGCCCAGTGTTTCTCTCTCTCCCCCATTGTTTCACCCTCTCTCCACCCACTGTTTCTCTCTCTCTCTCCCCCCATTGTTTCTCACTCTCTCCCCAGTGTTTTTCTCTCTCTCTCTCCCCCCAGTGTTTCTCTCTCTCCCCCCAGTATTTCTCTCTCTCTCCCCAGTTTTTCTCTCTCTCTCCGCCAGTATTTCTTTCTCTCTCCCCCCAGTCTTTCTCTCTCTCCTGCGCAGTGTTTCTCTCACTCTGCCCCCAGTGTTTCTCTCTCTCCCCCAGTGTTTCTCTCTCTCTCCCCCCAGTGTTTCTCTCTCTCCTCCCCAGTGTTTCTCTCTCTCTGTCTCCCCACTGCGTTTCTCTCTCTCAGCTCTCTCTCTCCCCCCAGTGTTTCTCTATCACTCTCACCCAGTGTTTCTCTCTCTCTCTCCCCCCAGTGCTTTTCTCTCTCTCCCCCCAGTGTTTCTCTCTCTCTCTCTCTCCCCAGTGTTTTACTCTATCTCTCCCCCAGTGTTTCCCTCTCTCTCCGAGCCGAGCGGAGGAGCCGAGCCGAGCGGAGGGAGCGTCCGATAAAAGGCGGGATTTCAGAGCGCTGAGAACAGCTGAGAGGAGCCGAGCCGAGCGGAGGGAGCCTCCGATAAAAGGCGGGATTTCATAGCGCTGAGAACAGCTGAGAGGAGCCGAGCCGAGCGGAGGGAGCGTCCGATAAAAGGCGGGATTTCAGAGCGCTGAGAACAGCTGAGAGGAGCCGAGCCGAGCGGAGGGAGCGTCCGATAAAAGGCGGGATTTCAGAGCGCTGAGAACAGCTGAGAGGAGCCGAGCCGAGCGGAGGGAGCGTCCGATAAAAGGCGGGATTTCAGAGCGCTGAGAACAGCTGAGAGGAGCCGAGCGGAGGGAGGGAGCCTCCGATAAAAGGCGGGATTTCATAGCGCTGAGAACAGCTGAGAGGAGCCGAGCCGAGCGGAGGGAGCGTCCGATAAAAGGCGGGATTTCAGAGCGCTGAGAACAGCTGAGAGGAGCCGAGCCGAGCGGAGGGAGCGTCCGATAAAAGGCGGGATTTCAGAGCGCTGAGAACAGCTGAGAGGAGCCGAGCGGAGGGAGGGAGCCTCCGATAAAAGGCGGGATTTCAGAGCGCTGAGAGGAGCCGAGCGGAGGGAGCGTCCGATAAAAGGCGGGATTTCAGAGCGCTGAGAGGAGCCGAGCGGAGCCGAGCCGAGCGGAGGGAGCATCCGATAAAAGGCGGGATTTCAGAGCGCTGAGAACAGCTGAGAGGAGCCGAGCCGTGCGGAGGGAGCGTCCGATAAAAGGCGGGATTTCAGAGCGCTGAGAGGAGCCGAGCGGAGCTGCGACGGAGTTCGAAGTGACGTCAGGAATCAGATCGGGACGCGACACAGGGGAAGCACCTGATTGGTGAGTAGGTTCAGGTGAGTATTTCCACTTATCGACAGCAACTGAAGTAAAAGGGAAGGTCTGCAGGTCTTATGGGAAGTAGCGTTTATTTTTTAGTGAATCAAGGTCCCTAGTGTAGTTAACATTCTCTAAATTGAGAACAATTTAAAGGAGTAAACTCCTTAAAGGGAGTGGTAAGTAGTTTTTCTTTCCTTTTTTTTCTCTTGACATTGTAGTTGTTGTTAAGCTAACTTAAGGGTTAAGTCATGGCAGGAGATCCCAGAGCCGTGTCATGTTCCTCTTGTGAGATGTGGGAATTCAGGGCTCCTTCCTGTATCCCTGATTCCTTCACCTGCGGGAAGTGTGTCCAGCTGCAGCTATTGTTTGACCGCTTGACGGCTCTGGAGCTGCGGATGGACTCACTTTGGAGCATCCGCCATGCTGAGAAAGTCGTGGATAGCACGTTCAGTGAGTTGGTCACACCGCAGATAAAAATGACTGAGGGAGATAGTGAATGGGTGACCAACAGACAGAGGAAGAGTAGGAAGGCAGTGCAGGGGTCCCCTGCGGTCATCTCCCTCCAAAACAGGTATACCGTTTTGGATACTGTTGGGGGAGATGGCTCACCAGGGGAAGGTGGCAGTGGCCAGGTTCATGGCACCGTGGCTGGCTCTGCTGCACAGGAGGGCAGGAAAAAGAGTGGCAGAGCTATAGTGATAGGGGACTCGATTGTAAGGGGAATAGACAGGCGTTTCTGCGGACGCAACCGAGACTGCAGGATGGTATGTTGCCTCCCTGGTGCAAGGGTCAAGGATGTCTCGGAGCGGCTGCAGGACATTCTGGAGGGCGAGGATGAACAGCCATTTGTCGTGGTGCATATAGGCACCAACGATATAGGTAAAAAACAGGATGAGGTCCTACAAGCTGAATTTAGGGAGTTAGGAGTTAAACTAAAGAGTAGGACCTCAAAGGTAGTAATCTCAGGATTGCTACCAGTGCCACGGGCAAGTCAGAGTAGGAATGACAGGATAGCTAAGATGAATACGTGGCTTGAGAGATGGTGCAAGAGGGAGGGATTCAAATTCCTGGGCCATTGGAACCGGTTCTGGGGGAGGTGGGACCAGTACAAATTGGACGGTCTGCACCTGGGCAGGACTGGAACCAATGTCCTAGGGGGAGTGTTTTCCAGTGCTGTTGGGGAGGGTTTAAACTAATGTGGCAGGGGGATGGGAACCGATGCAGGAAGTCAGTGGGAAATAAAATGGTGACAGAAACAAAAGGCAGTAAGGGAGAGTGTACAAAACATGACCGGACAGATGGTCTGAGAAAGCAGGGCAAAGACCAAGGGAAGTCTAGATTAAACTGCATTTATTTCAATGCAAGAAGTCTGATGGGCAAGGCAGATGAACTCGGGGCATGGATGGGTACATGGGACTGGGATGTGATAGCTATTACTGAAACATGGATAAGGGAGGGGCAGGACTGGCAGCTCAATGTTCCAGGGTACAGATGCTATAGGAAAGATAGAGCAGGAGGTAAGAGAGGAGGAGGAGTTGCGTTCTTGATTAGGGAGAACATCACGGCAGCAGTGAGAGGGGATATATCCGAGGGTTCGCCCACTGAGTCTATATGGGTAGAACTGAAAAATAAGAAGGGAGAGATCACTTTGATAGGATTGTACTACAGACCCCCAAATAGTCAACGGGAAATTGAGGAGCAAATATGTAAGGAGATTACAGACAGCTGCAAGAAAAATAGGGTGGTAATAGTAGGGGACTTTAACTTTCCCAACATTGACTGGGACAGCCATAGCATTCGGGGCTTGGATGGAGAGAAATTTGTTGAGTGTATTCAGGAGGAATTTCTCATTCAGTATTTGGATGGCCCGACTAGAGAGGGGGCAAAACTTGACCTCCTCTTGGGAAATAACGAAGGGCAGGTGACAGAAGTGTTAGTGAGGGATCACTTTGGGACAAGTGATCATAATTCCATTAGTTTTAAGATAGCTATGGAGAAGGATAGGTCTGGCCCAAAAGTTAAGATTCGAAATTGGGGAAAGGCCAATTTTGATGGTATTAGACAGGAACTTTCAGAAGTTGATTGGGAGAGCCTGTTGGCAGGCAAAGGGACGTCTGGTAAGTGGGAGGCCTTCAAAAGTGTGTTAACCAGTGTTCAGAGTAAGCACATTCCTTATAAAGTGAAGGGCAAGGCTGGTAGAAGTAGGGAACCTTGGATGACTCGGGAGATTGAGGCACTAGTCAAAAAGAAGAAGGAGGCATATGACATGCATAGGCAGCTGGGATCAAGTGGATCCCTTGAAGAGTATAGAGATTGCCGGAGTAGAGTTAAGAGAGAAATCAGGAGGGCAGAAAGGGGATATGAGATTGCTTTGGCAGATCAGGCAAAGGTGAATCCAAAGAGCTTCTACAAATACATAAAGGGCAAAAGGGTAACTAGGGAGAGAGTAGGGCCTCTTAAGGATCAACAAGGTCATCTATGTGCGGAACCACAAGAAATGGGTGAGATCCTGAATGAATATTTCACATCGGTATTTACGGTTGAGAAAGGCATGGATGTTAGGGAACTTGGGGAAATAAATAGTGATGTCTTGAGGAGTGTACATATTACAGAGAGGGAGGTGCTGGAAGTCTTAACGCGCATCAAGGTAGATAAATCTCCGGGACCTGATGAAATGTATCCCAGGACGTTATGGGAGGTTAGGGAGGAAATTGCGGGTCCCCTAGCAGAGATATTTGAATCATCCACCGCTACAGGTGAGGTGCCTGAAGATTGGAGGGTAGCAAATGTTGTGCCTTTGTTTAAGAAGGGCGGCAGGGAAAAGCCTGGGAACTACAGACCAGTGAGCCTGACATCTGTAGTGGGTAAGTTGTTAGAGTGTATTCTGAGGGACAGGATCTGCAGGCATTTGGAGAGGCAGGGACGAATTAGGAACAGTCAGCATGGTTTTGTGAGAGGAAAATCATGTCTCACGAATTTGATTGAGTTTTTTGAAGGGGTAACCAAGAAGATAGATGAGGGCTGTGCAGTAGACGTGGTCTACATGGACTTCAGCAAAGCATTTGACAAGGTACCGCATGGTAGGTTGTCACATAAGGTTAAATCTCATGGGATCCAAGGTGAGGTAGCCAATTGGATACAAAATTGGCTTGACGACAGAAGACAGAGGGTGGTTGTAGAGGGTTGTTTTTCAAACTGGATGCCTGTGTCCAGCGGTGTGCCTCAGGGATCGGTGCTGGGTCCGCTGTTATTTGTTATTTATATGAATGATTTGGATGAGAATTTAGGAGGCATGGTTAGTAAGTTTGCAGATGACACCAAGATTGGTGGCATTGTGGACAGTGAAGAAGGTTATCTAGGATTGCAACGGGACCTTGATAAATTGGGCCAGTGGGCCGATGAATGGCAGATGGAGTTTAATTTAGATAAATGTGAGGTGATGCATTTTGGTAGATCGAATCGGGCCAGGACCTACTCCGTTAATGGTAGGGCGTTGGGGAGAGTTATAGAACAAAGAGATCTAGGAGTACAGATTCATAGCTCCTTGAAAGTGGAGTCACAGGTGTATAGGGTGGTGAAGAAGGCATTCAGCATGCTTGGTTTCATTGGTCAGAACATTGAATGCAGGAGTTGGGATGTCTTGTTGAAGTTGTACAGGGCATTGGTGAGGCCACACTTGGAGTACTGTGTACAGTTCTGGTCACCCTATTATAGAAAGGATATTATTAAACTAGAAAGTGTGCAGAAAAGATTTACTAGGATGCTACCGGGACTTGATGGTTTGACTTACAGGGAGAGATAAGACAGACTGGGACTTTTCTCCCTGGAGAGTAGGAGGTTAAGGGGTGATCTTATAGAAGTCTATAAAATAATGACGGGCATAGATAAGGTCGATAGTCAAAATCTTTTCCCAAAGGTAGGGGAGTCTATAATGAGGGGGGATAGATTTAAGGTGAGAGGGGAGAGATACAAAAGGGTCCAGAGGGGCATTTTTTTCACTCAAAGGGTGGTGAGTGTCTGGAACGAGCTGCCAGAGGCAGTAGTGGAGGCGGATACAATTTTGTCTTTTAAAAAGCATTTGGACAGTTACATGGGTAAGATGGGTATAGAGGGATATGGGCCAAGTGCAGGCAATTGGGACTAGCTTAGTGGTATAAACTGGGCGACATGGACATGTTGGGCCGAAGGGCCTGTTTCCATGTTGTAACTTCGATGATTCTATGATTCTCTCTCTCTCCCCCCAGTGTTTGTCTCTCTCCACCAGTGTTTCTCTCCCTCTCCCCCCAATGTTTCTCGCCCTCCTCCCCAGTGTTTCTCTCTCTTCCCCAAGTGTTGTTCGCTCTCCCCCCGTGTTTTTCTCTCTCTCTCTCAGACCAGTGTTTCTCTCTCTCCTCCCCAATGTTTCTCTATCTCTCTCCCGACTGAGTTTCTCTCTCTCTCTCTCTCTCCACACAATGTTTCTCGATCTCTCTCTCTCTCTCCACCAGTTTTTCTCTCTCTCTCCCCCCAGTGTTTGTCTCTCTCTCCCCCCAGCGTTTTTCTCTCTCTGTCTCCCCCCAGTGTTTCTCTCTCTCCCCCCAGTATTTCTCTCTCTCTCCCCCCGGTGTTTCTCTCTCTCCTTCGCAGTGTTTCTCTCTCTCTCCCCCAGTGTTTCTCTCTCTCCCCCAGTGTATTTATCTCACTCTCCCCCCCCGCAGTGTTTCTCTCTCTCCTCCCCAGTGTTTCTCTCTCTCTCTCCCCACTGAGTTTCTCTCTCTCAGCTCCCTCTCTCTCTCCCCCCAGTGTTTTTCTCTCTCCCACCCCCCATTGTTTCTCTCTCTCTCTCTCCCCCCAGTGTTTTTTCTCTCTCTCTCTCCCCCAGTGTTTCTCTCTCTCTCACTCCCACCAGTGTTTTTCTCTCTCTCTCCCCCAGTGTTTCTCTCTCTCCCCCATTGTTTCTCTCTCTCCCCCCAGTGTTTCTCTCTCTCCCCCCAGTGTTTCTCTCTCTCCCCCCAGTGTTTCTCTCTCTCCCCCCAGTGTTTCTCTCTCTCCCCCCCAGTGTTTCTCTCTCTCTCCCCCCAGTGTTTCTCTCTCTCTCCCCCCAGTGTTTCCTCTCTCTCTCCCCCAGTGTTTGTCTCTCTCTCCCCCCCAGTGTTTGTCTCTCTGCACAAGTGTTTCTCTATCTCTCACCCCAGTGTTTCTCGCCTCCTCCCCAGTGTTTCTCTCTCTCCCCAAGTGTTTCTCGCACTCCCCCAGAGTTTCTCTCTCTCTCTCTCTCTCCTCCCCAGTGTTTCTCTCTCTCCTCCCCAGTGTTTCTCTCTCTCTCTCCCGACTGAGTTTCTCTCTCTCTCTCTCCACACAATGTTTCTCGCTCTATCTCTCTCTCTCTCCAGTTTTTCTCTCTCTCTCCCCCGTGTTTCTCTCTCTCACCCCCCAGTGTTTCTCTCTCTCTCCACCAATGTTTCTCTCTCTCTCCCCCCAGTGTTTTTTTCTCTCTCTCTCCCCCCAGTGTTTCTCTCTCTCCTCCCAGTGTTTCTCTCTCTCCTCCCAGTGTTTCTCTCTCTCCTCCCAGTGTTTTCTCTCTGTCCTCCGGAGTGTTTCTCTCTCTCCTCCGCAGTGTTTCTCTCTCTCCTCCGCAGTGTTTCTCTCTCTCCTCCGCAGTGTTTCTCTCTCTCCTCCGCAGTGTTTCTCTCTCTCTCCCCCCAGTGTTTCTCTCTCTCTCCCCCAGTGTTTCTCTCTCTCTCTCTCCTCCCCAGTGTTTCTCTCTCTCCTCCCCAGTGTTTCTCTCTCTCTCTCCGACTGAGTTTCTCTCTCTCTCTCTCTCCACACAATGTTTCTCGCTCTCTCTCTCTCTCTCCCCAGTTTCTCTCTCTCTCTCCCCCAGTGTTTCTTCCTCCCACCCCCAGTGTTTCTTCCTCCCACCCCCCCAGTGTTTCTCTCTCTCTCCACCAGTGTTTCTCTCTCTCTCCACCAGTGTTTCTCTCTCTCTCCCACCAGTGTTTCTCCTCTCTCTCCCCCCAGTGTTTCTCTCTCTCTCCCCCCCAGTGTTTCTCTCTCGCTCCCCCCAGTGTTTTTCTCTCCCTCTCCCCCCATTGTTTCTCTCTCTCCCCCCAGTATTTCTCTCTCTCTCCCCCCCAATGTTTCTCTCTCTCCTCCGCAGTGTTTCTATCTCACTCCCCCCAGTGTTTCTCTCTCTCCCCCAGTGTTTCTCTCTGTCTCTTTCCCCCCAGAGTTTCTCTCTCTCCTCCCCAGTGTTTCTCTCTCTCTCTCCCCACTGAGTTTCTCTCTCTTCCCCCCCCCCCCTGCATCTCTCTCTCTTTCTCAAGTGTTTCTCTCTCTCCACCAGTGTTTCTCTCTCTTTCTCCCCCCAGTGTTTCTCTCTCTCCTCCCAGTGTATCTCTCACTCTCCCCACAGTGTTTCTGTCTCTCCCCCCCACCCAGTGTTATCTCTCTCTCTCTCCCCCCGGTGTTTTTCTCTCTCTCTCCCCCAGTGTTTCTCTCTGTCTCTTTCCCCCCAGAGTTTCTCTCTCTCCTCCCCAGTGTTTCTCTCTCACTCTCCCCACAGTGTTTCTGTCTCTCCCCCCACCCAGTGTTTATCTCTCTCTCTCTCCCCCCGGTGTTTTTCTCTCTCCCTCCCCCCATTGTTTCTCTCTCTCACTGCCCCCAGTGTTTCTCTCTCTCTCCCCCCAGTGTTTCTCTCTCTCTCCCCCCAGTGTTTCTCTCTCTCTCCCCCCAGTGTTTCTCTCTCTCTCCCCCCAGTGTTTCTCTGTCTCCCCCCATTGTTTCACCCTCTTTCCACCCACTGTTTCTCTCTCTCTCCTCCCCCCAGTGTTTCTCTATCTCTACCCCCAGTTTTTCTCTCTCTCACCCCCCAGTGTTTATCCACTCTCCCCCCAGTGTTATTCTTTCTCACCCCTCAGAGTTTCTCTCTCTCCCCCCCAGTGTTTCTCTATCACTCTCACCCAGTGTTTCTCTCTCCCTCTCTCCCCCCAGTGCTTTTCTCTCTCTCCCCCCAGTGTTTCTCTCTCTGTCTCTCCCCCCAGTGTTTCTCTCTCTGTCTCTCCCCCAGTGTTTTTCTCTATCTCTCTCCGCCAGTGGTTCTCCTCTCTCCTCCCAGTGTTTCTCTCTCTCTCCCCCCAGTGTTTGTCTCTCTCCACCAGTGTTTCTCTCCCTCTCCCCCCAATGTTTCTCTCTCTCTCTCTCCCTCCCAGTGCTTTTCTCTCTCTCCCTCCCAGTGTTTCTCTCTCTGTCTCTCCCCCCAGTGTTTTTCTCTATCTCTCTCTCCCAGTGGTTCTCTCTCCCCCCCAGTGTTTCTCTCTCTCCCCCCCCAGTGTTTCTCTCTCTCCCCCCCCCAGTGTTTGTCTCTCTCCACCAGTGTTTCTCTCCCTCTCCCCCCAGTGTTTCTCGCCCTTCTCCCCAGTGTTTCTCTCTCTCCCCCAAGTGTTGTTCGCTCTCCCCCCGTGTTTCTCTCTCTCTCTCTCCTCCCCAGTGTTTCTCTCTCTCCTCCCCATTGTTTCTCTCTCTCTCTCCCCGACTGAGTTTCTCTCTCTCTCTCTCTCTCCACACAATGTTTCTCGCTCTCGCTCTCTCTCTCCCCAGTTTCTCTCTCTCTCTCTCCCCCAGTATTTCTCCCTCTCACCCGCCAGTGTTTCTCCCTCTCACCCGCCAGTGTTTCTCTCTTTCTCCACCACTGTTTCTCTCTTTCTCCACCAGTGTTTCTCTCTCTCTCCCCCCAGTTTTTCTCTCTCTCTCCCCCCAGTTTTTCTCTCTCTCTCCCCCCAGTTTTTCTCTCTCTCTCCCCCAGTTTTTCTCTCTCTCTCCCCCCAGTTTTTCTCTCTCTCTCCCCCCAGTGTTTCTCTCTCTCTCCCCCCAGTGTTTCTCTCTCTCTCCCCCCAGTGTTTCTCTCTCTCTCCCCCCAGTGTTTCTCTCTCTCTCCCCCCAGTGTTTCTCTCTCTCTCCCCCCAGTGTTTCTCTCTCTCTCTCCCCCCCAGTGTTTCTCTCTCTCCCCCCCCAGTGTTTCTCTCTCTCTCCCCCCAGTGTTTCTCTCTCTCTCCCCCCAGTGTTTCTCTCTCGCTCCCCCCAGTGTTTTTCTCTCCCTCTCTCCCCCCAGTGTTTCTCTCTCTCCACCCCCCGTGCATCTCTCTGTCTTTCTCCAGTGTTTCTCTCTCTCCACCAGTGTTTCTCTCTCTCCTCTCTCCCCCCAGTGTTTCTCTCTCTCCTCCCAGTGTATCTCTCACTCTCCCCACAGTGTTTCTGTCTCTCCCCCCCACCCAGTGTTTATCTCTCTCTCTCTCCCCCCGGTGTTTTTCTCTCTCCCTCCCCCCATTGTTTCTCTCTCCTCGCTCCCCCCAGTGTTTCTCTCTCTCTCACCCAGTGTTTCTCTTCTCTCCCCGCAGTGTTTCTCTCTCTCTCCACCACTGTTTCTCTCTCTCTCCCCCCCCAGTTTTTCTCTCTCTCTCCCCCCAGTTTTTCTCTCTCTCCTCCCCCCAGTTTTTCTCTCTCTCTCCCCCCAGTGTTTCTCTCTCTCTCCCCCCAGTGTTTCTCTGTCTCCCCCCATTGTTTCACCCTCTTTCCACCCACTGTTTCTCTCTCTCTCTCTACCCCCAGTGTTTCCCTCTCTCTACCCCCAGTTTTTCTCTCTCTCACCCCCAGTGTTTATCCCACTCTCCCCCCAGTGTTATTCTTTCTCTCCCCTCAGTGTTTCTCTCTCTCTCCCCCAGTGTTTCTCTCTCTGTCTCTCCCCCCAGTGTTTTTGTCTATCTCTCTCCCCCCGTGTTTCTCTCTCTCTCTCTCAGACCAGTGTTTCTCTCTCTCATCCCCAATGTTTCTCTATCTCACTCCCGACTGAGTTTCTCTCTCTCTCTCCACACAATGTTCTCGCTCTCTCTCTCTCTCTCTCCACCAGTTTTTCTCTCTCTCTCCCCCCAGTGTTTGTCTCTCTCTCCCCCAGCGTTTTTCTCTCTCTCTCTCTCCCCAGTATTTCTCTCTCTCTCCCCCCAGTATTTCTCTCTCTCTCCCCCAGTGTTTCTCTCTCTCCCCCCAGTGTTTCTCTCTCTCCCCCCAGTGTTTCTCTCTCTCCCCCCCAGTGTTTCTCTCTCTCCTCCGCAGTGTTTCTCTCTCTCCTCCGCAGTGTTTCTCTCTCTCCTCCGCAGTGTTTCTCTCTCTCTCCGCAGTGTTTCTCTCTCTCTCCCCAGTGTTTCTCTCTCTCCCCCAGTGTTTTTATCTCACTCTCCCCCCCCCACCAGTGTTTCTCTCTCTCCTCCCCAGTGTTTCTCTCTCTCTCCCCACTGAGTTTCTCTCTCCCTCTTTCCCCCAGTGTTTCTCTCCCCCCCCCCCGTGCATCTCTCTCTCTTTCTCCAGTGTTTCTCTCTCTCTCCACCAGTGTTTCTCTCTCTCTCTTCTCGCAGTGTTTCTCTCTCTCCTCCCAGTGTATCTCTCACTCTCCCCACAGTGTTTCTGTCTCTCCCCCCCCCCCCAGTGTTTATCTCTCTCTCTCTGTCCCCCCAGTGTTTCTCTCTTTCGTTCCCCCCAGTGATTCTCTCTCTCTCCCCGCAGTGTTTCTCTTTGTCTCCCCGCAGTGTTTCTCTCTCTCTCCCCCCACTGTTTCTA